>NW_024467433.1:0-410000 GCF_001561935.1 Penicillium griseofulvum
ACGAGAAGAGCTTGGTCGAAAATGCAGTCATTATTTTCAGTCTATTCCTCATTGGGAATTTCGGACCAAACGCTAACCCAATTGGGAATTTCGGACCAAACCATCTAATGCAGTTCGAAAACTTCAATATCCTACCACAAATTTAATAAAATAGACAAAAATAAACAGATTTCACATGTTAGTTCAGAATAAAAGGGGGTATAAATGAAAAATATAAAAATAGTTAATATCATTCTATAGAGGGTACCATATACACCGGTTTTTAACTAGTAGAGGTTAATAGGGGTTTAAATACTTAGATAAGATGAATTTACTTAGATAAGAGTTAGTGGTTAGAAGGACCTAAGGTTAGGAAAAATATAGGAGAAGGATTACTAGGAGGTCGATAGGGGTTTAAATACCTAGACGAGATGAATTTGTTAGGATGAAAGTTAGCGGCTAGAAGGACTAGAGGTTAGGGAAAATATAGGAGAAGGATTAATAAGGGGGGGAAGCTACTTAATATATCCTACGCTAGGAATTATTTGTGTAAGGAAGATAGGATATTAGGTAAAGTTAGGATATGGTTTCTGACTAAAGTTAGAAACTAGGTAGAAGATAGGATATTAGATAAAGTTAGGATATAGTTTCTGACTAAGGTTAGAAACTATCTATAGGACTATTAGAAGCTATATAGATAAATTATTTAAATACTATACCTACTACCTATAACTTCTTATCCTAATTTTCTAATTAAGGTTAGTAATTATACTTCTATAGTGATTTACTATAGTTTTAAGAGGTTGGTATTATTTGTATATTTAATATCTGTATATTTAACTAGACTTCTTAGTAAGGCTTTCTAACTGTGGTTAGCTATTTTACTTATATAGGTAGTAATATCTACCTTATACTCTTCTACTATAAGTACTACTATACCTCCTAACTAGATTTTCTAACTATGGTTAGAAAGTATATCTAAACGAAACTTAGTATTCTAGGCTTTATATAGTTATTTTTTTATAAAAAAAAGAAGTACCCTACTATATACTTAATAGGTAAATGTGTAAAAGAAATTTAGTGTTTTAGGCTTTATATAGTCTTTTTTCGCGAAAAAAAGAAGTACCCCGCTATATACTTAATAGCTAAATGTGTAAAAGAAACTTAGTATTTTAGGCTTTATATAGTCTTTTTTCGCGAAAAAAAGAAGCACCCTGCTATATACTTAATGGCCTAATATCTAAAAGAAACTGATTCTTTTAGTCTTTTAATAGTATTTTTTGCCGCGAGTCTAGTATAGGGTAATTGAAACTACTATATATAAATACTCTAGTAAAGAATTTACTTAGCTTTCCTTAAGACTAGCGTACTAGCTATGATTTTAACCTCTATTATCTTAGT
Organism: Penicillium griseofulvum; assembly: GCF_001561935.1. Classification (NCBI taxonomy): domain Eukaryota; kingdom Fungi; phylum Ascomycota; class Eurotiomycetes; order Eurotiales; family Aspergillaceae; genus Penicillium; species Penicillium griseofulvum. The sequence continues at coordinate 1,381 of NW_024467433.1, forward strand.
TAGTTTATTATAATGTTAATAGCTAGTAGTAAGCCTAGCGTATATAAGGCGATTGATTAATCCTTTACCTTTGCCGCTATACTAAACCTTAACGGTTAGTATATATGGTTGATTTAGGAAGGCCTCGCTTTAATTAAAAGCCTATTACCTAAGGACGTTTACCTAGCTGTGTTGATAATCTAGGATTACGCTTATAGAGTTATAGGGGATGCTATAAGATTGTTATAGGAGGTATATAACTTTATTGAATAAGGGGAGTTCTGGAGGATATATAAAGAAAGCTTAGAATTATTCTAAGACTTATAGTAGGTTATATAGGATATAGTAAAGGTTTAAGAAGGACTTGATCGGTTTAAGGTAAATATGTGTAAGCGAGCGATTCTCTAGTAAGGGGAGTTGTAGGCTAATACTCTTCTTAGGTATATAGGTAGTTATGTAATACTATAGAAGGTTAGTAAGTTTATTAGTAAAGGACTATCCTACCTTAATCTCTAAGCTACTATTAATAACGCTATTATATATTAGAAGTCTAGATATAGTTATAGTATTCGCTAGTATGCTCGAATTATATAAATTAATCTCGATATTGCGCTAGTATAGCGGAATTTAGTACCCTTTAACCCCTAAATATTATATATACTAGGGCTTAGAATAGATATAGATAGATTTGTTTATTCTATTAGCTTAGGTTACCTAATGTAGCTAGCGATACCTGTGCTACTAGTGTAGGCTAAGGGGGGTATAAACGCTATAAATATACCTAGATCCCTATTAAAGAGACCTTGTAATAATATATTATTACTAGTATTATTACTACTATTATCTTTATTATTAACCTCTTCTCTACTATTTAATAGCGAGTAGTATAAGAATAACGAGGATAATAATAGCGAGGGGGATAGTAGCGATAGCGATAAGGATGACGAGGATAATAATAGTGATAAGGATAGTAGGGACGACCTCCTTTACTCTTAAAAGCGGTTATATCCTAATCCTATAAACCCCTTGGCTAGCTGTGGCTGTGCTTTAATATGTATAGCGATTAGGCGTCTTTTTAGGGAAATAGAGCTCTTAATTAATACCCTTAAGAAGTAGCTACTCTAATAGATTAGAAAAGTAATAATAACCTAGCTTATAGTTTATACCTCTCTACCCCTATCTTTTTATAATCTCTATACCTATAAGCTATATAAGCGCTTAGGCCTATACTATTGTAATATATATAAGGAATTACTTTAGTAGTTAAGTGATCTATACTTTAATCTTAGGGTATAGGATAAGATAAAAGCTTAGAATATAGGTTAGTTTAGAAATATTATAATAAATCTTGAGTTAGGGTAGCGGTTTTTAATAGTAGGTTCAGGTATCCTAAGGATTATAGATCTAGTGGCTTAGTAGTTAGTAATATTTACTTAGCTATATAAGCGCTACTTTAGCTAAGATATTAACCTTATGATTTAGGACCTTAATTAGTAGCTAGATTAAGATAGAAGTATTATACTACTAGGGCTATTTAGGTAGCTAGGTAAGGACTTCAATAGGAGCTACTTAGGTAGCTTTTAGCGGTTAATTATAGAGGAGTTTAATATATATAACTAGTATTATTAGACCTGCTTATCTAAGCTTTATCTTAAGTAGGTAAGAAATATATAGTTTAGCCTAGTATAGTAGATAGTTTAGTAAGACCTTATATATTACATATTCTATATACTATATTAGCTAGATTATTTATAGAGGCTTATATCGTTCCTATATTATATAAAGTAAATATACCTTAGAGAACGTACCTTCTTTTACTATATTAATATTAATCTTATTAACTTTATATAAAGTAGGTAGGGTGTGAATACGCTATAGGGTAGCCTTACTCTTTTAGATAAGGATAGTAGTAACTATATTAAGTTACTCTTAGGGATATATTATAATATCGCTATATAGTATAAGCGGCTAGTTAATTAAGGATATACTAAAGATAGCTATATATAGCGTATCGACACTAATATATAGATAAAGGATAATAAGGCCTACTTTAGCTATAGCTAGACTAGGTAGATCTATTAGTTTAGGGATATATAGCTAAGCTTATCTAGCCTACTTTATAGGTTTACTAGCCTAGCGACTTTATAGTAGATAAATATCCTCCCTTGGTTTATTATAATTAGGGAGGATTACTAGACACTTAATATAGCGGAGTTAGAGATCTAGGATAACCTCTTATACTACTATTAGGATTTTGACTTAGGTACTAAGATACTATCTAGTCTACTAAATAGTGTGTTCAGTAGCTAGATAGATTATATCTTTCCTATGACTATGTAGCTAAGACGCTTAGGTATAGTATTAGATATACTTATTAGCTAAACGTAGTAGGATACTATTAATATATAGAGGGAGCTAGATATCTTATTTAGGGAGAGCGATAAGGTAGCGTAGGGCTATATCTAGGGCTAGTAATATAATGCCTAGTAGCTATACTAGAAGGCGTTTAAAAACCTTATAGTGGCTGAGAAGTAGGCGTTTAGGGAGGATTCCTACTTCTACTAGTAGGAGCTAGGTTAGCTAATAATCCTAGAGTTTATTACTAATAGTGTCTAGTATATAGAGTTCTAGTATCTCTTTAGTATTCTAGAACCTACTAGTACTAAAGTAAGTAGCTTAGCTACTAGTGCTAAAGATATAGAGGATAGTGACCTAATAGATATAAGTACTATAGAGGAATTAGTATAGAAGCTTAAGAATATAGTATATAAGGTAAGATTTATAAATATTATATAATATATTACTATAAAGATATTAGAGAGTGTAGAATACTATACGCCCTGTGGTATATTTTAGCTAGATTTTCTGATTATAGTTAGAAATAAATTTAATTAGTAGTATTAACTAAGTAAGTGCTTTTTAGTGAGATATTCTAACTATAGTTAGAAATATAGTATAGTAGTATAATATATATATATATATATATATATATATATAAGTATAGTGCTTCGACCCCTTTTTACTATCTAGTTGATAATCTCTGACCGTGGTTAGAAGCTATAGAAAGACTTTAATATTTAGTAAAAAAGAGTATTAATTAGGATATATTATATATATAGTTGTAAGTATAATATAGTCGAAAATGCGGGAGAAGGGTATGGTCGGAAATGTAGGAGAATATATCTGCATTTTCGACTAAGCTCTTCTTGTGCATTTTCGACCAAGGCCTTCTTGTGTATTTTAGACTATCGGCCTTTAACTTCTTAAACTATAGGAAACTACTATATTTCGACCTTGAATCTATAATTAAAGTAAGAAATTATAGCTAGGTTATCTGTTTTAATTATTAAGAAGATATATTATTAATTAAAATAAGAGGTTAGTATTGTTAAAAAGGTAGAAGTGTAGTATGGTCGAAAATGTAGGAGAAGGGTATAGTCGAAAATATAGGAGAAGGGTATAGTCGAAAATGTAGGAGAAGGGTATGGTTGAAAATGCGGGAGAAGGGTATGGTCGGAAATGTAGGAGAATATGTCTGCATTTTCGACCAAGCTCTTCTCGTGCATTTTCGACCAAGGCCTTCTCGTGTATTTTAGACTATCGGCCTTCAACTTCTTAAGCTATAGGAAACTACTATATTTTGACCCTAAATCTATAATTAAAGTAAGAAATCATAGCTAGGTTATCTGTTTTAATTATCAAGAAGATATATTATTAATTAAAATAAGAGGTTAGTATTGTTAAAAAGGTAGAAGTATGGTTTGGTCGGAAATGTAGGAGAAAAGCTTAGTCGAAAATACACGAGAAGAGCTTGGTCGAAAATGCAGTTATTATTTTCAGTCTATTCCTCATTAGGAATTTCGGACCAAACGCTAACCCAATTGGGAATTTCGGACCAAACCATCTAATGCAGTTCGAAAACTTCAACATCCCACCAAAAATTTAATAAAATAGACAAAAATAAACAGATTTCACATGTCAGTTCAGAATAAAAGGGGGTATAAATGAAAAATATAAAAATAGTTAATATCATTCTATAGAGGGTACCATATACACCGGTTTTTGACTAGTAGATATAATGCTTAGTAGCTATATTAGAAGGTGTTTAAAAACCTTATAGTAGCTAAGAAATAGGTATTTAGAGAGGATTCCTACTTCTACTAGTAGGAGCTAGGTTAGCTAATAATCCTAGAGTTTATTACTGATGGTATCTAGTATATAGAGTTCTAATATCCCTTTAGTATTATAGAACCTACTAGTACTAAAGTAAGTAGTCTAGCTACTAGTACTAAAGATATAAAGGATAGTAACTTAATAAATATAAGTACTATAGAGGAATTAGTATAGAAGCTTAAGAATTTAATATATAAAGTAAGATTTGTAAATATTATATAATATATTACTATAAAGATATTAGAGAGTATAGAATACTATATACCTTATAGTATATTTTAGCTAGATTTTCTAACTGTAGTTAGAAATAAATTTAATTAGTAGTATTAACTAAGTAAGTGCTTTCTAGTAAGATATTCTAACTATAGTTAGAAATATAGTATAGTAGTATAATATATATATATATATATAAGTATAGTACTTCGACCCTTTCTTACTATCTAGTTAATAATCTCTAACTGCGGTTAGAAGCTATAGAAAGACCTTAATATTTAGTAAAAAAGAGTATTAATTAGGATATATTATATATATAGTTATAAGTATAATATAGTCGAAAATACAGGAGAAGGGTATAGTTAGAAATATAGGAGAACATATCTATATTTTCGACCAAGCTCTTCTTATATATTTTCGACTAAGACCTTCTCGTATATTTTAGACTATCGGCTTTTAACTTCTTAAACTATAGGAAACTACTATATTTCGACCCTAAATCTATAATTAAAGTAAGAAATCATAGCTAGGTTATCTATTTTAATTATTAAGAAGATATATTATTAATTAAAAGAAGAGGTTAATATTAGTAAAAAGGTAGAAGTATAGTTTAGTTAAAAATATAGGAGAAGGGTATGGTTAGAAATATACGAGAATATATCTGTATTTTCGACCAAGCTCTTCTCGTACATTTTTAACTAAGCTCTTCTTATACATTTTCGACTAAGGCCTTCTTATATATATTAGACTATCGGCCTTTAACTTCTTAAACTATAGGAAACTACTATATTTCGACCCTAAATCTATAATTAAAGTAAGAAATCATAGCTAGGTTATCTATTTTAATTATTAAGAAGATATATTATTAATTAAAATAAGAGGTTAATATTAGTAAAAAGGTAGAAGTATAGTATAGTCGAAAATATAGGAGAAGGGTATAGTCGAAAATATAAGAGAATATATCTATATTTTTAACTAAGCTCTTCTCGTATATTTTCGACCAAGCTCTTCTCGTATATTTTCGACTAAAGCCTTTTTATATATTTTAGACTATCGACCTTAAACTTCTTAAGCTATAGGAAACTATTACAAATTTCGACCCTAAATCTATAATTAAGGTAAAATTCATAGATTTAATTATTAAGAGGATATATTATTAATTAAAAGAAGAGGTTAATATTAGTAAAAAGGTAGAAGTGTAGTTTAGTCGAAAATACAGGAGAAGGGTATAGTCGGAAATACACGAGAACATATCTACATTTTCGACTAAGCTCTTCTCGTATATTTTCGACTAAGGCTTTCTCGTATATTTTAGACTATCGGCCTTTAACTTTTTAAACTATAGGAAACTACTATATTTCGACCCTAAATCTATAATTAAAGTAAGAAATTATAGCTAGGTTATCTATTTTAATTATTAAGAAGATATATTATTAATTAAAATAAGAGGTTAGTATTGTTAAAAAGGTAGAAGTGTAGTATGGTCGAAAATGCAGGAGAAGGGTATAGTCGAAAATGTAGGAGAAGGGTATGGTCGAAAATGTAGTCATTATTTTTAGTCTATTCCTTATTAGGAATTTCGGACCAAACGCTAACCTAATTGGGAATTTCGGACTAAACCATCTAATGCAGTTCGAAAACTTCAACATCCTACCACAAATTTAATAAAATAGACAAAAATAAACAGATTTCATATGTTAGTTCAGAATAAAAGGGGGTATAAATAAAAAATATAAAAATAGTTAATATCATTCTATAGAGGGTACCATATACACCGGTTTTTAACTAGTAGACTACAGCGACTCATCAGTCATCAGTAGGGCCATTATCCCTGCATTTTATCTCGCAATCGCGGCCGGGGTAGGCTCTCTTGCGTCTCTGGTAATGCTGAGAATGAGATCAATTAAAGGAACCGCGAGTGACTCCAGGTAGCCTGCTACAGGACACGGGCAGGTTTTGCGCGAGAGGGTAGTTTTGGGACGTTGACTGTGGCTAGTGGTATGGCCCGCGCCAGGTGTGGCTGTCAGATTAGTCATGCTAGTCATGCCAGGTGGGCACCTGGGCACCCGTGGACCTGCCCGAGGACCTGTTTGTTTCCTCTATCCCAATGTTCTCCCTCTCTCTTCCTTCCCCAATCTTGTTAGTCTATCCAATACAGATCTTTCCACTGTACGCCCTGTTCTCATCCACTATCAGTATACCAAAGCCGAATTCACTAAGTTTTCGCAAAAGCAAGGGAGCGTGGGATGAGCGATCCGCTCCCTCCATCGTGTCTCGATCCCATCTCCTCCCGCCAGACAGATATCTTCCACGCTCACACCTAGGCTAGTGCGCTCCAGGGCTTTACGTGGCATGGCTCGCCTATAGGCTCTAACTAACTGGTGTAGTGGGGGAATCGGTGCCACCGGCCCCTAGCGCGGCTTCCAGGTCGGGGATACTCAAATCCTTCGATGACCTTTTTGCTCATTTATCTGTATGGCTCTACTTTTTCTTCGGACATGCCTCCAAAGTTGATGGTTGTCTCTGTGAGTGGGAATCAGGATAGGTGTTGATACTCAGTTTTTATTGGTTTCAAATGTTCTCGGGCGATTTCCGTTTTCATGACAAGTTAAATTCAATTTTTATGGCATCTGTACGCCAGAGATGGATGCCATCAACAATACTTCCAACGTTTCTCATGGTCCATTCTATTAGCGACCAATTTATGTCGCTATTTAGGTAGGTGAAAAAGTAGGATAATAAAGAGGTATGTTGGTATATATATACAGTGACGAAATTTAAAATAAAATAGACGACAACTAAGGGAGAGAAGTAAGAAAAAGATCAAAGATGGGTTCTAAAAGGCAAAGTGGCAGTAAAGCGGGAGTAAAGCCTAATAGCCAATAAGCGGGCACGAAAAATGGTGCAACATCATGCATGTATGTTGTACACGGCTGCCTCCAGACCTGCACATGTATTATCGTTACACAATATAATACCTAATACCCGTGGGCATCTACAGATTTTGGGTAACATTTGGACCTGAAATGTGCATACCTAGGTACCCAAAGATGATTGATGCTATGATATGTACATCGGACTGAGCTTAAGCACGCCAAGAAGCATATAATTCCATGCATAATGGTGGCTGATCGGAAAAAAAATGCTCTGCCTAGTATGATTTGGATATGAAAAATAATATTGAGTCTCTCCGTTGCAGAGTTTATCACCACAAACTGCACGTAGATGAACAATCGTATCCTGTGGTTTGATCCGGATAGACAAATATGCTGAGCATGTTGGATTTTGCACTGCCAAAATCTGTGTTCAAGATGGCGAGTTTTTGGAAACGAATGAAGCCCTCTGTAGGACCCAGCGTATCTCATCAGCGACGCGTTCAGGCTCTGTGATCTGAATATTATGGCCACTTTGAGTCGTGGTAGAGAACCGCACGTTACTCGACAGATTCAGGAGTTCTCGCTGAAAGGCCTCCTCACTAGCGTCCCAGCGCTCTAGGTAGTGACGAAAGGCCGCTCGCTGAGCTTCAGTCCCCAACCCTTCTGCCACACCCCGGTGGTACATCTGCTCCTGGTCCCGATGCGAATTGCCCCGGAGCACACTAAGCGGCTGGCCACAAAGGAGATCTCGCCCAGGGAGGAGTTGCTGCTTGTTGGCTAGGACCGCGCGGCTGACCTGCAGATAGGGCAGCTCGCGGGTGGCCTGTTGCGTGTGGTGTGGGCTAGCTTCCTCCGCCATAAGCTCTGCCCACTCGACCTCCGTCAGTCGATAATCGCGGGCCAGACCGACGACTTCCATATAATCCAGCCCCGCCGTGACGGCTGCGATACAGGGATCGGGCCATGTTTCGAAGAGCATCCGCTCCTGTACGGCATCCACCAGTACCATCCCGCAGATCGCCTCGGGCCCATGGGAGGCAAGAAACTCCCGCGCGAGAATTCCGCCCCAGGAATGACCGACCACTAGGTACGGGGGTGGCAAGGCCTCAGCGGCAAGTAGCCGAGACAGCTCATCCATAAGTGTTAGCGAGTCTGGCTCGGCAGTAGGGCATGCTTCACTCCGACCGTAGCCAGTCCGCTCATACAGCAGCACGGATGCTTCATTCTCGAGATGTCGAGAGACCGCACTCCATTCGAGCGCACTGCTGGTGATCCCTGTAAGAACTACCACAAGTGGAGCGCCCGGCTGCCGAGGAATACCTCGCAGTGCGTAGCTCAAGGAGTGGGTTCCGATGTGGGCGGTATGTTGGAAATGTTCCATGGTAGCAAAGGTTGGTGAGGGTGGGGAAGGAAACACGGAGGAGAGAGGGGAGACAGGGCCTTGTATGACGAAATTTCCAAGTAATTAGTTAACTAGTATACAGGGGAAGCTCAAGGTAGTCTGGTCTTCGCAGGCAGGTCCAGGCACGAGAGAGAGAGCTAAGGACAGAGTCGTAGGCAGGGCCAAAAAATACACCACCACCGAAGCTGTCGTGACAGCGTCTAGTCCAAATTGCACAGCTCGTGCCCTCATGGCAGCGGGAGGTATTGTTACTCGTACACTATTGGCACAGCGATTTCACTGTTGGCACAGGGTTTAGTCCTAATCAGGTATGGTCTTTATTGGCTCCCAATTAGGTACGAGTGTCATGTATTATGGTATCGCCAAAGTACAAAACACAGCCCCTGGGCAACGTTAACCAAAATTAGCTTGGCACCGCGTGACTTGTCAAGGCCTACTCTTATTGCACTAAATTATATTTTGACCAGTTGCAGTTGTGACATAAATCAACTTTTACCTACTTTTTCTCAACAAATAGGAAAACCTATCCGCTGAGGGCAAGGGTTTAAACGCATCTGAACACTAGAAAACTCACAATACTCCCCTCCGGCTGCACACAGGATTCCAGGATTAGCCGATTATCCGCACTCTGTACAATGTCCACTATATCACTTTTAGAGCGCTCTCTGCCACCGAAAAACCCAATCATTCGACTGTCCATATACCTCACCAATCCTTCAAGGCTTTGATAGGTTTTCCCTTGCTCCGGTACAACGTGATCGGCGATCACAACCCACTTCCCTGGACCAAGGGCAGGGGACAGACCAGCAATGATCTTCTTGGCATCCTCATCTGGCCAGTTGTGGAGGACGTAATGAAGCAGATAGCAATCGGCTGTTACTGGCTGAGCGTCGAAAAAGCTGTGCTCAAGGAAACTGATGCGATCTGTATACCGCTGTGGTAACTGCTGTTGAGGGTCACGGATTACATCGCCTAAGTCTTCAACAACAAATTTGATATGTGGGAACTGATCATGAATGGCCATGCTAATGTGGCCTGCAGATCCACCGACCTGTTATTGAACCCTCGCATTAGTAGAGGTCCTTTTACGTTTCAAACACGCGGAGATCTTACATCGACAACACTGTTCACCTTGGACCAGTCAAACCCCCTGACTGTATGCTGAGTCGAATAAAACGCGCTCTTGAGAGTTGCCTTCATGTAGTCTTGGAAATCAAATTCCATGTCCGGAAATGACCGATGGTAGTCCCAAATGGTATCAATCCCCTTTTCTTTGGAGGCGAAGACCACACTTACAGGGCAGCGGGTCTTGTCGGTCCCGGTCGGGTCAAGCTTGAGTCCCTCATAAAGCTTACCTGCCACGCGAAAAAATGCCCAAACCATCTGCTCAAAACTCACTTCGGATAATACATGGCCGAGCAGGCTCGGTTTTGGATCAAAGTTCGATTCAATGAACAAGATTATTAATTCGCTGGGTTGGGTAGAGCCCGGATACCACCCACCCTCCAACGATGCCGACATGCCAGAGTGGAATGTGGAAAATCAGCACATTGTCATTCGATATTTGATTGGAATGTTCATATTGGGAAAGTACAGACAGTGCTGCAAGTCATCTACCCAAAATATCGTAATCCGTCTTGAGCCGAAAGATGCTGCTGCCTATGCCTCCCAGTTGATTTCGTCATTCTGGGATCAAAAGAATAGCCTATACAAGACATCAGGCTGTAATCGGTTGGATGTACGATTCAAAGCCCTTCAAAAATGGATATCAGCTCTCACTTGCTCTTGGGTCCGGATATGGGCAGCAAAGCTTTCCTTCTCAGAAGTGGCACAGAGGTAAGTTTAATATCTACTTGAATCCAAGCATTTGTATTAAAAGTAGAATTACAGGCTAGTTGACAATTCGATAAAGAAGTCCCCCAAAGGTCACCTTGTCATCGCCGCATATGTTGGATTTCTTGTCTGCCGTCGTGCCTGGGCAGCAAACAATTGGCCTGTGCTGTTAGTCGATCGGCACTTCTGTTCGGAAGGTATATGTTCACTCTTCTTGAAATTTCTCGCTTGATTATAGCTAAATTCCAGCTAGGCTATCATTTGAATGCATACATAGCAACGCTCCAGGGGTCAAGAACACAATAAGATTCGGGACACCACATTATCCCGGAACTTTAATGGGAGTTGACATCTGTGACGTTTGATGAGCTTCGAGATTCTGCCCTGAGGTATGTACCAATGATTTGCATCTTGGGTAACAGTATTTATGGTCCGCACGAAGAATATATCGCCAGAATTTCCGATGGGCCGCTAGAGGGCAGCCCCAAGTCTCCTGAACTATCGCCTACACATGGTTCTTGTGCAGAAAATATAGAACACCAGAAAATCGTTATCGGGATGGATTATGATCGCTTGTCCCAAGCAATTCTTGCCGACTATCGAGCTTATCCTTTTCTATTATCATCGCCTACGTCAGGGGATGACGACGGACTATATTTATTGGATATCATTCGCTCCACTTTACCTAACGACCTCATTGATAGATTTTTTCTCAGGTCAAGGTCAGAAGTTAATAATATCGGAGGAGGAAGTAAAGACATGGGTACCTTCCGCTGGGAATATATATTTGCTGAGCATCCAGGGCGACTTGCAAATATGTTGTAGGGCAGTATGGCCACCGGGCTCTTTGCCTGAAATTTGCACTAATGATGTTATATGTTATATAAAGGGGTGTCCTAGGATCCATGGGGGTATTCCTGCAACAATTCCCTATCTTTATCCAAATATATATACTTCGTATAGTCTCTGTGCTCTTCAATTTAATAGACCATATATACAGGATAACAATTGTACCTAGGACTCTTTGTTTAATCGACCTCTAGTAGGCGAGAGTGAGAACCACCTACTGCTGCCTTAGCAAAGGATCCAAGAACATGAAGAGAATAGTCTAAGGAATAAGTTTAGACTAATGTGTTGACAAAAAGGCGACTATACACCCTTCTTTTCATCAAGAATGATTCGAAATCTTCTCTTTACAACTCTCCAGTATATTTAGTGACGTTGGGGTAAGTGAGATCCTTGACCAAAGACTCGAACTCAACACACATATCGGCGATGAAGGAGTGTTCGAATGGGAAGGAATTATAGCGGAAGGAGGTGACGGCTGCAGTGCCCTGCATGCGGCACTCGCTTAGGATCGGCAACGGAGGAGCGCCACGGGGATCGCACGCATATGTTCGGCAGCGAGAAGGGATGATTTGCCGCTAGCGCTATCATTATCTTGGAAAGCTTGGATGACTATAGAAAACGTATTAGCGGGCAGGCCTGAGGAACTGATGTTTGTAGAAGACGTTTGCATAGGGTTGCTTTCCGTAGATTGGCGTAGCGGTTGACAGCGCGTTCCCGAAAGCTAGGATGTCTAGAAATCATAGGCGGAGGGCCTATTAATTCGTGATATATATTTGATATACTTCCTAAGAGGCTCGATAATCGCTCCGTCTACTGAATCCTCAGAGCTTCGGTAGAGCTGGCTGAGGTACCGAAGAATCGGGGCGGATCGACCAAGTATCGTAATCGCATAATGGGTAGACCAGGGGAGACGTATTAGCGCTTCATTAGGATCCTAAATAATGGCCATTCGTTACATCCCGCTACCAACGACAAAGGGCGTCGTTAGTCGGATTCGTGATGCGCCGGGACGCCACGACACCTTTGGAATGAAGTATGATGGAGAATTACGCGTGGTGCACAACCTACAAGTACCGTTCACCGTCCCGAATAATCGCATACGAAGCATTTCATAGGACTCGAACAAAAGCTCCCATATATGGAGTAATTCGTTCAGCTGTATAGAAGGACGTAGTTGTAACACAAACTGTATACAAAACCAAATCGGGCTTTCCACCGCTGCTACTAGACTTCCGTAAAGCCTATAAAGCCCAAATCCCAACCTAATTTAACCCGCAAATTGGCTGGGTGTTGGACCCGGTCCTTAGGCCTATCGGGTATGGGCCTAGGGTAGAAGCCCATTGGGCTTTCGTGGGGGCCTAAGCCCTAAACAATACAAACATACCTAGAATTTAGGTGCTAAGTAAAGTTGAACCTCCTTTTTCTATTTTTTAAATTACGCTTCGTTTTACCCCTGTTTCTAGGCCTTATCCCTAGGGTAATATTCTATTTATTCAAATGATTTAGAGCTTATAGCTAGTTAGTCCTTGATATCATGTTTAAAAACGCGAAAAAACGCGTTTTAAAGAAGGTTTAAAAACTATAGAGGTTTACTAGAAAGTTGTAGTAGTCCTACTTGAATCTACATAGTAAAATATATATCTGATCTTAAAACATCAATATTAATACTTTTTACAATATCTCGTCTTCTACTAATTAGATCTTATTTAAAATAGAGATATATACTAATATAGCTACTATAATTTGATACTCTAGATTTAAACTTTATATAATTAGTAGAAAGGTTGTAATATAGCGATTACAGAGGCCAATTTATTAAATACCGATAGGCTTTAATAGGGGCCCATAAGGCCCCTATTAATAGGCTATGGGCTAGGCTGGGCTTTGAAGGTTAGGCCCACAGCCTACTGCGGGTTAGGCTTTAAGCCCGAGGGTCGGGTACATTAGTGGACTTTGCGGAAGTCTAGCTACTACCATATAATGATGCTGGCGGGGCGAAGTGGGTAGGACATCAAGAGGACATTGAGGATGTCTTGACTAGACTGCGACATCGCCCGTCCATGGATACCTAGGAGGTGCCCATCGCCCGTCCACGGTGGGCGGTGGGCTATTTGGATTTTCGAGTGCCCGTCCATGACGCCCACGGCCCATGGGCATGCCCATCGCGGGCATGCCTACTATGCCTACCATATTATAAAGTTGTCTTAAATATATATAAAAATTAGATATATAGTAAATTAGACTATATATATTTATATATATCTTATTAGAAATCTAGAATTATAATTGTAAGTATGTTAAAAATACAAATTTAGTTGAAATATTTTGAAATTCATCAAAAAAAATCACGTGTTACGCTAATTTTGCTTACTAAAAAGGCCCACGGGCGCCCATGACGCCCACGGCCCGTGGGCCCTAAGGGTAGGGCCCGTCCATGGGCCTCTCCATAGGGCCCATGGACAGCTTACATAAGGCCCATGGGCTATGCCCACCCGCCCGTCCATGGGCGATGTCGCAGTCTAGTCTTGACTCTCGATTCCGCAAGCAGACATCACGTCCATCTTGATCGAAGTTAAATCCCGATCTTGCACAAGCTCGAAGCGTCGGTAAGAACTCTTAGATTGTGGTTTACTATGACGGGCCACAGCGGCCTGGGCGGCTATGCCTGCGAGGGTCGGATGTGCAACAATAATTCGCACAAAAAGGCCAATACCAGCTTGTCTTGAGCAAGAGATCCGGCTTTTTTAATGTTCTCTACATTCCAATGTGTCCTACACAATCAAATTATATTTTTCATCGAATACCTTAACTCATCCAACCCCTGGCTTAGTGTTGAACCGAATTCCCGGGTCTCCGGGAGAGCAGGGCTTGCACCTCTTAATGGAACAGAATATCACGGGCAGTTATTGGGGTCTAGTTTTCTGTGTCAATCAGCCTAGTCTCTCCTCGAGCTTCATCTTTCGTTTCACCTTTCCCTTTTCCCTGCTCAAACGATGTCTCGAAAACCGTACCCCACCCCCTTGGTCGTACCGCCACAAAGTGAAGAGCACACACATACGATTATTTCACTTCATGGAAGAGGCAGCAACGCTAAGCGATTTGGCCATGAGCTCCTTACGTCGGCAAACCTACAACATCGACTTCCCACAGTGAAATTCGTTTTTCCCACTGCGCGTAGGCGCCGGTCAACTGTACTCAAAAAAATCCCAATTCATCAGTGGTACGACAATTATTCCCTCGAAGACCCTGGACAAAGAACAGACCTTCAGGTGGAGGGGCTCTGCGAGACCGCTGAAATCATTCGCGGCTTAGTCACCGAAGAGGCCCAGATTCTAGGCGAAAATCATTCAAAAATCATCCTTTGGGGGCTGAGTCAAGGCTGTGCTGCGGGGATCTTCACCCTTTTGGGAGGCTGGGCCGACATTTGTGAGGCACACTCACTCGGAGCATTTATTGGGATGAGTGGATGGCTGCCATTTGAACACCAATTCCGCGAAATTCTCCGATCCGACAAAGATCTAGTCTCGGCTAGAGGCAAAAATCAGGAAATGCAGTCGGAAAACTCATGCGAGGAAAGTGAAAGTGATGGAGAGTCAGAAGCAGATGCATATTCCGAACAAAGCTCCGACAATAATGTAGAGGAAAGCGGCCCAACCTGTGACTTCAATTCCTTTGAGATTGAAGACAGCCCACGTGATGACTTCAATCCATTTGAGGACAAGGAAGAAGCTCCGTTAATCATCCAGGCTATCAACCAATTCGTGATATTCTTGCTCTTCCCATAATTCCAAACACGCAGCTATCGGAAGATATCTATTCCCCAAGTTTATCTCACCTACACACTCCTGTTTTTCTCGGTCATGGTGCAGAAGATCCTAAGGTCTCCGTAGGCCTTGGTAAAAGGATGTCTACTATGCTGTCAAATGGTCTGGGCATGGATGTGGTTTGGAAAGAATATCAGGGATTAGGGCATTGGTACCGTGTTGAGGACGAGATTGAAGATATCTTAGTCTTTCTTCAGGACCGTATCAACCTACCAGTGATATCAGCGTCCCAGGAGAAGGAATCATGACTGCTTATCCTTCTTTAAATTCATTCCAATAATCCAAGTTCATTAGACTTCAGAATCGAGATGCGAGGTAAACCTGTCATGTCATGCACTATATATATATCGGAGCCTGGAATATCTGAGCGTAATGCTCAGATATAGTGGTTAGTTTAATTATATTTGTGAGATTGCCATTTTCAAACAGTTTAGCAAGGATAGAGAAGGCCGAAGTCGGGCCCCGATGACCTTTGGATGACCATATATTTATGCTTCATCCTGCGCTATCTATTCATGTCCCATACGTCTCATTCTCTACACATTCCTCTACTATACACCCAATTAATGTGGCCTGTTCTCAACATGGTGTTCGTTCTAACAAGCCTAAATGGACATTTGGAGTCGATTCTAGACCTTCTCCAAGAAAGGCTCAATGAGGTCCACGGGTGCTACAAGCGCGCTTGCGTAACCATCACAAAGATGTCCCTCCTGACAAGCAGCTAACTGCTCTTTTATCCAAGTCCATCGACCTTTCCAGTGCAATTGAGAAATTATTGGAGCCCGGCCAACTCATCCTGGCCGACCACTTCCTCGGCAAGGCTAATCATTTGTGCTGTCCTCGGTATATCCACGACTAATGCGGTCTATCCTCAGGGTACATGAGCTCAAAATACCTCTGCACGGCATTTGACCTCCGAATTGGTGATATTCTTCGCGATAAGGGGCCACCAACAGTCGACATGTTGGCTGAGGCACGCGGTGCACGGAGTGATTGTCTGGCGCAGATCATGAACGTGCTACAGAATAACGGGATATTTACATTCCATTACTCACAGGCTACCCACACTAACAACCACACTTCTGTTCTGCTTTTGTGAGACCACTGGGCACAGTGGCATAACTGGGTGGATTTGTACGGCAACAAGTTCTACAACATGTCATGCGGCATTCCCGATTCAATCCTGAAGGCTACTACGCGAATCCCCGCCCAAACCCACCATGACACCGATCAAAACATGTTCACCTACTTCCGAGAGCAGGGTTAGGTAAGCCAGTTGCACCGCACTCTAGGTGGCGGAGCCATAGCGCAAGCTCTAGTGGCAGTGAGTGATTACCCCTGGGAGGAAGCATTTGGGGAGGTAGTGATGCATATAGTAGGCGGCGGAGGGGCCTTGATTGCGGTCCTTATGCGAGCCTATCCTACCATGAAAGGTGGAATTTATGATCTGCCGCATGTCATTGAACGCACCGTCCCCTTCTTCCACTCCCCTGATAGTCAGTTCACCGGGTTGAAGGACCGGATGCAGCGTGATGATCTGATCGGGGGAGATTTCTTTCACTATATTCCCCCAGACCGGGTGTACACAATGAAGTGGACACTTCATGATTGGAGAGACCCCCAAGCACTAGAAATCCTCCGTAACCTCCATCACGCTAAACTTGAGGGGCCGGGGTGCTGGCTGATTATTCTGGAGTCTGTCCGGGCCGACGGTCAATCTGCCCGGCTCTCCAGATATGCCGACTTGAATATGGTGGTAGCCACCAATGGGCTCGAGCGTACCGAGGAATCTTGGAGACATCTGGCCGAGGAGAGTGGTTGGGAAATCATTGCCATCCATCCCTTGTGAAACTCATGGGCCTGCGCGATTGGCCTTCGCCCAGTCGGGTAATGAGACGTTGTCGCACGTGTTATTGAATTCGAGGTCGGTGTGATATGTTGGACTATGTCTATGATGCCGTTACCTTTCGGTTGGTCATGCCCATCAATAGCGTATCAATAACCTATACCAGTTTCATCCATATCCATGTAGGTTCTTTTTAGTGCACTTGAACTCAACACGCGTGAACACTTGGCCACTTGGAACATCGGAGACTTATGCTGAAATTGATCTAAATTCGAGGTTTGATTGGTTAGCGCCACGACGGAACTTCCCGAGACCCACCGACGGGTCCACGGGTCCACGTGTGTGAGGTTTCTTTAGTCAGCTTTT
Source organism: Penicillium griseofulvum (assembly GCF_001561935.1). Lineage (NCBI taxonomy): Eukaryota > Fungi > Ascomycota > Eurotiomycetes > Eurotiales > Aspergillaceae > Penicillium > Penicillium griseofulvum. Next base: position 18,742 of record NW_024467433.1, read on the forward strand.
CTGTAGGACAACCCTAGAAGGATACCTGCATACCTCCTATAGAATCTCTCCGAGAATGTCTCCGATGATCTACCTATATGGGTAAATAGAGATCGGTCACCGATTCCCGCCGTCTTAATGTAGGAGCTACATTCCTTCTTTGTCTAGCGGTCTCTCGTGTGACTACCAGGTCCTATCCCGTCAGGTAGCTTTCTTCCTTTCCGTCTCCATCTTACCCCTTCTGCTATCTATCATCAATATACCTCTCCCAATCATGTCAGAACAGCCACAATCCGATCTTCACTCGGAGAAACAAACCTCAGACGAGGAAAGCCAGTCGCCCTCCGCTCCGAACGATGTCAAATCCCCAGCAGCACCAGGTTTAGGGTGGAAGTTCTGGGTGCTTTTTGTCACGCTGTGCCTGAGTGGATTTGCGGTGACAATGGAGGGCAGCATCGTGGTAACCGCCCTCCCAACCATCGCGCGCGACTTACACACTACCAACTATGTTTGGGTAGTTAATTGCTACACCTTAGCCTCCGCCATTTTCCAACCCCTAGTCGGCTGGCTAGCCGAGGCTTTTGGCCGAAAACCTCTGATGCTGGGGAGTATCATGGTCTTTGCTGTCGGTAGTGCCATGGCTGGCGCCGCCAACTCCCTTGGTCTCATTCTAGCCGGACGACTTATCCAGGGTATTGGGGGAGGGGCCATTCCGCTAATCGCGGAGCTCATTATCTGCGATCTGGTGCCCCTAGAACAGAGACCTCAGATGCTTGGCATGGTGATGGCAACATCCTGTCTGGGATTGGTGTTTGGGCCAATCATCGGTGGAGTCATCGTCAATCATAGCACCTGGCGATGGATATTTTTCCTAAACCTCCCTCTGGCCGGTGTCTCCCTTCTCTGTCTTTTTCCGGTTTTAGGTCATCGGACGTCTGAACAGAGGAGGGCCGCTACATCACTGCGAGCCACCGCCAGGCGGGTTGACTGGGTGGGCAACACGCTGCTCCCGGCCTCTAGTGTCGCTATCCTTCTCCCATTGACCATGGGTGGGAAGATGTATCCCTGGGATTCAGCGCGGGTTATTACTCCGCTAGTCCTTGGCTTTTGTGGTCTAGTTGGATTTGGAGTTTATGAACATTACTGTCCCAACCCGCTGATCCCATTACGACTACTTAGTAATGGCTCTGCCGTCTCTCTGCAGATTCAAAGCCTTATTCAGAGCATGCTCATTATGTGGATCAACTACTTCCTGACTATATACTTCCAAGCGGTGTTGGGGGTGTCTCCACAGCAGGCCGGATTTGATCTTATGCCGACAATCGTGGCTATGGTTGTCTTCTCTATTGTAGGCGGGATTGCTATGTCTAAGCTGCCCCCCTCATGGGCCGTCTTGAATAACATGATTGCCTTTGTGATAATGTCGATTGGTTTGGGTTGTTTCACTATTCTCACGCCTTCCTCCGTGACCGCCGTGCATGTCGTGCTGCAGATAATCGTGGCCGGAGGGAATGGCCTACTCCTGGCTACTCTGCTTCCCAATGTCCAGGGTCAGTTTGACTCAGAAGACATGACGGCCGTTACAGCCCTCTTCAATTTCCTGCGCAGTTTTGCCCTAGTATGGGGTATGACTATCCCGTCCATTATCTTCAACCAGAGCGTGGATAGGAATCTAGGTCTGGTGCCACAGGAACTACGCCCCTTGTTGGAAGGCGGAGGCGCCTATGTTCGAGCCAGCAATAATTTCATGCAGTCCTTCCACGGAACAACCAAGGAACAGATTTTGGACCTGTATGAACTGGCTCTACGAGACACTTGGTGGGGAGCGATGGCCTTTGCCCTGCTGGGATTACTGCTGGTAGCCCTGCAGAGGCCAGGGAAATCTAGTGCTCCACCTGCAGAAGATACTCAACAGACTGAAGGCAAGAAGGAAAGCGCGGAGGCGTAGAATGTTCCGTTGCACCGGTGAGCATTTCTCTTATTGCTCCATCCCTTCCACCTAGCAAGAGGCCGGTACACATTATCTGATCGTGGTGATCTAGAAATCCATAGTTAGAACGTGTTCTCCACTGTCTGTACAACAATATAATACCTTTTCTTATTCATGCACTAGGGGTTCCTGTCTTTTCTATGGAGAGTAGGTGTACAATAAATAACAAACAGGGTATCCCAGTGGACCAGTTCTCGGTTGCTGAAGGCCATGTTTTATCTTGAGTTGGTTTAAATAGGATAATCAAACCAACTTGGACAATTTTTCAAAGCCAATCACAGCAATGGCAACAAACACCGCTATTAACAACACGAACGGCATAAATCTCCAAGTGGTGGTCAGTGACGTTCCGGCCATTGATGGACGTGTGGTTATTTATATCATCAAAGGTGACACACACTACAACATATATCGATGGGAATGCTAACGATTACTAGCGGATGAAACATCGTATATCAACTATATCAAGCCCCTGATCTTGGCCCAAGGACTGAAGGTTCCCATGTTCTCTCTCTGATTGAAACCACCTCACAATGGGCGTACCAAATCCACCCGGAACGCATGGTCCCCGCGCTCAAAAATGCGGATCCCAAAACCGGTGAGCGAATAAACGTGTTTGAGGGTACGGCATGTGGGTGGCATATCAAACCGCAGGTATAGGGTAGGTAAATGGTTCCTTTGGTGGTTTTTTGATAGAATCAAGGAAGAACCCGTTTCTGACGAGAAATAGTGCAACGGACAGATACTGGCTCTACTTTCTACGAGGTTATCCAACACGCAAGAATAGCGTTCAGTTGCCACGTACAATTGCCAAGTATGTGAATTCTATGATCTTTACCCGTTGATATCCTGTACAGTCGGATTACTTGCTAATAGGTGGAAATTGAGCAGTTTGCATGAGGACACGATCAAGCAATGGGATATTATGAACCGACAATTAGGAAAGGACGGGCAACACTATGTGGCACTTGCTGACCGTCCGACTATTGAGAACCTTTTCTACTTTCCCTTTGCAAAGCCCTAGGCTATACAGATCATCTATCAACAAAGTTGCCAGAAAGGAAAATGTGCCCGCTAGACATTTTAAACTTCAACTGATCTTATATCACAGGTGTAAAAGCAAGGACGCTTTATAACGCCAAAACAACCCCAGGCAAACAAAAACAAGGTATCTCAAAAGAAATTCCGTCAAGTGCTGTCGACAACACAATGTCGACCATCCCCTTATATCCCAAAAGCTGCGGCTAAAACCTATATCGCTTTTTAATCAAGTCGGCCGCTTTCTCGGCCACAGCATAAAGAGTACTCGTCAAATGGCCACAAAGTTGGAAGGGCACAACAGAAGCGTCAACCACTCGCACATTTTTAGTACCGTAAACCCTGAGATCAGCGTTAACAACGCCACCTTTATCCCGAGGCAACATGCTCGCGGTGCCGACTGGGTGGTAGTTTGATCTATCTGAAGGGGGGTTAGTCAATACTATCTAGGTCTAGATAGAGAATACTAACATTCTGACTTGACCCAGCTCTCCCACGTAGAGTCAGGCGCATCATCAGGAACATGTTCCTTTCCTGGTGAAATTTCCTCTCCTACAAGCTTGCTCAAGGGTGCAGTACTGAATGCCTTGCGGATATACCGAGCAATATCAGCATGTGCCGTCAGATCCTGCCCAAACATGAAGAAATTTGGGTTGATGGAGGGTGGTTGGGAGACGTCGTTGGACTTTATGTGGACACTTCCTCTGGAGAAAGGAAGAAGAGGCCAGTATTCACTGGTGAATGTGTGTCCGATGGGAAGCAGCACAAGCTCCGCGTATGGAACTTGTGATTTGAATATTAGATCGTGCTGTAGTAGAAAAGCAGCCAGAACATTGGCTTCCTGGACTGCACCGTTGGAGTGATCCGATACATTCTTTGCATATTCCGCAAGGCTTGCATTGATGAGGGACCCAACAGCACCAACCTTGTCGCCGTATATGTCATCGGCTGATGGTAGAGCGGAGAAGGTTGGCGAACCCAACCGGAACTCACTACCCTCATAAGAGAGCCCATTGTTGGTTTGATCTTGCAAGTTCTCACCAACAGCGGAGATGTTGACTTTGACAGGAATGTCATATTTGCGGAGGATGTCAGGATTTCCAATACCAGACAACTCCAGAATAGCAGGTGATCTAAGGGATCCAGCTGACAGAATTACCTCCTTCGAAGCATATATCGTCTTCGTTCCATTGACCCCGGTAACTTCAACTCCAATAGCAACGGCCTCGCTCGAATCGCTTGCCCAGATAATCTTGTTCGCGTAGGTATTTGATATAATTTTGAGATTGGAACGATTTTCATAGGGCCAATAGTAAGCTCTGGCCGCATCATGGCGAACGTTAGCCTCCCTGTCGACGGTATTGGGATGGACTGTGAGTCCCACCATGCTACCACCATTGCAATCCCTATTGTAGGGGAGACCTATTTGTTGAAAGGTTTCATCTAGCACGGGTAGCACGCTGCCGTTCGTCATTGCATGAGGCCAACCGACTTTGAGTGGGCCATTTTCTCCATGATAGGAGATGTAATAGTCAGCGCCACGAGCAATTTGATCTGGTGTTGGCACCTGAAACTGTTCTGACTTCTTATAGTATGTGAGGAGGTTGTCCCAATTCCAACCCTTGTTTCCGACCTGCTCCCAGGCATCGATTTGCGCTCTTTGCGCTCGAGTGTACGACATCCCTATATGAAGCCAAAGTTAGCATAGGCTCAATAGATTCCGATTGCTTCCACCAAACCTTCAACATTAGGGCAGCTTACCGTTAATAGTGCTTGTTCCACCAATAGCCTTTCCAGCTCGCACAATCTGCTTCGATCCTCCTGCGTATGTTTGGTCTTCGGTTTCGTAGGCCCAGTCGAGTTGTGTCCCAAATGCTCGACCATAGCCCGTCACGGCAGATACGTTAGCATTATTGAGGACTGAATCTCCAGCTTCGATCACGGCGACGGTGAAATCCATCTCTGAGAGTCTATTAGCAACGACCAGTCCACTTGTACCTCCGCCAACAATAACAAAATCATATGAAGGTGAACCATCTTGTTTCTTCGCATTCACTGCAACTAGCCAAATAAATGCGCATCGAAAGATTGATAGGAGCATGACTGAGATATTTGGAAATCTGCAGAGTCACAAAGTACCAAGTTCGATATTTAGAGGGAATCTGACAGATTTACACAACCCCCGCTAATGGTGTCAGGGTTGCCTGGCCGGCGGTTGGAATGTTAACTCCCCATTCTCCACGTGCATATAGAAACGGGTGGAATGTCAAAAGAACATCTGGGGAAAAGATAAAATGAAAGGAATCACGGGGAAAGTAATTAAAAATGCAGAGAAAAAATGCGAGGATACGGGAAAGAAAGAAAGTTATTCACCCCCCTGATGTATCGCATCCCAACTATACAACACACCGAGCTCGAACCCATACATGCAATTTAGAGTGTGCATCCAAGCCAAATATGCTAGGAATCAAACATGAGACGCCTATTCTTCCCTGCGAAGAAGCAAATGGGAATGTGGCTTGAAGAAACAGACATAGAGCCCGACTTGGTATAAAATCACACTACTACACACAGGTAGATTCGATCAGTGAGATCACACAGTGTATCTAGCCAATAGAGCATCAACAATTGCTTCTGCATCATCGCTCTCTGGGCTCTCATCATAGTCGGCGTCTTCTGTTTCGTGTCCAACCTGTTCATCATAATCGTCATCATCTGCTTCGAGTTCGACCTGTTCATCCTCATCTTCCATCTTGTTGATCTCTTCTCGCCTTTCTTCATTCCTTCCACCTGCTGTGTTGCGATCGAATATCGTCTTGACTTCCCCCTCAGTTTCGAAAGTCCTGAATGTCCTACCGCCGAAAGGCATTTTATCATTCTCCTTCTTTTCTTCCTTCTTTTCTTCCCGCCAAGTTGATTGAGGTACGCCCTTCGTGATTACAGTGAGGGTCCTGGCCTTGAGATCTTCAATGCCTTGAATGAGGGTACCATAATCGCCGAACTGAATGCACTCCGGCGTCTCTCCTTGCAGATTGAACGCGGAATCGAGGGCTTCAACCTCAATGGGACTCAGAGCAGCCATCTGGGCCAGGACGGTTCTGCTTATGGATGACCTCCACTCTTGAAGCTGGGATTCGATCGCCGAGTCTGGGAGTTCGATTAAACGGGTATCGTAGGTGATGCGGATTTGTTGGTGGATTATGGATGCTCTCGGAGATATAAGGTTGATGCTAAATTTGGGCGAGGCCGGTGGGGGTGAGGTAATTTGGGACTGAACGGGTGATGGTTCAGAAATTGATATACTAGACAAAAGCAGGCTTAGAATATGTAAAAAGAAATATCATGTCAGGCGTGGTCTTACCTTTCGGTAGCAATGCTTCTTCGCCTGCAACCACATCCACTGTGAGTTCCTTTGAGTTAGGGTGTAATAAAAGATCTCTAGGTGGATACATACCGGGATGGTTGATCATGAAGATTGTTCCCCAAGTTGGGTTCGGTCTCACTGGTTCAAGAGCGTTAATTTTGTCAAGAATCCAAAGCTGACAAGATGTGCGTACTTTTGACCACTAGCTACTATCGCATTTGGCGTGGAATCCATAGCCGGGCATTGGGTCGAGGGCTCCGAGAGTTGGGAGAACGCGGGTCGTTCCCTAACTGATGCAATATCGGAAGCTTTCGATGCCTGGGATTTATGCGCTACAACAATAGCTTCAACCAGCAACTCCTGATCATCTCTGGAATAGGCAACAATCGCCGTGTTGCGTTGAATATTTTGACCGCATCTGTCGATATTAGCAACAGACCTGGAATTATTCCAAAGTAGAAATGACTCACTCCCCCATCATCCTTCTAGAATAAGCCAGGGTAGCAACCTGAAGCATCAACATCAAAGTCCCCTTGACATTCTTCAACTCGTTCCGCATCGTATCAATTCCTGGGAGTAGGAACGGCCATTTGAACATCTCCGTGCGACTGAGTTTGACTTTGCCCAATATCCCAGTTTTTGCAAGCAGCTGCTTGCTAGCGATGCCTAAGGACCGGTCCAGCGACTTGAAGATCTCTTCGCATTTTCTCGCTAGCTGCATAACTGTTCCCAGCCCGGCTTTATTGAAGATACTCTGTTTTGAGACCGAATTCACATTGTGGGTAGTGTTAACTTTGTCGTCTTTGTCGTCTTTCTCGTCTTTCTCGTCTGGTAGATGTTCATCTTGTATATTTTCGTGGACCAATGCGCCTAGTTGCTGTAGAATACTCGCGTTCAATGACACATCTTCGGCGATCATGTTGATGTGTTCCGGTGCTGTCTTGACCTGCCCTGCAAAAGTCGCGAGCTTTACAGAGCATTGTACTCCAGCTGTTGCAATTGCAAGGATGGCAGAAGCTGCCCCAATGGCTTCCATTCTATATAACTTCACTCTCGGAAGCAAATTCACCACCTTCCTATGGTGCGGCTGAGAAGCGGGGCAATGCGGCCTCTTGGCTTCACAGATAATGTCGAACTGAAGGGAAAAGGAAGAAAAAAAAAACAATGCTACAGTGAGTGCTTCTGGTAAAAAGAAACAAATAATATGTGCATTCAATACAATTTTATCTTGAAAATCGAGGAAAGAAAGAGAAAGAGAAGCGGGAGGAGAGGAAAGGAGAGGAAGAGATATATATCTGACAAGATGGCCTAAGCTCAATTATTCAAGATTATACCGATTTTCAATTGTTTATGTATTTGATTATAGAATGGATTAGGGAAATATAACATAGAATTAGTTTAACTATGAATGCTAACTTGATAAACAGCACCGCTTCACTATTCTCATGCTACCAGATAGTGAGACAGAATACTAATTGCTTCTATTTATGAAAGAAGTATTGGGCTTCTATAGATTCAGGCTACACAGAGATCACACATCTAAACATAAACCAGATAAATGCTACATCCAACAGCTTTTCTTTGTCTCAATCTGCCTGATTTGAACTTTCGGCTTCCCAAGGACTTGGAGATATCGCCCATATGAATATTTTCACACGAAAAAAATTGCAGACACTGGCAGTATCAATCTCTTGTTGAGATTTCATCACTCGAGGGAGATCCATGTGGGGGAAGTTCCAAAATATTGTTCGAGAAACACTGTCAAGCTGTAGCTGAGATACCTAAGTCAACTCAGCCTGTAGGGGTTTTTATGATGAATTGACTAGGAGAGGCCAAGATCAACCAATTCTTTGTTTCCGCCTCACCCAAACTTCTTGGTCCGTACTCCCAGATGAGTCGCGCAGTTGCACTTCCCACACCTTGAGTTGGTAGTTGCCACGATCGGCGCGGCCAGAGAATATATCAAATGACCAACCATGCTTGGGACAAGTGAGACCCGCGCTGAGTACAATGCCAAAGTCTTCAATATCAAAGAGGTTGCCCCGCGAAAGCGGAAATGATGAATGGGGGCATTGCTTCGAAAGAATGAGTTTCATATTTTCGACCAGAAGAAGGTAACTCACATGATCAATGGCATGATATTTGCCCTTGTATTTGAAGACCAGGACTTGGTCCTTCAGTTCTCCTGGGAGGTCAATATCTTCGACTTCCTCCATCGGGCCGTTTGTTTTGGGAATATTGAAAGCCTTGCATCTTGGTACAATTCGGGCGTCATCATCAATACTTGGGAACTCTGACGCAAGGCCAACTCGATGCCATGCTGCAGTTGACCGTGTGAAGGGATTCATTGCTCGAGTAAGAAGTTGGTCTTCGGTTGGACTCGGGAGAAATCTCCCACTTTCGCCCCACCAACTCCAGTGGGTCAATATATACGGACTTAAAGGTGTATAGGCAAAGAGTAAAGGCAACTAGAAGTTTACATGTATAGAAATATTATGGCTTTTTAAGTATGGTATTACAGTTTACATGATGGAAAGGATGAAGTTTAGAAATTGCTCTTTGAAGCTGGTCTTACATTTCAGATTTCTACCCAAAGGAACATCCTTGGGTTTAATGATCACCTTCGCCCATAAAACATTGAAAGTATGCAGATTCAGATAAATCATTTGATACACATGAAACCGCAACCTTCGCGGGCACGCTCACAGGCCTTCTTCAGAGCCTGTTCCTCAACGTCGGTCCATTTGTGTGTCAGCTCAGCCCATGGCTTGCCAGACTTGAACTCCTCGCGGTACTTCTTATGGATTGACTGTAAACGACCCACTTCACGTGGATCACCTGTTCCGGAATAAACCATGAAAAGGGTACAAGGAGGGAGAGAGTCATAAATGCGCGAGATGTTAGAGACAGTTCGGGAGATAGTGTCAGCCAACACGTCTGGCTGCGGAAGATCTGTCGAGTCTCCATCTCCGGTGGTTGTGGTCGGTGTGGTTTCTTCAGGAGGAGGTACAAGGGTTGTCGATTCGTTGGCGTTGTTGGGATCGGGGAGACGGCTGCACCAACCACGAAGATACTCGAGGTCACGAATGCGAGCCCAGGCAAAGTCAACACCACCTGCGGGGATAGACGGATTGGTCTCGTCGCCATTTATTACCGCTGAGATACCGCTGACGACTGCATCGTCATCTCGGCATCCAATCGAGACAGTTGCGTGGGCACCAATCCCACGTTCCGGGCTGCCCCAGTCAACCACAGCTCCTGTTCGCTCTTCGCCAGCACGAGGGACATGATTCGGCCGAATAGAGCGCGATAGCCGACGGAAGATGCTCTCGTTCGAAGCCTCACTTGTGCCCCATCGCTCGCCTTTCTCGCACTTCAACTTCACAAGTTCAAGAACAGCGCGGGCATCCTCAATAGAGTCATGGCCGGCCATGCCGTTTTGGATCTGCTTATTTTGGTATTTCTGGGTGAGCCATTTCAGGCTAGACTTCAGTGGCGGACCACGAGGGTGTGGGTAGATGATGCTGGTGTCGACAATAAACGGGTGGACAAGTTTGAGTGCTGTGAGGTCGGAATTAAGGGAGTGTCCCACGAGGATCGCACGCGGCGTGAGAAGAGTCAAGAGCCGTTGCTGAATATCACCGAGGGTAGTGGTGACTGGTTCCAGCATCTCTGGGGTTATCCCAGAGTATCGTGTCAAATAGTTGATAACCGGCCGTGCTGGTTTCACCAGTTCATCCAAAACAACTTCGCCATCCCAGCCGACCATGCTGATGCGTGTGAGCTCGGACTGACCACCCTCTGTAATACACATCTCACAGTCCAGCGAAAAAACATCCCGACCAACAGTAACGCTGCCACTTTCAATCTCGGCATCAGGGGCTTGAGCAGACTCCAGAGTTGGAACTAGAGTATCCACCCATCCGTCTTCCGCCGATTGCCCGGCTCGTTGACGAGCCTCCATCTGGGAGGATTTTTCGTCATCGGAAGTGAAGAAAGCAGGATGGAGGATAAAGTCATTTTCTAGCAGATCCTCGCGTGAAGTGATGAACGCTGTGATTGGTGTTCGTTTCGCAACGAAGCCTTTCTCAACCTTTGCGGGCCGTGCGCCCTTATGGGAGTCATCACTTTTGGTCTTCGGAGGCGCGGACATCAGAATGGCTTGCAGTGGCGAATGGACCTTGTTGTATTTGTTGTCACCTGGCGCTCTGACAGGCCAGATATGAGGGAACATGTCGGCCAGCGGCTGAAGTGGTTCGGGGAGGTTTTCGCGTGTGAGGGATCGAGGATTGAAACGATGCGATCGGTCTGGCAATGGGAGGCCCTGTTTCCATCGCTCATAATCGGCAGTGCGTTCGTCTTTGGGCCCCTCCTCGGTGGCTCCCGGCGGATTTGACTCAGGTTCCTGTGTCTCTTGCTTCCTAGTCGCTGAGTCTCGCTGCACAGAAATTGTACCATCAAACATACCCATCTCAAGGCCAGGTACCATGAGTGCCACCACCTTGCGCACATGGCCAGAATGTTTCATAGAGATCCATTGGGGCGCGATGCCATCAGCAAAGCAATAGAGGAGCAATCCTTGTAGATCGGCGATTCGAATAGGTGACTGTAGTTTTCCATCGGCGTATGTGAGATCTGGGTATTTGACTTTCTCGCCATCAACCCTTTTGCGCTTCTTTGACGCATGGCTGCCATTCGAACCTTCACTACTCGGATTATCGCTCTGTAGACGGGAGAGGGTAGCGGCTACACCGAATCCCTCAGGTGGGGATTGGCCAACTGGGTCATCTGGGCTCAACTTTCTTTTCCTGTCTCTTCCCATGTTATCTCGGTGTTTGGAGGTTCTTTCCAGGCTGAACTCCCATCTTGCCTAAGTGGAAATTCAGGATGATACGCGATAAGGTCACGTGCAGTTGTAGATAACATCACGTGGATGTAGGAAAGGGCAAGTTCCTCGGGAAAATATCTTTTCCGGCTTACATGTAAGGTACGGCACGCCAGAGACGCCAGAGACGGCAAACGATCTGATAACCGGCAAATCTGGGATCGCCGTGCAGGGGGGCTTATTTTCGGTATCTATCACGCCATTCCTCTGACACGTCTGCTTCCTTCTCACTTTTTTGCCTCACCTTGATACTTGTGCGACCTCGTCTTAAAATTATACCTCCAATCCCCAATTTCGGCCGTTGCCATCATCAGTCATCGCATCCTCTTTTCACGTACACTCCACCATGTCGACACTCACCGAGATCACATCTGAGGCCGACTTTTCCTCGCATCTTTCTTCCCTCTCACCTTCTGCATTGGTCGTCCTATACTTCCACACTCCATGGGCTGCTCCTTGCGCCCAGATGGGAGCAGTGCTTTCAGCTCTCGCATCCCAGTACCCCGCCACTGCCCCGCCCACCATCTCGTTTGTCAGCATCAACGCCGAGGAGCTACCTGATATCTCGGAAGAGTATGACGTTTCTGCTGTGCCCTTCGTCGTGTGCCTACGCAGCGGTCAGATTTTGGAATCAATCAGCGGAAGTGATGCCGTGAAGGTTCGTGACGCCGTCGAGCGCCACGCTGGTCGCGGAAATGTCGCAGGTGCCGTCAGTTCGATGGAGGGTGTGAAGGCTAACATCCCCCCGCCGCTTTCTGCCGTTCCTCGTGAGGATGGTCCCCTCACCGCTACTCAGGCTCCTGTTACCACTTCTGAGCCGGCTGCTCCTGCTGATGCGGCCAACGCAACCGCCGTCGCGTCTGCCCCCACCCTGACACCGGAACAATCTCGGGAGGCATTGTTTGCCCGCCTGGAACAACTTGTCAAGGCAGCATCTGTCATGTTGTTCATGAAAGGAACCCCGAGCAGCCCACAATGCGGATTCAGCCGACAGCTAGTTGGCATTCTTCGCGAGCGTAGTGTTAAGTATGGTTTCTTCAACATCTTGGCAGATGAAGATGTGCGACAGGGTCTGAAGGAGTACGCTGAATGGCCTACTTTCCCCCAATTGTGGGTGAATGGAGAGTTGGTGGGTGGTTTGGATATTGTACGTGTTCCACCCTACTATGGTAATTTGATTCATTATTAACTCAGTGATATAGGTCCGCGAGGAAATTAACAACGACCCCGATTTCCTCACTGACCACTCAGTCACCAAGCCTACTGCGGCTGCTTGAGTGGTTGGTTACTCGTTGCACGATACCCATGACCCCCCTGTCTCTGGGGATAGATGCTAAAAGTCTAACATAATGATAAACGTTTTTGTCTTGATCCAGCTTATATCTGATCACATGGCTCGTATGCTTTGCATTCTTGCGGGACACGCTCTTGCTTTAAATTAAGATACGCAGCATCGAATCAAGCCGATCCACTGTCACAGATTATTCCTGTTGACCATGAAGGATTCAACACATCATGTTGAGAAGATTGCACTGGCCGTTCAATCTACCTTGTATCCCAATGACTGTGTTGAGAGATTGCACCAAAGCTTCGCTCAGGTTTCATAATACGAATACATTATATTTACAACGTACATATGTTTCTGGATATTTACACCACTCGAGAGTAAGAATATTCCGCAATCGTATATACAATCAATTGCTAGAATGAAGGAAATTGTCTTGGTTCCCGAGCACGAATCAGATATTGGGCTAATTGATCTTCGCCCTCTTGAACTAGCTTGTTCTTCTCTGAACCTTCTTCTTTGTTGTGCTCGTGAATCTGGTTGCATGGTTCTCCTTCAACCATTCTCCGTTGGTACTCAGCGACTCGCATGGCTCCCTGTTTGTTCTTACGTTTCGCTTCTTTCCTTATCATCGTCTTTGCTGTTGGCCGCCAGGTTTTTCTTGGCCGGTTTTGTCCAAACGGATGGATGGTTCTGCTTACAGACCGCAAACCGGGATAGCAGAGCATCTGTATCGACATACGCGCCTGCTAACCAGCGAGATCCCGTGCTGGCATTGAACTGGCGGCGGGCATGGACAATTCGTCTGTTATCAAAGATGACACAATCGCCAGCACTGAGCTTGAGCTCAAAGCTGTGCCTCGGGTTGTCAATAATTGAAGTGAACGTTGCTAGGGCGTCTCGTAGCTTATTCACGGACACGGCATCATGGGATTTCCCGTCGTGTGGTGGGAGGGGAGACTGGAAGGGCGGCGAGTAATTGACATGGCGCAGGTCGCCTGTGCTAGAATCATGCTCAAAAACGGGTCGTTCATGGTAATAGATATTTGCCTCATGCCTATACTCGTATCCCAGCTTCTGCTCGCGAAGCACTTTATAATGTTCTGGGTGCAGGTCATTCATGAGTTTTGCAGTTGAAAATGTGTCTGCGAACATCGACTCGCCCCCCGAACATGAGTTCTCCAGACAATGGAGGAGTTGGTATCCCGGAGGTTCGTTCATATACATCAAATCCATATGGAATCCAAGGAACTGGTTTGTATATGCTACATTTGTCGCCTGTGGAATGGTACGGACGTCGAATGTTAATCCATAGAAGCTGTTTCGCAGGGGTCCCATGCGCGTTGCAATGGCTTCCACCATCGATCGTGAGTCTGGAATATCCTTCACGAAAATAAGGCCTAGGCGCTGTAGCTGCCGCATTGCCGTGGCAAATTTGATATCATCACCGATATAGTCCGAGTAAGAAACCCAATGTTGGCTTCTTTCCATTTGAGCCCGTCCCCACAGGATCGGTTTGGAGTTCTGGTTCGCATCCTGACGATGAGTGTTGAGAATGGGTTTCTTTAGGAAGTGACGGTCCCAGGTTGATTCGTGCAGCGTCTGTGGCCCCCCAATGTCGTTGGCCCACCTGACTGAAAGCTTCTTTCCATCCCAGTTGACCCAGCTAGGATAAACGTCCTTCGGAATGTCACTTGTGCGGAATGAGCGTGCCTTCGAGTGCTGATCCCTGCATACTCCACACTGGCATGAATCGCGCAGGTAAGTATATGGAAGTCTAAGCGTTGTGCCTTTGTCGACGTGCAAGTACAATTCCTCCTTTCCGACCCAGACCGACTCTTTTTTGCCCACTCTTTGGATCATGCCACCCGCACGGTTGCTTCTGTTAAACACCTCAGGGGTGGAGTTTTGCACATCGCCCTTCGGCTTGCTGGATTCCTGTATTATGGGCAGTGGATTCTCGATTCTTGGGGTACCAGTTTCCAATTTGTCGTGAGATTCCGGCTCTACGAGGCTATTGAGCCTACTAGCAGCAGCTATGAAGTTACGGCGCGGGATGGAGCATGGCAAAGCTCGTGGCACTCGCCAGAGGGTAGCGGAAGTTTTGAGACGATGCATGGAGGGCCTAGAAACCAAAAAGACAAGATGAACGAAAGGGAGAGGTGGAGGGGTAAGCTTACCCTAAGGAGCGCCCGGGACAATGGAGTGGAGCTATCACTACCTACCTCGGCTTCTCGATGCTCAATGTGACTGTTGAGACCTAAGGCATAATCTCTGCCTTAGGCTGAAATCATACCTCAGGCAGGAGTGAACACCTCAGGCAGAAGTGTCATTCTTTCCGGCTTCGATGACATCGCCCGGGCGGTGCTCGGAACTTACGTAAATTGGCCAATTGACGTTGTTTTGTTTTTCGCATTCCAAGGTGGACTCAACGATATCAACATGGATCTTCATGCTTCAATTCTCTCATAAGTCAACCACCGATACAGACATCTCTGGTCTGTAAAAGAAAAGCAAACTCAACTCATGTCGGCCGGGGGCGAACACCTCAAAGATGAAGGCACCAAGCGCCAGGTCGTGCTGGCCGGGGGAATTGCAGGGCTGATATCACGCTTCTGTATTGCGCCGCTGGACGTCGTAAAGATCAGGTTGCAATTGCAAATCCACTCGTTGTCAGACCCTGCCTCCCATCTCAGTGTCAAGGGGCCTATCTATAAGGGCACGTTGTCCACCATGCGCACGATTATGAAGCAAGAGGGAATCACTGTATGTTAAAAAGGTCGCCTCGCTTGTCAATGTCAAGGGGAATACCCTAACCCAAGTTTCTCCCTACAGAGCCTCTGGAAGGGCAATATTCCTGCCGAAATGATGTATGTCTGCTACGGCGCGACGCAATTCACCGCGTATCGGGGAACAACCCAGGCCCTCGCTCAACTCGGCTCCTACCGACTCCCTCAACCCGTCGAATCCTTCATCTCCGGAGCAGTGGCAGGCGGGTGTGCCACAGGAGTAACGTACCCACTTGACCTCCTCCGCACCCGATTCGCCGCACAAGGCCCGGACCGCGTGTATCGCTCGCTACGCGCCTCAGTTGTGGAGATTGCCCGACATGAGGGCATACCTGGATTCTACCGTGGATTTTCTGCCGCCGTGGCGCAAATTGTGCCATACATGGGGCTCTTTTTCACAACATATGAGGCGCTTAGGCCAGTTATGACCTGGGACGCTCTGCCGTTGGGTACAGGGGATGCCGCAGCCGGCGTGGTGGCCAGTGTACTAGCTAAGACGGGTGTGTTCCCGCTTGACCTAGTGCGTAAGCGCTTGCAGGTACAGGGCCCAACAAGGACGCGGTACGTTCATCGCAATATCCCAGAGTACAAGGGCGTTCTCCAAAGTATTGCCATGATTCTTCGCACACAGGGCGTGCGTGGTTTGTACCGCGGCTTGACAGTCAGTTTACTCAAGGCGGCGCCGGCAAGTGCGGTAACAATGTGGACCTATGAGCATGCGCTGAAAGTCCTTCGGGAGCTCAACGTCGGAGCTGAGAGTTGAAGGGGATCTTCAACTTGTATCACTAGTAATAATTTTTCATGGTGCATTTGACGGCGTTATCCCTAGAGGGCTCAAAGGTTGGTTATAGAAGATGGTCAAAAGTCAATTAATTCTTTGTTTTTTTCTTTTTTTTTTGGTTTTGATTATCTTTCACTGCGTGTTCTGATAACTCTTTTCATCCTCCCCCCAATTGGTCAATCAAATTCGTCGATCCAGTGCACATATCCTAGACCATGAACGGAGGAAAGGGATCACAGAAGGACAGTGCCCCTGGCAGATGCTCAGACAGATCAGCAACCATATCCCTGTTTGCTGGAAGGGAGGAGCCACAAGCCAAGTGCAAAAGTCAGTACTCAACCCCTTCCGGGGGACTGTCCTCAGCCACCTCCTCGTAATCCTTCTCGAGTGCCGCGAGATCCTCACGGGCTTCAGAGAATTCGCCTTCTTCCATCCCTTCCCCAACATACCAGTGGACGAACGCACGCTTGGAGTACATCAGGTCGAAGTTGTGGTCGAGGCGACTCCATGCCTCAGCAATGGCGGTGGTGTTGGATAGCATACTAACCGAACGGTCCACAGACGCAAGTTCGTCATTGGGACGACGCACGGGCTTTTGGTAGTTGATTCCTAACTTGAATCCGGTAGGACACCACTCAACCAAACTGAAGGTACCCCTAGTCTTTACGGCGTGCACAGCCTGGTTGCAGTCATGGGGTACAACATCACCCTTGTACAGCAAAGCTACAGCCATGTACTTGCCCTTTCGTGGATCGCAGTTCACCATCTGATTGTTCGGCTCAAAGCCTATGACTCGGTCAGAAGAAAATCACATGTCAGTGCAGTAGTGTTTACACACATTGGAAAGTGAGGTCCTGGATCTTGAAACTCTCATGCGAGCTGCGATTGTTACCGATCACCGGAGCATACGAAATCAAAGGATAGTGGATACGCGGGTACGGGACCAGGTTTGTCTGGAACTCGGCCAGGTCGACATTGAGTACACCGTCAAATCGCAGGCTGGAAGTGATGGAGCTCACTACCTGAGCAATAAGCCGGTTCAGGTGTTCGTATCCAGGACGAGGAATATCCAGGTTGCGTCGGCAGATATCGTACACGGCGTCGTTGTCAACTAGGAAGGTACAGTCGGAGTTCTCAATGGTGCTGTGGGTTGAGAGGACGGCATTGTAGGGCTCTACCACGGCAGTCGAGGTGCGCGGAGAAGGGTAGATGGAGAATTCCAGCTTGGACTTGCGCCCATACATGGTAGTCAGATGCTCCAACAACAGTGAACCGAAGCCAGAGCCTGTACCGCCGCCAAAGGAGTGGAAAACCAAGAAACCCTGCAAGGAGTGGCAGTTCTCTATGAAGATATTAGCTCAGACCCATTGGGTTTCAGGCTGAAGTCAGTAGGTCCGTACCAGCCACATAACGAATGCTCTCAATCACATCTGGAGCAATCTCCCTGCCGACGGTGTAATGACCCCGAGCGTCTGTCGCATGTTAGCTCCTCGGTTACCACCTTTTCATCTGTAAGTGTATCAACTCATACAGTTGTTTGCGGCATCCTCCTTGCCACTGATCAGGTGCTGGGGACGGAAAAGGTTACGGTAAGTGCCGGTGCGAATTTCATCGATGGGCTAGGACAATGATTCAGCTGGTGGTACTTTTGGCAACTTTATGGTCCGTCACATACCGATGGGTCAAGATCAATAAAGATGGAACGGGGAACATATTTGCCGTTGGAAGTTTCAGTAAAGAACGTCTCATAGGATCCGTTTTTTGCGTCTTCGTCGGTACTGTCGGGGTCGATAAATCCATCAGGCTTCAGACCGTGTTCCAGTAGGTACCTGTGTTACAACTTGATGAGCGGAGATATCGGGGATACAAGGCAATGAAGAGACGTGCAGTTCCCAGGCAGCGTTACCAAGCTGTATGCCAGCCTGGCCAAGGTGTATATGACAGATCTGGTAGATTCAAGTCAACATTAGTGTTTCTTTTGTTGGTCTAGCTTTGGGTATTGAGTGTCTGAAAGCTAGAGGTCTAGGACGGAAATGTATAGGTAGACGGTTTGACGTGGAATACGATGGCTAGAATAATAGAGGATACACACCTCACCTCGCATGGTGGATTGTAATGGCAACTCGTGAATAAAAATGGGAATGAGGATGAAGGGGAAGGAGAAAGAGAAGTAAGAGAAGATGTTGGGGGACAACAAGATCTCTTTGACGTGGAAGCAACGCAGGTAGACATACGACAACGCCAACTATTTTGGAAACACCCAACTTGTCTCAATACACGCAGAAATTCTAGTATCTATCATGGGCATTTAATACCCCAAATCGCTCCATTGGTCTCAAATTTCCACATATATGATTGGACACTATGGTCAAAGGGTTGCCTACTATACGGGCCGAAAGGCTCTTTATTCAACTTACCTAGTCAGAGAACAGTCTCGAAGCTCGGATTGCCTGGCTAGGTCTGAGATCATACTCCACCGATTGACTCTGCTCCATCGTCAGACCGTGAAATGGTTCGTTAAACTGCAAGAAACGCAGAATTATGACGGTCTGAGACGCAAACTCCCACTCAATTATGGCTTGCATCATGGCTTCCATTCTTTAGCCCACATACAATATAGTGTGAGTCAACAAGCTCATCCATGGAATAGTCAGACATCGCGACACGCCTATTTGCTCCAATACTGTTGAGCTTTCGATCAACCATGTACCAGGGTAAGAAGCTGGCACTCCACTGACCAGTCTTATGCCAAAATCGGCAGAGTCCTCCCAGTTGTGGACAGCGTTTTCCAGTCTCGCGACTCCAAGCGCCATGAGACATGCATCTGAAACGTGGTCGGTGGCGGAACCGCGGTGTAGGTTGGATCCCCAGGGTTCTAGACATGAAGAACGGTTCCCGTGAAATGGCATGGGAGATAAAACAGTTCGTTGCAATGGAGACACTCTGTAAATCATTTGACAGCAACAGTGATGTCTTACCATTCCCGGGGTATCTCCGTAATTCAATCCGAGACCCCAAATAGTTACTTGCTGCTGGTTTAGAGAGTGCCGTAGTTGGAATGGATTAAACAGAGAAGGGACGTTTATTGGTCAAATGAATGCTATATATGATAAATGAGCCAGGAAATTATAAACAAGAGTTTTGAAGCCGACATAGGTATATATGTATGGTAGAAAGACAGTTCTATCGAGACACATTGCGTCATGATGTATGAAAAATGGGTGAAAATATGCTTAAGAGTATGTTCAGTGAATATGAATCAATAGACAAATTTGAGAAATGATCATCTCAAATCAGTTAGGATGCTCCTTATGCACGGCAGCTGGTGGAGGCGGAGCAGGGTCCACAGAGCGACCTTGCTCCATCAAGTCGTCACGATCACGACTCACGCTGCTGCGGTGTTGGAAAAACCGGTTGCGACTGAGTGATGACTGGCCACTACGGAAGCTGTGGGCGTCGTTGTCATGATGGGAAGGGGCGCTCATATAGGAGGGGCGCCGATGCCGGGAAGAAGATGTGCGACTGCTTCGGCGTTCCTCTTCGTCTTCGTTCTCTTCCTGGATGCGGCGCTCGGCGGCGTCACGGTTGGCGCTACGGACGACATCCTCGACGACCACACCGCGATCCTCAAACACATCGCCCATAATATCGTTGGATGCCATGTTGGACATGCCCAAGGAGAAATCGACGTGCTTGCGCTGTGAGACAGATGGGCCTCGGGCGCGGGCGGTGGCAGTGTCCATACCCTTGCGAAGGATCGACGGGTGACGGGCAGCGCTGCTGCTGCTGGTTCCAGTATTCTCCGGCAGTTGGTGAGACTGTGCTGAGATAGGGACCTCCGGGGCATCGCCGTCGATGGGGAGGGACCGGTCGACGGAGCGGGTGTTGCCATTGTTGACGTGGAAGGGGATGTCGAACTTGGCACCCTGGAGGTTCATGCGTGGGCCCTCGATGCCGATCTCCTGGAGAGCGACCATGAGCATACAAATGAACTTGTTGCGGCGCTGCAAACGTAGACCCTCATTCTGCCAGTTGGACTTGTAAAAGAAGACGATGTTGAGTGTGAGGGAGAAGTTCTCCGTGACCGCACGCATTTCGGTAAGGATGTTGTTCTGGAAGTCACGTTTCTCGCTGCGCACAAACTCCAAGAGGCGCTGTCGCAGGGAGTCGAGTTGATCGATGGTAGTACCGTACTTGATAACGATTGGAACTGCCTCGGCAAGTGCGCCGGAACGGCGCTGATTCAGAATGAACAACCCATTGAGATAACTGTTTGGTGCCTGCACCACATGGCCTTGCATCTTCTTGAATTCAGTGTAAAGAAGAGTGATCTCCTTCACGAAGTAATCGTCACCGAGACCGGAATCACCAGAGTTGCCGTAGATGGTCACACGGTCACCAACATCGAAGGGGTGCTTGACAAAGACGAAAATGACTGACTGGAGGAACTCCTGGGCAGTAGCAGAGAACAGCCAAGACAGGGCCAGAATAGCAGAGCCCGCGGAGGTGAGCACACCGGCGGCTGAGGTCGAGATGAGCGACAAGAACACAATTAGGACGATCACAACCACGAAGAACATGAAGACACTGTCCAATTTCGATACGACCGAGTCCAAATCCTTCAGAGATGCAGTGATAGACTTGCGCTCACGGCCAATGTCAACGCAAACGGCCTCCAGCTCCTCCATGGAAATATCACCATTCATGTCGCGATCAAACATGGCAAAGGCAGCTTCAGCTTCCTCGCCGTCTTCAAATGCGGCTTTCAAGTCACCACCAAAAACCGTCTCAAAGCCATCCCGCACAAAGGTACGATACAGACGACGTGCCAAGACTTGACTACCTCCAGTCGTTCGCAGGAGCGCCAAAATGACCTGGTAGGCGTCCGTACTGCGAGTAGCCGTGCGACCAGTGACATCAGCCACAACTGCGCCGGCGACATCGCCCACGCGGTTTCCAACTTTGTTCAGGGCACCCTTCGCCTTCCGTTGGGCGACACCAGCGTAGTGCAACGGGGTCTTGGCGCCCGAAGGAGTCGGTTCTTCGGCCTTCTCCTCAAATGCATCATCCTTCTCATCGAGAGTGGACCGAGACCATTCGTAGAGCTTGGTCAAACTACCGATCTGGAATTTGTTGATTTCAATGCGATCCGCATAGGTTCGCATATGGAAGCTGATGGCAATCAGCTGGATAAGGATTTTTTCAATGAAGTTCAGGATAGTCCACACGAAGATGACGATGATGATTTTGTTGAGAGTATTTTCCCAACTCCTGGTCGCTCTATTACCATCGACATGGTGGTTTTTCATTGTAGGCAGGAAGGAGATCTCCACACCGAGCCACCAGAAAAAGAGCGCTGCGTGAAGCTCGAGCTGTTTAGCCATGTCCCGCCATTTCTTCGCGTTATTGGTGAATACACTTGCAAAAAGACCAACAATTGGAGGGAAGCACTTGCTAACAAGCTATAAAAAAAAAGAAACCTGATTAGTTTAATGTTCTTGGGGGAATATGATTCATTGGACTCACCCGTCCTGCCCAGAGAGTCAACCAGACAATTTCCAACCAAATCGAAAACCACATCAATTCTACACCCCCCACACTAGCATTGGGATACTTGAGAGCGCCGACCAGCAACGGGATCAAGAGGATGAGAACAAGGGGAGAAATATAGGTCAAGTAGCGCACAAGGAAACTCGACTGGTGCAGCTTCTTCACAAAGACGGCAACCTGGGTATTGGGTTTCTCGGGCGGCTTGTAGATTGCGGTCTTCTCGTGCAAAGGGTTTGTCGCTTCGTCGAACTCGTCCACGGCTTCGGAGCGACGCGAACGGGCGCGCTTGATAGAATTGCGGTCGTGTTCATCGTCCGGTGCGCCGGTAGAATGAGACGTCATACGCTCAGCTTGCAGAAGCATCAAATCATCATCCAAACGAGTAGCCTGCTCCCGACGGGCGGATGGTGTGCGCATCGGCGGATCCTCATCATCGTGAGAATAACTTGTAGTATCGACCTTTAAGTGACCACCGTTGCGATTCGTGTCGGGCTCGGTCACATAGGTTCCATTGTCGGAGGTGGGAGAGTTATCCGAGTCCTTGCGCTTGTCCTTTTCCAGATAAGTTCTTCGTTCCTCCACGGGGGACGACATGGCACCGGGCCAATTATAATGAGGGGGGGGGTTCGGTTCAAGGCCGGCAGGTTACAAGAATGTGATGAAGTGTTATATTATAGGTGCACCAAACGGAAAAGAATAAATTAAAGTAAAGACAGAAAATGGAAAAGAGAGAGGGATGTAGAGATGTAGAGAGAAAGAGAGAAATGGTAAAGTGGAGGAGGACCCAGTTCCAGTGCAGAGTCTGGACCTTCGGAGTGTCTTGATTAGTTGAATTTTATGAAGATCTATCTTTTATGGAGATACAATAATTATGTTTAGAATCATTTAATTTAATTTTAATTACATTAATAAAACGGGAAATAGGGGGAGTGTTATAGCGCATAGAACATATAACATATCGCTTTTAATATTAACCTATATTACTTCAAATGTTCTTATAACTCCCTAATCCCTACAAGATACGCAACTTTTCAAGTATTTTCCTGCATACGCAATGCCAATCAATGCCAATTCTTCTAAATGGCTGGCCGTTTTGTTGATCCACCCGGTGGCGAGAAATATATTATGGTTCTATAGTATAAATAGGAATTGAAACAACCTCCGGCACGCTATTAGAGTATTATAATTATCTACCACTACGGAGTACATATTATATACTATTTAGAAAAGGCTTTATGCTTGTAATGCCAAGGACGCCTCTTATATGTTGTGCAGTCAACTATATATTATGCAGATGTGTACTCCGTATGTTGGACGGTAGTGTTATAACCTTGGAAGTGATATGACCATGACACATAATGAAAATATATATCCTATTATTTAACGATAATATGATACATAATTCCTCCGTACGGACAACTCCGTACAAATCCCTTAATGTCTCATTATGACTTGGCACTTCTAGATTTGTATGGTGGCGACTGCCAAGCACAGAAAAAAAAACTGCTCCTTCATAGGAAAAAGGATGTTTGGCTAACCCTTCCAAATATGAAAATTTTTCTCGAAGACTTTTAGAAAGGGCGTGCTATATTCCCGGCCCTTTTTCTTTGGGATTATTCCAAAAAGTATCTAGGAAATTATTCTACAACATACATTGGGACCTCCGAAACATTGGGCGAGACGTACCTCGATACACCGCCCTCTAACCAGCCTATTAGATTCTGCTAATTCTGCCAATCCGAATATAACAGTCACATGACTTCAGACGGACAGTGACAGTATACCTAAGGGGCAGGCGGTATAGTCTATATACTTGGCTACGTCATTAACCGACCTGTTTAGAACTACCTATGTTGTATGTTGTATGTTGTACTGTAGGTAGGATCATCGCAAGTAATGTGGTTGGTATATCCAATTACAACTCTTCATCGGTGCGGGGATTCGGGAAGTGTGAGGTGGCAAGTACGCTAGACAAATACCCCTGTCTAGTACACATTGGAATCCTGAAAGAGGTACCTTAGAAATCCAAAAAAAAAAAAGAAAAGAAAACAGCGTCAAGCTGAGGTTTGAATTGCAATCACATGGTCAAAAAGATGAGAGGCTATTCTCGCCGAAAAAAAAAAGAAAAAAAAAAAAGAAAAACCATGGCGAACAACAAGAAAGACCGGAACACCTTGCTCCAAGAGTCACAAAAACATTCAGACATAAGAGACGTGAGAGAGTGGATATGGCAATGTATCCAGAGAGTAGATAAACACATGAAAGTTTACAGAGAAGGGAATATGTAGACAGAATAGAAAGATATCGCAAGGTGCCAGAAGCTTTTGCCCGAAAAAAAAAAAAAAAAAAAAACACCGCATCTATCTTTTGAATGCAAAGCTCAAATCCGAGCGATGTCGCTCCGCTGGACGAGGCGTGTGCTCCGGATCAAGGTTGGGAGAAGGATGAAGAGGGCGCGGAGTAGCATCAGCGTCTGGTGTGGGACTACTATCGGGCTCCACGTCTTGACCGGCATTTCGGGTCAGCGTGCTACCAGAGATCTTCACTTCAGGGGTGATTGGGGGACCAGTGGGTTGGGAGCTGGTACTCTGCGGTAAGTCCCACGGGGGGGTGGTTTGCCCCTGATTCAACATTGTTGGAGTGCTCTTCGATGTACGACACTGGGAAAGTCCAGAGTAGATCGAGGTATCCTGATGTGCCAGGGATGGCCGGTGGTGTTGGGAGACAGATGCTCCAACCGTTGGAGAAGACGCACGGGGACTGACTGATTGTTCGCCTTCCGATTCCTCGGGGATGCTGAGGGCCTCGAAATGGTCTTCTAGGCTGGTACTGGCCGGGGAACCCAACGAGCCATCGCTGTCTTCGTGATCGGCGGCAGCTTGTTTCCGAAGAGCCTCCCTCTCCTTCTTCAAGAGTTCCTCGCTGCCACTGACAACGCTGCCTCGGCTGTTGGTCCGCATCATCTCAATCCCCAGTTTAGAGCCGGGACGGCGATTTCGAGAGGGTGGGCTGCGACGTGTTTGGGAGTTGCCAAGCTCTTCATCTTCATCGTCACCCGATTCAGCGCCCTCATACCGCTTCTTCTCAAGGGATTCCTTTTTGGCACGAATGGCTTCAGTTGACCGTTGCCTCCGGGGCGTGAGCCCACCAGCTGCATCCATGGCCGCGGGCGCTGAGGCAGCATGAAGAAGGTGAGGCACAGGTACGGCGTTCGGGTTTGGGCTCCCGGGGTGGTCTGCTGGCTCTTCGGATATTCCCAGTCCACCGTGGCCTTGATCCCATTCATCAGAATTTCGATTTATGATTACTGGGATATCATCGGGTTTGAAAGAATCCATATCACCGAATACGCTGCTACTGACGGAGTCATCGCGGCTGGATCCTCGGTAAGAGCTGGGGGGATTGAGAACGAATCCAGAGGATGCAGAACTAGGACTGTCCTCGGTTGTCGCAGCCGTAGACTGAGCACCGGAGCCGGGAACAGGAACAGGCTGCGAGGGACTGTAGTCCGGTGGAGGGGGTTTCCACATGCACCACTGGGAAAGTGCCTCGGTGAGCTTGGGTAGGGTCGGAGGCTTTTGGATCAGGGCATCGAAGTTGTGATTCTCCGGAAGATCTTTCAAATAGCCCGTAACAGCAATAATTGGAGTATGTCTGTTGGCGCTGCGCGTCTCCCGTACCATTCGAGCAAAATCAACCCCGTTGACTTGGGGAAGTCGATATTCAGTCATGATTATATCGAATTGAACTTCACTGAGAGCGTATCTGACAGCTTCCGCGCCATTCGTAACCGTAATGGTCCGGCAGCGAAGTTTTTCGAACAGGCGTTCCATGACCAGCCGCGAGACCGGATGGTCTTCGCAAATGAGAACGTCCAATGGCCGGAAAAAGGGCCCTTCTAGAATATTGATTTGTGATAGCCGTCGAGAGCTCTGTCGCCGACGTTGGACCTTCAAAAGTGCTTTTGTACGTGGATCCTCGTTGTCAGAAGATGAAGGTGAGATATCAAAGAGTTGACTTCGGCGCTTGTGATGATGGGGCACAAAAGGTTCTTTCGGGAACGTGGGAGCATCTCCATCCTGAGAGCCAATGGTGTGCGACCGAGTACGGCTGGCGGGAACACTACCATGGCGTTGAATGTTGCCCGTCTTGTCGGGAGAATGGGTTGGAATTCGGTTAGACTTAACGGGAGAGGATGCCACTGAACCCAGTCTAAGATTGGGCATGCGCCCCTGGTCAGCAGACGAAGGTTGGAAAGTCCCACTGGATTGGTGGGAGGTTGACGAGGAGCCGGATGTCTTGCGTCGGTCTTGATTAGCCCCAGTGCTGAACTGGACCAGCAAAGGGGAAGATGGCTGCGACGGTCTGCTGGGAGATGAGTTTGTCTGGCTTAGACCTGATGGGGAAGAAGGCCGATTATTGCCCTTGTTCTGTGACAAAGTTCGCTGGAGAGACATAGGCAGCGGGCTCCCTTCCAATGACGGCTGAGATGAAGTGACTGGCGTCTGAGCGGTCGACGATCCGTTGGGTTGTCGATGCTGCGCTTGCAAAGCCTCTTGGCGCATCTTTTGGATCACATCTTTATTGGCCTTCTCTAGCATCGGGAGATTCTTGAAGTTGAAGCTGCCAAAATCATCGGCCAAGGCTGGTTCGCTTAGTCTCCGACTTCGCGAATCCCGAGCATCACGAACGTGAGGAGGAATGTGCAGTGGCATCAATGGTCGTTTCGATGAGTTAACTTGGGAGCGGACCTTGAACAGTGCATCATGAGGCCGGTCAGGGCCAGCGGCAGCTGACGACGGCTGTGGTGAGTTCTCATCTTCTAACTCCTCTGCAAAAGATTGAAGAGTAGCGCCGCGAGTGTCAAAGTACTCGGTGTCCTCCGGGTTCTCGATGTTGGGGACGAATTGCGCTTTGTCTTCTAGCAGTGTATCCCAGTTAATATCAGATAACCAAGGATGACTACAGATTTCCGCGCCGCCATTCGGAAATTTCTCTTCCACATTGGCTCCAATTCTATCTCGAGGATTGAGAGTCATGAGCTTGTTCATCAGGTCCAATGACTCTGCTGAAGTATACTCCTCTGGATCATCGGGCCAGTTGATCCTGCGGTGGAGAATGTTATCGAACACCTGATCTGGGGTATCCGCATTGAAGGGTGGGTACCCAAAGATGAACTCAAACATGATGCATCCCAATGACCACCAGTCACTGATTTCATCTTGTCCAACGCCGTTGATAGTTTCCGGAGCTAAGTAGTCAGGGGTACCGACAAAGCGACGATCGTGATCTTCAGGATCAAAAAGAGCCATCACTGGAGGCATCATACTCTGCTGGGGAGGTGTATTCTGCGCCATTGGATTGCTGAAGGTGGGCTGCAGGGGCTGAAGGCGAGGAGACTCGCCAGCCTCGCTTTGGCCCTCTTCTTCAACCATGCTGGTTGAGAACATGCTTGGCGATGGCGCCGAAGGTTCGTGAGAATTGTCGTTAAGCGAGAATGTCCGGAACATTCCATTGAGACCATCACTGCCCATGCTATCGCTGCGGTATCCCGAAGCTCGACGAGAGCTTTGCCGGCTCAAGCCAGCCTGGTTGAGGCTGAAGTAAGACGGTTGAATAGCGTTTGCGGCCACTTCTGGTGTAATCAGTGGAGTAGAACCGGGTGATGAGCTTGCCTGGAAGTCGAATGAGGCCGATCGAGAAGATGCGATCGACATCGCACGGGGAAATGAATTCTGCTTCAGCAGATCAGGGGCAGACTCATCCGGGTTTTTCAGGATCCGTTTCTGACGACCGACCAACCCCATCCGTGAAAGTCCAAAGTCAGTTAATTTCAGATGACCGGTTTGGTCGATCAGAAGGTTATCAGGCTTTAAATCGCGATGCACAATGCCTCGGCTGTGAAGGTGTTCAACTCCAAGCACAACCTCACCAATATACTTCTTAGCCCAATCCTCGGGGAGGCCCCCAAGAACCTTGACGAGTGATGAACAGTCTCCTCCGTTGAGGTATTCCATCACCAAATATAGATAGTCCTTACTTGAAAACGTCCAATAAAGCTTGGCAACGAAGTCACTCTCCCCTTGCCACATCATGATAGCACGTTCGGCCTTGACGTTGGTGACCTGATTCTTGGCAATCATGTCGGCCTTTTTCAGAACTTTCATCGCATAATACTCTCCGGTTGCCTTCTTTTTCACCAAGTAGACACTACCGAAAGCACCTTTGCTAATTGGCTTAATTATTTCAAAATCGCGGATAGACAATGGCGCAGGCCGAGGTTGTTGCTGGCTCATCGAAGATAAGCGTGGGGATGGTGGTGGCTTCGTAACATCGGAAGAAGTTGCCGAGGACTGCCGGCGATGGTGGCGGCAGTGATGGAGGGCTAGTTCACTTGCGTATGTAGATGGAGATGCTACAGGTGATGGCAGGCTTTCACCACCACCACCACCACCACTAGACATACGGGGCTTCGGCATGCGCAACGGGGAATGCGGGCCTGAGACTCGAGCGGGAGAAGGTTGACGACGAGGGGAACTGGAAAGTCCGGGCAGTACCAGACTTCGGCGCTTTCGATCGAAGCTTCGCTCGGATGAGGGTGAGTCTGTTCTGATAGCGCCCGGGAAGGCAGAAGACGCCAAGCTGCCATCGCTACTGTCGCCAGCGTCAATCTCTGCCAAGGAAAGGCCTAGCCGAGAAGGCTGTGATGTACCCAGAAGTCCTGCAGCGCTCTTGTGAGATCGCGGGGTGGGGCATTCCAATGGGCTGTTAGAACCTGTAGATACTGCTGCCGAGGATGGTCTGCGTTCCGATTGTGAGAGGAATGACCGATCCGGTGAATTGCGCATAGACAGAGTCAGCGCAGATGTTGGTCGCCGCGGAGAGGGTGCCGCTGGATATGATTTCTGTTGCAATTCGTGGTTCATGGTTTCTGAGAGGGACGCTCCCTCGGCAATACTATTAGTATCCTCAGGAGCAACTTGGCTGTCGACGGTGCTCTCGGGTGCCACGTCTTCATCGGATGAGCACGAGGAATCACTGAGTTGTCCAGCAGCTATGCGCTCCGCTTTGCTTAGCGCTGCCCCGATGCATTCCTGGACCAGAACTGTATATTCTATGCGAATTCGTTCGGCGTATTCGACAATCTTGCGATGACGTATAA
The DNA here is from genome assembly GCF_001561935.1 of Penicillium griseofulvum. Classification (NCBI taxonomy): domain Eukaryota; kingdom Fungi; phylum Ascomycota; class Eurotiomycetes; order Eurotiales; family Aspergillaceae; genus Penicillium; species Penicillium griseofulvum. The sequence continues at coordinate 47,565 of NW_024467433.1, forward strand.
CAGCATCAACTTTTGCCTTGGCAACTTGTTCAGTGTCTGCCGACAAAGCGGCCAGACCCTGTTCTTGTTCCAACGTGTTGGTACTGGGGGACTGCCACTGAAGAACCTGAGAGATCCGCGATTCAGATTGCGGTGACAACGTTCGGAAGTCCTCTGCGTCCGCCAGGGAAGATTCCTTGATCATCGGCATACTAATCTCTAGTGAGGTATCGCACAGGTCAAGAACGAGTTCCACAATGCGAGCTAGTGGCCTCCGCACTGTGAATGAACGGGGCCGGGTTGGAAAAGCACCAGACGCAGAATGCTCTCGTGACCGAGGCGGCGTGCCGGGCGCTGAATTACTACCTGAAACATGGCCGGACGATGGAGCAGAGCTGGCAGTCGAAGGGCCGATGGCTAATCCCTTGTACTCTGCTTGAGGGAGGGGCAGTGGATTTCCATCGCTTCCGATGGTAGGTCTGCCTTGACGGGCCTCTAAAGCATCCAAGACCTTGACAATGACATGGCGATGCTCATTGAGGTTCTCCTGTGCCATTTGAACGTCCATCTCAGCCCGGTGTTCCTGCAGACACAGATCCGAGTGTTTCTCGAACCACCATGGCGTAATTTGGCGTTCACAGATGCGACAGAGGACAGGGGTCGGGGCTGGATGCTTGGAAGGATCGGGTTCTGTCGCTGCAGCCTCAGCCAATTCGGTCAGATAATTTGCCAGTACCTCTGCTCCAACACCCAACGACTCTACCAGCAGAGGGGGCAGATCGATGGTCACCTCTCTTGGTTCGGTCAGCGGTCGTAACATCCACATGGTCTGTATTCAAAAGCTGTCAGTATAAATGATAGACCACCAAGCATTGTTGCGGTACACACATGGCCAACTTCATCGTCTGTTCGATCATAGACCATGATTCCCTGTCCCTCCATGTTGAGCACATTGTGATTATGATCTTGCTCCTGCTCCCCCTGGGACTTCTCAACACTCTCCTCCTTTCCTCCGGTTGCTTGATTCTCCGTAGCCATCGGGGACGGTTCGGGTGAGTACTTTAGGACAGAATCCGGTCCCATCTGGAGGGCGAAGCGAATGAAACGACTCCGCGAATCATCCTGCTTCATGGATTCGATGGCATCGCGGAACACATCCTTGTTACCCAACAGAATTTCTGATATCATATGTCCCTCAACTGACTCGGGGGAGGAGCCGACCACCTGTTTCCACGATGGGCTGACCCATTTGATGCAACCCTCCAGGTCCATATCGACAATGATGTTCAATGTCTGTTCAGCCGCCTCCTTCAAATCCTCACGTTCCTCTCGCATATTATCGCTCAATGTTCGAGTCATCTTCGGGTCGATATTCCGAGCCTCCTGCCGCAGGGCTGTCACGGCAGGAGGCGCGAGGAATTGTGGTTTGGGGGAATCATTGTTGGCCATACTGACTCGATCGAGGCGACCCAGCGGAGATTCGGGGGTCAAGAGTAGGAAGGCGACTGTATAATAGATCAAGATAAATTGAATAAAAGAATATTCCAGCCAAGCAGAACGGTCTGCTGGGCAGCGCGAGTGCCCTTAATCGAGGTTATTGATTCATCCGTAGCATCAACCGTCCATGCCGAAGTAAGAGTCGGGAACAGATCAATTCGAGAGCTTCAGACTTATGGCACTCGACTAATCTGTTCGATTTGTGTGTTCAGAGTTGTCGAGACAGGCTGAAACACGAAACGTTTAAACGGAGGATAACGGAAGCCGTATCTCTGCGGGGAATGGCGCGACAGCGACGCGCTTCAACAACGTCAACCTCGGAGGAGGCTGAGCTGGGAAAGGAAACGAAACTTGATCAAAAATTGAGACCTTAGGTCACAGAAATGAGAAGTGAAAAAGTTGGGAGAATGTTCAGGAAGAGTGATGATGGGGGGGGGGAATCGAAGGAGTCGAGGGCGGTGATTGGTGAGCTGTGCGTTTCCCTGCACCACGTACTTCCCACCTCTTTTTTTTTTTTTTTTTTTTCTTCTTGGCTGATTTATGAATTTAGGGAATTATATTTAGGGAATTATATGGTATCTAACAAGATATTATACAAGATATTATAGGTTGATCATTTCTGTGGGGGAAAGAGATATATAGAACATAAGAACATAGAAATATATACATCCCAATGTTTGTACCACAACGTCATGACATTTCATCTATAAACATTATTCCTCATAGATAAGCTGGACATTTAGTATATTTAGTACTTCTGTATGGAGTACTTTAGTACATTAGTACTTTTTAGGAGTTTATTTCCAGATCCCTTCATACCATTCCTCGATATTTCTACAGCAACACAAAAAAAAAAAAGAAAACATTCTTGGACGCCGTCGGACGTAGTTCCTAATTCCCCAGATGTAGTAACATGCATTTCTCCTGATATGTTATTGCATGAAATACTTCTATCATCCATGGACCCATGGATACTCTCACTTGATTTTATCCCTTTACTAGATCTATAAGTGCCTCTGGAGGTAAGGTGTAGCATTAACGGGCTTCTACCACTCATGCAAATCCATGCCGGAATGGTCGGGGGACATTCAAGTTTCTTCTTTTTTGGTCTTCTGGATATGCGGGGTAGTCAGCTGATGGTCAACTTTTTACGTTTCTGGTGATTCTATGGATGATCTCGATTCTTTGAACGAAATGGAATTCACTTTCATACTCCCCGACTGAACTTTACTCTGTCTCTATCTTATAGGCCTCTCCGTGCGAAGTGCACATCCCGAGAGGTAATTACGTACAGAGACGTTGGATCTTCATTGTGGGGTTCCCTGTGAGGTGTTCAACTCCCATATATCTGCATATCATTTCTCTTTTGGACATCTGAAACCCCTAGTCAATTCACTTAAAAGCAATAATAGTTACATACCCATGTTTAGAAAACCTTGTTTGAGAATTTTACATTCCATATTGTTGGATCTATATCTTAAAAGGACGTATAGTTAACAAAAGTACATTAAAAAGCCTATATTGTACATCACTGAAAAGACGAAAAGGACAGGCCATATAAGCGGTTCACTTATTCTTCTAAGGATCCTTCAATATTGTATGGAGAGGATCTTGACTAGTTAGTTAGTTAACTAACCACCAGATGAGGATGATGGCCTGAATATCAAGGTATCAAATGGTGCCTGAGGCGGTAAGGTGTCAACGGGTAATTGCATTGCTTTGTAATGTCAGATTGTTGAAGGCACCGGGGCAACCTCAGCAGCACTTCATCCCAAATAGACATTTGATGACTGAAGTATACTGGAAATATTTCAAGTAATTACACCTTCTTTCGTGTATCACCCAGCTATGCCCGTGCCGGCAGATGAAGCCGCTAGGCGCAAGCGAGGTAGAAAGTATACCTCCCGAGCCTGTGAGACATGTCGACAGCGACGAGCTAAAGTAAGATAGTGTTTCACAATTTATGACCCGAATAAATAACATGCTAATATCAAACCAGTGTGATGGAATTCGACCGTCTTGCTCTCGCTGCCTTGACCGTGGCGTTCAATGCGAGTATTCCACAGCAGAGGACGGGCGCCAGCCAGCCCCCAAGTCCTATGTAGTCATGCTGCGCAATCGAATTGAACTGTTGGAGCGTGCACTGCAAACCCATGGCATTGATCCTGATACCGCCATTCAACAGATGTCGAAAACTGAAAATCCAGAGCCTGATACTGACTGTGCCCCGGCTTGCTCGAATGTTGTTGACTTGTGTCCTACGTTTGACGGCGCACTGACTCTTGACGAGTCATTAAATTTCGATCAAGATGGCGAGGTGCGGTATTTTGGGCCGACAAGTGGGCGACTACTGTTTCGATCATCGTCCAAAGGCAAGTCGTATGATTTTTTCGCTTTCAGTATAGAGATGGTTAACAATCCTTAGATTTGCCCAACGAAGAGTCATATCAGTCCGATGACCCGTCAATACAGACTGGTGAAACCCCCTGGAATGAGAGTACAGACTCGTTAGAAGAAAGCTTCATACCAGACGCGCTCCGATCTCATTTGATCGACCTGTATTTCGAGTGGGAGCAGCCATGGTTTCAGATGGTGAACGAGAAATTGTTCCGAGAGTCCATGATATGCGGCGGACGATACTTTAGCCCCCTTCTCCTAAACTGTATCCTCGCTTTAGGGTCACGATATTGCGATCGCATAGAAGTGAGATCAGACCCTAATGATTCTAACACAGCTGGCAAGATATTTCTTGATCAAGCAGAAAAATTACTTCAAAACGATCTCAAATGGCCCAAGATTACAACAATTCAGTCATTGGCAATTATGGGAATGGCCTATATTGTAAGTCTCATGAGCCCTTTTCCCGAAGACCCGGTCCCTAACGTCCGACAGGCAATGGGATCTGATGCTGCTGGGTGGCTGCATCAAGGCATGGCTAATCGCCTGGCCCTGGATATGGGTTTCAACATGGACCCTTCGGTCCTTTCCGGAGCAGTTGCTCTTCCGGCCATCGAAATTGAACTGCGAAGACAGATCTACTGGGCTCTGTATTGCCACGACAAACTGTCAGCAAGCTACACAGGCAGGGTGTGCACGTTACTGGTATGCTGTACAACAAAGAATATTTCCTGTCCATCAAACTTACTCTGTGTCACACAGGACTCCCAGGGTGTCGTTAAAAAGCCATTCCCTTTGTGTGCCTCGGATGTGTATCTGCCCTCAGCAAATGGCAATGGACAATTAAGGGCTGCTTCTCAAAGAGACGTGGTACAGCTGCATAGGGCAATGATTGACCTGTGTCGTATATTTGAGAAAGTTCTCCTTTCGTTGTGAGTCTCCTCAATAATTCTTCGCATCTACCTATCTTGCTGACATAGCCCACCCTAGCTGGTCCCCAAAGCCACTCCTCCAACCCAACCAACGGTCTGCATTTTTCGACTCATGTGTACTCGAACTCAAGACCTGGTACTACGATCTTGCACCGGAGCTCAAAGTCGACCGCCCATCTGGTCCCTCCCGATCTCCTCACACCTACACTTTATGCATGTTATACCACACTGTGTGCGTTTTACTTTGCGTGCCCTTTCTGAACAACCATCCCACGGACCGACAGAAACAACAGAACAACAACCAAGGACCCGAGCCGCCTGCCGATAAGCAGAAATTCATAACAGTATGCGGCAACTCCGCCCGCGGAATGTGCGTCGTGGCCCAGAAATATAGACAGACATTCGGCAGCTTTAAGCGGAGCCCCATAACAACCACGCACGCCATGTTATCAGCGGCAATAATCATTATTGAAAATTGCTGCCTTAATCCCACCGCAAAGTCTAGTACAGGTACTCAGGCCCCACGAGGCCGCCCGTCACCACAGGCAGCCGTGGGACTTTGCCTTCAGGTTCTACGGGAACTATCGACGTCCTGGAATATCGCAAAGCGTATCGGACGGAATCTGGAGAAATTGTATTGCCAACGACTAAATTGTGATGTTGATCATATGCCGCCTGCTCCTTCATTGGAATGCAATGATTCCTGCGCAATCCCATGTCAACCACCAGATACGGATGTCTATCTAGGGCCAATGGCCGCGACTGAGCTATCCCGAGGCCTGCTGAACCCGCAAGATCCGTATGCCCAAAATACCGTTTTGGCCCCACCACTTCCAACTATCAATTGGTTTGATGTTCCTACTTCCAACAGTCCTCAGCAATATGATAACGGTGGCATGATTGGATTTGGGGCAACCCCTAACCCTGATGAGGTGTTTATTAACAACCTCGGCTTTGCATTCTCGGCCAATTGTCTCCCCAGCGATTACAACATGTTTGATACATTGAATCAAATGTATTTAGAAGATATATGGTGATATTATAGAGGCAATGATTTCTCAATTCCGCCTTGTCTCATCATTGGAAAAGCCTTGCATGCTCTCGATGTTTCATACGTAGGAACAACAAAATTCTCAGTCTGATCCGTTGGAAATGATATCGGCCGCGATCTTTTCGGCTAGCATATCTGAAGATACATCAGCAATGATAATCTCAGCTAGGAAGGGCGAAACTGACAAACTGCTGATTGAGGGTGACCTGGTGGGAGGATCGGAAATGCGCTCGCATCAACAACTCGCAACCCTGCGACCCCAAATACCCTTGCTCGGCTATCGACAACAGCCATGCTGTCGTTTTGGATACCCATCTTGCAGGTACAAGCTGCATGATAAATTGTCATTACTGTGCTTTTAATAATATGTAATAATTCAGCATCGGTTTCATAACCCTTCCCAGGAAAATACTCCTGCCCGATAATCACAGAGGCCATTGCCTGAGACCGAAAAGCTTCGCGCACCCGCCTGTATGCTGCGACCGCAACTCGTTGATCGGTTTCCGTGTCTAACCAGTTGGGGTTGATAACTGGAGCATCTGCTGTATTAGATGAACGAATAGTCACGTTTCCCCGTGATGTTGGAGCCACCAGCACCGCGATAATGCTAGCATACTGCCCAGTCCGAGGCTGCTGGGCAAATGGATTTGAGAAGTTTCCAACGTATGCAGATCCTGCGATATACTAAGTGAACTGGATGGTTAGTGTGACAATCTGAAGACAAACGGGAGACTGATCTCACCTCTACTTCTGGCCAATCACTCGGAAACCAAGCCAGCTCATATTCGTCGGTCCTAGAAAGTCCAGAGCGGGATTCCGGCGGAAGCTTCTCAAATGCGACATAGTCCGTCGATGGGTTGGTTAAGAAACCATTGCCTCGGAGAACCCATGTTAGAAGCTGACTGAGAAGGAACCAAAAATGGTTTCTCAGCATCCCCAAAGTGGGCACATTAACCTGATAAGAGGGACCAAAAAACACATGATCCCACATGTTCTGACCTACTCCCGGTAGATCCACGACCACTTTGACGTTATAAGTACTGAGCACATTGGCAGGACCAATGCCAGAAACCATCAGGAGCTGTGGTGATTGAAAAGCACCGGCAGAGAGAATGACCTCTCGTGTTGCTGTCAGGACAAATTGATTTCTTTCTTGAACCACCACGCCAGTTGCTCGGTTTCGATGGTCGAAGAGAATCGTTTTTGCCATGGTAAACTGATACAATGTCCACGAAGGACGCTTGGATCCTGTTTGCAGAAATGCGGATTCAGAACTGCTTCGAGATGCGTCCGACTGTCGGATTGTCATTGCACAAAATTGATGGCCTATCAAGGAGCCGCTGTTGAAATCCTGCACTTCTTCAATGCCAAGATCATGCAAGCCTCCCTTTGCCCATGTGCCAAAAGGCGTAGCATACTTTGGATATGAAACTTGCAGCGGCTGGCCGTCTTTATCAAATGCGGTACTGTTGAACAGAGGAGTAGCATTCGCGAAACGAGTTCCGATTGGGGGTGAAAAGGAGACGGTCTTCTTGAAGAATGGCAATGCATTTTCGTAAAGATAACTGGGATCGTTGACAAGTTCTGCCCATTTAGCCATAGATTGTACAGAGGGTCTGTAAACATTAGCGCTATATACGATCTCAAGAATTGAAGATGACTGACCTCTGGTACATCATGAAATTCGATGCGGACCTAATCCAGGTCAGAAAATATCGCTAGTATTATCTTGATGATCCCTTACGACCCGCCTAGACATTTACCTCTTGGGTAATGAATATCACGATGATTTGTACCTGGCATACCGTGCACTACAAACCCCCAGTCGATTGGCGTCTTAGTTTTGACATCAGCACCAGCTCCGAAACTGGAAGATGCTGGGACTCGAGCCAGTGGATAATTGTACTCATAGTAGCCTCCTGCCTCCACCACAGCTACCTTGTATTTCTGCTCTGCGAGTCGTGTCGCAATGGTCAGACCTGCTGTGCCCCCTCCAACAACAACATAGTCAAATGTGGCATTCCCGGCGAGTTGAGCGTTGAACTTATTACCGCTGGAAAGGTATCCGAAGATGTGAAAGACCCATGGAAGTATAGTTAGGAGCGGGAGGCCAGAGAAAAGTAACATTGCGGAACATTGAATGATGGTAGAAAATGACATGGTCATTATGTGGATTACACTCGGCTCAGCTTGAGATACTCGTTCCTGCAGTGTCAGGTTCTTGCATATTATTGTTTACCGACTTCATAAACAGAAAGGAAAGTCCTGACGGCTAATTTATACTTGGGAAGGGACATTGAGGCCCGAGGAAGGTATGGCATCTGAAAGAGACCACGCTCCCCAGACGCTTCCATTTAGATTGGTGCTTTGCTATACGCGATTACGATGTGAACTTCAGGTCACTGTTATCATTCGTGTAGGTGTATCGCGCCCTTCCGAGGTTTGTGCTGTTGACCAGACTTCTCAGATTTATCATTCTTTTGATCTAATTGAGAGCATCGCCACGGCTTCTACTGCCACGGCCCCTTCCTAGGATATTTATAAGAGCGTACGCAGTGAAAATATGAGAACCCCGCTGTACCTCGCGATGTCTCAGCACGAAGAACACCTTGTTACATTTGTGTATACAGCAACTAAGGGCTTCCTTTTGAACCAGATAGGGGTGAAATAAAGAGTCCCAGAACCCCAAAAGATCCACGATGTTGGCGTGAAATCGAGCCAGTGCCTGGTTGGATGGAGCACTCAAGGGTTCGCTAATGCTTGCTGGACTGCAGGAGAGCGGCAAATGGGAGAGGAATTAGGGCAGGAAACGGGATATACAAAGGCGAGACGGTGTTTAGAAGAGAACGAGACAACCATAAGAGCTACAAGTAGAATATATAGTATGGAATATAGACAATAGAGTCAAAGGTTCATGTTCTTAGTGAGATGTACTGCAAAATTCCCTCAGACCTTGCAGGCTGCCTCAGGCCCAAATTAATTTCTAGCTGTACAAATCCAAATCATTCCAAGTATGTCAAAGGGTACCTGATGTACCTAATAGACTGAGAGGATCTTGTGCCTTCGAAAGTGAAAGGCAAGCTTGGGCACCAGGGAGCAAGTGGCTATTTACGCAAGCTTGCGAAGAAGAACTCGAAGGACGTCGTCCTTCTTGGCTATACTTTGGTTGAAGAACTTGTTGTTCGTCTTGGTGTACGTAGCAAGTGCCTGCTTGCTTTCAAACAGTGGGGGAGTCAAATCGGAATTCCATGTGTCAAGGATATCGATGATATTCACATGCACGCGAGTTAAGGCCTAGACTAGTAAGCAAGTGAAATAAACAAGTTGCTCCCAAAACTTCAAGGATACATACCTTCTTGCATTGATTGATTGAGGCAAAGGATTCCTCAATTCCAACTTTGGCACACAGCTGTTGCCAGATTATGAGGCTGGTGGCGTGACTGCCAATCAGTCGGTCATACTCGTTTTTCATGCAAGCATTCCACTTTTTTTGCCACTTCTTTAATCCTGGTTCCAGCCTCGCTGCAGGCTGGTGAGGCCAAAGGCATAGGTGATTGGGAGGTGAGGGTTATGGGGTGCGCCAAGATCTCTCAGGGCCGGGTTATGATGCCCTAAAGAAGCAGGCGTGACCAGCATAGTGGTAAATGTGTGTCTAGCGTTGAAAGGACTGGTTAGCTTGGCAACTCCGTAGAAAGGCAGAGGATTTCACTTTGTTTACCGTTATTAAAGATGAAGTAGGCAGAGGTGTTAAGTTAAGAGAAGGAGAGATAATGAAGTTGGGTATGCGCGGGTTGTAAGAGTGTAGTGACGGTGGAAGATAATTGAGAAAGAAGAGAGCCGAAGAGGGAGACTGTCTCATAAGAAAGTGGAATGAAAGGAAGCTCTTGTAGGAAGGAACCTCGAACCCATGACCTGTTATGATCGACAGCAATAGTCAACACCATGAAGAAAACACTTTCAATGGCTCAGATTGTTAGGTGTCAGCTATATAGAAAGCCAAAATCCACTATATCCTCTTCTCTCCCCATATCATTGTAGTTCTCACTGTACTGCACGCTCCCCGTGCATACATATTGATGATATGCCTGGATCTTCAAATGAGCTTGCGCAGCAGAACCCGAATGACCATATCTTGTTTTGCAAGGTCTCGAATGAAGAACCGCTGGATTTAAATTGTGTATCTGCCAAGGGCCTCCTTATTCTTGGATCTAGTACGAGTCCACACTCTCGACTGGATTTCCACTTTGAACACAACTTTAACCAGGTTGCGAGGTAGGTGACATGGCACGCTAATCAATACGCCGTTCTTGCTGTTCATGCAAGCATTCCAGTCCCAGTTCCCAGACTTTGAATCGGGCCTCCCGCCTCACTATGTGTCGACAATATGGAATACTAAGGTGATGGAAAGAATCCGGTCATACTGGACGCCGAGATCCCGAGGAAGCTGGTCAGGATGTTCCAAAGGAGCGACCAAGGTCCACATAGTAGTGGTCGTCTCGATTTGACAACCCAAGTCAGCTTATATAATTGGAAGAAAGAGTTGGGGTTTCAATTTAGTTACCTTAACAACGAGGAATGTAATAACGGTGGAGGTTTGGGATAGATGAGGAGTTAGTGGAGGATCTTCACAAATGAGTGGCAGATGAAGTTCACAGGTGGGAAAAGGGAGAGTCGAATAGAGAACTGAAAATAGAGAGGTGATACAATGAGGTGAGTATTAAAGCTGCCATGGCACTTGGAAAAAAGAATTGTCGCGTAGAGTACGATATTCTATATGTCATGTCATGCACTATATATATCGGAGCCTGGAATATCTGCGTAACTTGCCAGTCCAGGGGCAGCTTGTAACACCATAGTATGTATACAAATCTTTATCTTAAACGCATATTTGGAGAGGTAGGTTCGATGTTTCAAATCCTCATTTTAGCTATCGTAAAATCAAAAAAAAGCTTCCCCATCAAATCGCTGTGAAAATCAACACTGCAGACCGTGAAAAACTCCCCTAGAATCGTATGTATGCCTTCAAGTCACATTGTTGTATCGGAAGTATGAGAACCTTCAAATAAGGTGACGGAGCAGAACACGCAGTACCTTGTCCTGTTTGGCGATGTGTCTACCAAAGAATTTATTTGTGGCCTTGGTGTATGCGGCGAGGTCCTCCTTGTTCTTAAAGCGAATTGGAGTGACATCCATATCCCAAAAGTCCAAAAGGTCAACGATATTGACGTGAACCCGAGCCAGTGCCTACGTACACTGGTAAGCATGTGATGTTAACTTAGTTGTGACTAGGATCGTACCTTCTTGCACTGGTTAATCGAGGTGAAGGAACCTTCAATTCCCACCTTCGCGCATAAGCCCTGCCAGGTGGCCAGGCTATTCACACGGCAGCCAATGAGCCGGTCGTACTCCATATTCATACAGGTATTCCAATTCTTCTTCCAAGTCTTGGAGCCTGGCTTCCAGCCTCGGTGTAGGCCAACCAGAACGAAGGCAGCGCTGACTGGGAGGTCAGGGTTCGCGCCCAACTTCCGTAGATGCTGGTTGGGATGCTCGGAGGGAGTGAGTGGAACGCGCATCGCGGTGATCTGACATTGATAACATGGATTAGCCAGGCGAATCAGTAGGAAGTGTAGGTATTTGCCTTCCTTTACCTTGAAGATAAAATGGATAATAAGTGAAGAGAGAGGGAGTGGGAAAATGAGAGGAAGGTGAGAATGGTAGCAAAAGAGTGACAGAGAATAAAGAAAGAGCTGAAGAGAAGGGAAGTGAGAAAGGATTATGAGGAATAAATGAGAAAAAAATCCAGTCTGAAGATTTTGTATTGGCCGGAGAGCAAACGCAATGAAGTAGTCCCAATCCAGCCCTCTGGTATTCACATTTGCATCGCCCTACAATATTACTACAACATCATCATCTATACTAAAGCTATATCTACGATAGAAAACAAAAAATAAGGTCTACTCGATTTTAGAGGTATTAAAAAGAGCCGATGCTGAATTCATAACATTGACCCATAAGTCTCGAATTGGAATTATCACCCAACCGAGCCCTATATGGAAATCCTTCTTCTATCTACTAACTCTGCCTATGAAATCAAAAATTAAAGATGTTGAAAGGGGACCCCTAAAAATGACATCTCAGCATAGCTAGAAAACTACTGAAATGACTACCGAACTGACTCGAAAAGAGGACGTCTAAGCGACGATTCTTATGATCCTTGAATCCTGTACTCGTAAGTAGATAATAAAATGGTCACAATTTGTTATAGGGTACAGAAGCGTTCTTTGAAAATATAGTTATAGAGTAAATCAGGAAGTAAATAGATATTGTATAACTTATGGGAAACTCCAGGGCTGCCTAGATGTTATGGCGGTTACCTAGAAACCGCACACGTCCAGACCCTCAACTATCATGGCACAATATAAAAAGAGCGATCTGGAACTTAGAATTGGTCGCAAATCTCCTAATGGCAGACTCAGATATCCTTAAATCTCTTTCTCTGAATTCCGTCATCTCGACGGCCTCTTCATTCAGTCTCCAGTTTCAAAATGCGGGTTTTCAACCCCACTTGCAACAGCTCAATCAAATCGGAGCCGGGCTACAGGGAGTAGTCTTTGAACAGGTCGGGAAGCCTTTGGCTATGAAAAAGGAAACACCCGGAAACGAAACGCGACGATCGAATCTCCATCATGAGTATTCGTTGCATTGGTATATTTCGACCGCATTTGCGCATTACCACTCCATCAACCGTGAAGTCCACGTTCCGAAACCCTTCCAGTTTATCTCGAGGAAAGAGAACGACGCTTTTTGGGATGAGATCCTACCAAAGACCCCCCGGCCCTACCGCATGCGCGGGGACCTCGTGATGATGGAGCGAATTCTTCCATTACCGAAAGTCGTGCGAAAAGCCTTCATCTCTCAGTTTTACGCACCCGAACAAAATCTCGATAGCACTGAGATCGAAGCCCTCCTTAATCACACTCCAAATAAGCACTGCCTCGCCCGAGTTTACCTTGGCAAGAGAAATGGCACCTTTGACCGCGTAACCCCGCTGAGAAACTTTCCTCTGTATCTTGGTCTGATGGAGCAGGTTGGGATTGATCCTATCCCACTTGCAAGGGCAATGGGCAAAGCATACGCAATCTTGCACTGGGGTGCTGCCGTCAACGGTGATGATGTCGAGTTTGTGCTTGGCACATCGGTCACAGAGGCCCAGGGACCAGAACATGGGCCAGATTTACAGCACCGCACGGTTCAGATGTATCTTCTAGATTTCGGCCAGTGCGAGGTGGTAGACCTGAGTCAAGATCCCGATATTGTTTATCAAGCTTTCAAAGGAGCTATGGTGACAGGGGATAACCAATGGTTTATCCCACATTATTCGAGGAGCCCGACACTGTTCGCGACATTCCGAAAAGGATACATTGAAGCGGGCAATATGATTCTATCAGAGAAACAGCTGAAGAATAAGTACAACATGGAGGACTTCATGCAGGAATACGAGGAGTATGCCGAGGATTTCCTGTAATGATTTTGTTAGGATGACCGGAGAATTGATAGCTCATCTTCTTACCTCTTTCGTAAACCCTTGTTGTTATACATAAACACGTGTAGTATAGATCTTCGGGACGAGCGACGCGACAGGCCGAAACGGGCGATCCGCGATCCGGGGGGCTCTTGGCAAAATGCGGAGAAGCTCTTGGGAGACTGCCAACTCATAGAAGAGATCAGTCGATTTTGTATAGAAAATTTCCAATACTAAATTGTCAAGCATTTGCTATATGGCATCTTGTTGGTTCTTAGGTGTCTGTTGGTGGTTAGAGCCTTAGAGGATGTTTCACATATAAACGTTATGGCGTGCTATGGCGTATACGGCATCAAAGCTTGCGTGCTGTATATGGACTCTTGGATTGTAGATCAGATAATCATCCCTTGCGGAGCTTATATTTAAAATTTTCCAAATGGGCTCCGAGTTCTTTTTAAAGTCCCTCATTCTCTCTTGCTAATCTCTTCTTGAGTACTACGTCGCACAGCATGGGGTTGCCAGGAACCAAGCTCGGGGCTTTCCGGGCATATTTCTTTGGATATTTTGTCTGTACAGCGGGTTTCTTGTTTGGATATGACACTGGGATTGTTGGTGAGTGAAAAAGAAAAGTTCACCTAGTGACCATCGCTGATAGCCTTGGTAAATAGGTGGTATCCTCGAGTTCAAGTCCTACATCGATGATTTTGGCTACAAGGATCAGACAACCGTCAGTGCTGTGATGGTAAGCTTGCAGAATGTAGGCGCATTCCTATCGGCCTTGGCAATCTTCTGGGTGTCAGAACGGTATGGACGAAAGAAAACAGTCCAGGCAGCCATGACTGTGTTCTGCCTCGGTGTGATATTGCAGGTAGTACCTTCACATTCACTAGCCTGTTTCTACATTGGGCGGTTTGTCGCTGGTCTAGGTCTCGGTGCAGGCACTGCGGTCGTTCCAGCATACAATGCCGAGATGGCACCCAAGGAAATCCGAGGCAAGCTAGGGTCAGGAATGCAATGGCTATTCGCACTGGGTGTGATGCTGAGCTACTGGATCGACTATGCCGTGAAGATCACGCTGCCCGCCTCTTCAAAGCAGTGGCAGATTCCCGTTGGTCTCCAGATGGTGCCAGCTGGAGTTCTCGCACTGGGTCTGTGTGCTATGCCCGAAAGTGTACGCTGGTTGGCCAAGAAGGGGCGCTTTGACGAAGCATGGGAAAGTCTAAAATGGATGCGAGCTAGTGAAGGTAAGTAACATATACCCTACAAAGCAATAACGGGATACAGAGCTAATGAGCACTCAATAGGTCCCGAAGTGAAGGCAGAATTCAACGAAATCCGAGTCGGACTTGAGGAGGAATTGCGAGCAACCGAGGGATTCGAGAAGCGCGAACTTCTCGAGCCCGCCAATCGTTACCGACTACTCCTTGCAGTTTTTATGTTCTGTGGTCAGCAATGCACTGGCATGACCGCCCTTGCTTACTTCGGACCTCAGTTCTTCAAACTGCTAGTCGGTAACAACACAAACCAGTCACTTCTTATTACTGGTCTTTTTGGCGCTGAGAAGTTTGTCACTGTTGGCATCTATATCTTGTTCTTTTCCGAAATGTGGGGACGGAAGCCGACCCTTTGGATTTCAGCTCTATTAATGGCTGGTTGCTTCATTATCGTCACAGTTGTCAAGGAAACCACGCCAGAACCAAATGCAAAAGCCACACCAGCCGGTATTGGTATGGTGGCTATGATATTCCTGACTAACTCGATCTACCAATTTAGTTGGGGGCCATTGCCGTGGCCATATACCTCCGAGGTAAGTAATGCTATACCCATATATCACCTGGCAACAACTAATTAGCATGTAGATATTCCCAACACGGATCCGAGAGATTGGAACCTCGGTCGCAGTATCAACACAATGGCTTTTCAACTTCCTTTTCTCCCTAGTGACACGCTACATGATGAATTCCTGGGGGAGTTACGTTTTCCTTTTCTATGCGATCCTGGATATCATCATGGCAATCATTGTCTTCTTTTTTGTTAAAGAGACTAAAGGAAAAAGTCTTGAAGAGATGGAAACTATATTCCACAGCAAAGCTGCATTTGATGTTGATGCTGTCCGACGGGATGCCCTGAAGGATACAGTTGCGGACGAAGTTAGTATACATAACAAGTCTATAGACTCACCCTGAGGGATTATAGATAAACCAATGAACATTTCTACAATAACTACTCCGTACTCCGTCGAGGATTCGAACGTAATAAACACAATGCCATTTAGGCAGATAACCGTTGATTGGCCAATCACAGAGTTCAGGATTCATCTAGTCCGAAAAGGGGCGCGGATACGAGAAAAAGCAAAAAAAAAAACACCTCGTGGCACTTTGTCTTCTATTTATCTCTTTGCATTGTTGAACAATGTGCGGATAACCATATTGCAGATCAATTGGAAATGGGTAAGTGGATAGCTATGACAACGCATGTCTATTACTGACATGTGTAGGTTATTCTGAGGTACAGTTGGAAGGTTTTTTTTTTTTTTTTTTTGCATTAGTAAGACGTATCTGACAGGACAGGGTGGTAGTTCTACTGCCATCTTTGCGGCGTGAGCTTCAACATCGTCTTTCGCCTAAAATCTGGGGAGCTGGATGTGCCTGGTCCTGAAAACCAAAAGACAGATGGGTTTGATTTTACAGATAATGAAGACACATCTCAAGATCTCGACTATAAATCCCAAAAGGATTGTGAGGAAGAGCCATATGAATATGACTCTGATTGCGAATCAACCGATGGCATGAGCCTTGGCGGAGATATGTCTAACAACGAAGACTGCGAAGACAACAGTACTGATGACTCCGATGGTCAAACGTACTACAACTGGGTGTTGCAAACTTTCAACCCGGCGAGCGCCACGAGGGGGGAGTCCCAGCAGAGCGTCGGATACTTTGACAGTCCAATGTCAGGCTACTCGTCCGATGCTATCTCCCCTGAGGAGGCGAGAGGCTGTCGCACTGCCCAGTTCCTCGTGCGCAAAACGGATCCAAGGGATCAATGGCGGGCTGACCAGCTACACGCGGCCTGGGAAATTGATGGAGACTGGTCTTTGTCTGGAATTTGCGACGGAACGCCGTCGCGCGATATATCCTGCCCAATAGTATGCCCTGTACGAAATGGGATAGATTATGTAGAGGCGGACAATGTGAATTTCGATGTAGGTTCATTTCCCTAATGCGTCCATGGACCGCCTCGAGAGCATAACCGGAAGCTGACATCTACCAGCCAGATAGAGAACCGGATGATATAGCCATGCCATTCCATCCGTGGTGCTTTGATATCTTCTGCCGACAGTCCAAAGTCCAATTTCAACGCATTAACGTTGAAGGCCTCATGACCTGGCGTAATGCCGAGTTTGGCTGGGATGATTTCGGCACCTTTCCTCGGGCCAAAGAGGTTAATGATTCACAGGATCAATGGTGGTGCCATGACGATGGTACTGAGTATCTGGTCGCCAATCCCCTTTACGTGCCCGGGCTACCAGAAATTCTTCTCACCGCGGCAAAGAATGAAAGATTGCCTTCCTCGTCCGACCCGTATTCCGAGATTGAGTCATCTCAGCCTGTCGCGAACCGCCCTACTGCATCTCACAAGAGGCAAACCGACAGTCTCTCTTCTCTTCCCGCAGAGATTCGGCTCATCGTCATCGAATACCTAGACTCTAGCGATATCACTAGTCTAAGTATTGCGTCTAGGGCATTCGCTCAACTCCCAAACAGTGTGTGGTACAAACTAGTACGCAAAGAAATGCCTTGGCTGTGGGAGGCCTGGGAAGAATCTGAATGCATACACAACCCTTCGCCCTGGACAATCCTAACAACAGCAGATATCAAGTGTGTAGTCACGGCACGGAGTGCGTATGCCCAGGCCTTGGTTGAAGATTCTTACACACAGCTTGATGCCGAGAAAGCTGCGGAGTCCCGATTTGTTCTGCCGATTATCATTCCGGAGGAAGTGAAATTGCCTAGAGCAACCACCGACTGGCATCGTGTATTTATGCAAATCCGACTCAACTGGGATAAGCTCAAGGGGTTACGAAATCGACAGCGGATTTGGGTGGATGTGGAGGAGGTTGTGAGACGTATTCAGAAGTTTGATCCATAACCCTGGAAATCCTGTTCAGTTGGTCTATAACCTCACCTTGGGGACATGAAGGTTTCAATATTATGTACCAATGATCTATATTTAGAGCTCTACCTACATGAGTAGGTATACTGATAACATCGATAAGCGATAAGCTGGCGATTTTACCCAAATAGGAAGTTCAACTCTCGGCCTGTCCCCACGTCATCGGCGAATTGTCGGTAAATCACCCCACTTGGAGGCGGAGGTCACCCCGGTAGTCCGTTCGTTGTACATATATCTATGATCCTGGTCTATTGTATGATCCCTGTCTTCTCATAATATCTTATTCAAAATGGCTGCTACTGAGAAACGCCCTGAGATCATCGAGCTTGCTCGCGGACTGGCCAGAGTACCCATGTGCGAGGATTATGAGCGTATGGTGTCAGGAATGATGTATGTATCATTCGCAATATACTCAGGATGTATTAATAACAGTTCAGGTACAACCCTATGGTGCCGAAACTTTTAGAGGCCCGGCATCTGTGTCGGGGACTGGCCAGGGACTACAACGAGCTAGACACCAAGACGGTATCATATGAGGAGATTGGTGACAAGCGTCTTGAGCTATTGCGGAAACTCGTTGGCAGAGTTGGAGATGGGACGTTCATCGAGCCACCATTTTTACCAGATTACGGGTGTAATACTGTGATCGGAAAGGATTGTTTCCTCAACTGGAAGTGAGTCTGTCTTTTCCCCCACGTTCCATGGAAATTTACCAACCACTCGCAGCGTTACTATCCTTGACACCAGCCTGGTTGTCATTGGCGACCGTGTACAGATTGGCACTGGAGTCAGTATCATCACTGCTGGCCATGATACTAGCATTCTATCTCGACGCAAGTTTGTTGAGTTTGGACATCCGATCTTCATCGAAGATGACTGCTGGATTGGAAGTAATGTTATCATTCTTCCTGGAGTAAGAATTGGCCAGGGCTGTACAATTGGCGCTGGATCTGTCGTCACCAAGGATATCCCGCCGTTCTCTGTCGCTGTTGGCACTCCTTGTCGCGTGAAGAGGACAGTTCAATCGGCGGAAGAGGAGGAGCAAGATCCTAATAATCAGTACCGTAATCTGGTTCGTGAGGATAAATAGAACTATATTCGGAGTTGATTAGATTCAAAGAATAGAAGCCTTCTTTCCTTTTCTCTCAAAATTGCTATCATGTCTCAAGTGAGGGTGGAATCATACATATCTCGAGTATTGGGATATTACTGAGAGTCGTATAGAAGATCACAGAGATTACTCTTAATATTCTATAGCTGGTATATAAAAGTTGACTGTGTACTATAGTACTCGATACACAGCTACTTCGGATAGAATAAAGTGAATAGTTTAATGAAAGGTGTAGGATTGGAAAGAAGAAATATCAGTTGAATTTCATTATCTCACACACACTTCACATTCGCACACATTCTTTTACTTCTCACTTGCATCTGACCCTCTCTCCTTCAACCCCGTTGTGCACTTCCTTCACTCATCCAATTCCCCGCGTGTGACATTTCACCTTTACAGGCCAATCAGTACGCCTGCAACTATGGCCCCTCCGGCAGACGATACACTATTATTCTCGTCCAGTGATGATGAATCTACCGGGTCATCGGGTGCAATAACGCCTATCAATACTCCATCACCCTCATCCACCGAGGATGAACTGAACGAGTCACTAGCTGCACTATCACTTGCCGATACAGCATCATCCTCATCCAACAACGATGAACCCACCGAGTCACCATCTGAAATGCTGCCTATCCCTCTTTGCCTGAGAAGACCTACCACCGAAGAGGGGACTCGCATCGGCGTCATTATTCCCCGTCCGACGACCCTAGTACCTAGTCCGATACCTGTGTCACACGCCTTTTTACTTTTCAGTACGCGAATCGCGATGTGCGAGCCCATGGATCACCGCAATTTGCAACGCAGTGTGCTCAATATGGAGCTTCTCTACCACTCATGGTCCACCAACCCTGTGGCAACTTACTTGATGACCAACGGTCCTTTCCCAATTGACCACATCCGCTCCGTGTATGAATCCTTCGGTCGAACTCTATCTCCCCAGTTGAACAACGTCCCCGATGAGACACGCAGTGAAGATGATATTGCAAGGATTCGTGACATTATGGCCTATGAGGCGATACGGAGCGCAGCTGATGTCACAGCTGTACTTGATGCGTTGACTTATGACATTGGACTACGTTTCCTCGCAGAGGCAGTGCGCACATTACCAAGATCAGATGAAAGAGCCTCGTACGCTGAAGTTCTCGCGCATTTCCAGGAAGCGACGCTACGACAGGCAGATAGCGAGACAGCGCGGCTTATTGAAAACGATTTTATTACAGCATACAATCGGCCGGTAATAATCAGCACCACCTCCGCGGATATCGTCGAACAGAGGACGCAGTCGACTACAGATTAGCCAGCCACAGCTCACAACAGCAACACGGATGACACCGCCTCAACCAATGATTCCGTGTAATTCAACCCGCCGAGCTGCGCATATGGACAGACGTATCATGGTCTGGCCATTCAGAGGAAGGCGTCTGATTTGTACTCCACACTCCATGCGGATGGCAGAATACGGACTCATCGGATGCATGTCATAACTTCTATGCAGATGGCAGGATGTGGAGGAATGCGCATATTGTCACACAGCCCATTTCTTTTTTCATTTTTTCGTTCTCTAAATTCTGACTAAATGTCATTTATTTAGTTCGTAATGTAGCAAAAGTTTTTACTGGTTGTCCTTCGTTGTATAGATAAAAGTAGTAAAAGATCTGCATCATTGGACGATTTATCTAATCAACTAGCTACTGGAGTACTCGCACGATGAACTCAATGGACAGGGTTGAATCGTCCGTGAGCGAAGATCATTTGTGTTGAATCCTGTATGGTCGACCATCCTGAGATGATTTATCGAGTTCGCACCTCGGGCAGGTCCAGAATCTTCATACGATCTTCTCTAATAATTCGCTCGGATGTAATCCGATCAGGATAGTTCCTCATAAACATGTTTGTGAAGTGGGTTCCGTAGTGGACTTTTTCATCGGGAGGGTTTCCATCATAAAGCTGAGGAATTGGTTTGATCTCAGCTTGGAAGCTGGGCTCATGGAAGTAGGCAAAGGCGTATCGTTCCCGAGTATTGAGGCCAACCTTGTGGGGGGTAGATGGTAGGTAGGAGTTTGTCATGAACTGCATCATATCACCTAAAAAATGTGAGAGTCTTGTGGGACTGGAAGGCAAAGGACAGACAAACCTGGGAAGACCGTGAAGACTCCAGGTACAGGAGGCACATAGTCCCATCGTTCATCATTTTCTTGGAAACCAGCGGCACTCTTCTTCCAATTCTCTAGCTTCTCGTCGTCGAAGGGGCGTCGAATGAATAGACCTTAAGATGATCAGTCAAATATAAACCTAAGGACCCAATGGGAATCTCACCTCCGACATCATCCTGGGCTGCAATGACCAAGAGGCCGTAGTCCGTGTGAGACCCAATGCCGCGACCATCTTTTCCTTTTCCGTTGGTGTTGGTGGTTTGAGGGAATCTAGACGTCAAGGTTAGTATACATTAAGAGCTATTCTTGGATAGAACCCATTTTCCCCTACCTCAAAATACGCAGGTGGTGCCATCCGTCCTGAGTTAGGCCAGTCAGAGTCTTAGGCTCCAGGTTAAGTCCGTATTCAATCAGCCCTAGCAGTCTTTCTCCGCTAGTACCCAAGGAATCCATATACTGCTGTACAGTGGTCTTCATCTCGTTGTCTGTCCAAGGGCAGGGACCGTGGCAAGGCCACTTGGCTTTCACTCGAGGCTCATCGAGAGGAAGATCTTTTGTAACCGTGAAGATCTCTGAATAATCAGCAATACCATCTGTAATTTCCTCTCCAGAGGCAATATAGCCGGCATAGCTCTGACTGTCTATACAAGCCGCCTTTTGTTTAGGGGGCAGAGCAAAAAAGTTTTTACTGGCAGCAAACGCTTTGTCGAAGAGAGCCTGCTGCTTAGGGTCCATTGCAATTTGAAGTATACCATCTTCACGCCACGCGTTGACCAAGTCTTTTCCCATTTGAATGTCTCCGGGACATCCAGTGACCTTCTCAGGCAAGGTGAATGTCTTGAGCTGTCCAACACGAGCAGAGTAATTTGGTGGCATTGTGGCCCCTAAGTCGGTGGGTGTTGAAGCAGTTGCCAGGCCTTTCCTCTGCTGGCGCCCAAGAAGGACTGGGCTGGCATTGCGAACAGAGTTGTGGCCGAATGCGGATGCCGATGGACGCAATGCAATAGAGACACTCCGAAACGAGATCATTTTGTCGAGTTTATTTTGAATCTTTTCAATCAGCCTTAACCTCGAGTTGGTGTTCGATCCACTTACCAAATAGCTATACAAGTGAATAGGAAACCGGTCTGTTCTTCTCAACATCCTACGGGATAGCCCTATACTTATATCTCACCAATAGCTAATAACTAGAGGTGTATGATGTCAAGAACTACATGCAAGACATATGTTCACACCCTCCTTCTTGCTAAGAACTAGTGAAGTCAATCCATCTAGGCCAGCTACATGATCCTGTCTGGGTTAGCTGCGTTGAAGCATTCGTATTAGCCGGAGGCATTTAGGCAATCAAAGACAGTATGGCAGCTTGAGGACATCAGCTCCACTATTGTTCATGTGTAGGGGGCTCAATTTACCTTCCTAATCGGGCAATGTGGTCAGAATGATGGCTTAATACGACATCTAATATGATCCATACAGAAATCATAGTACGTAAATGGCCAGAGGCCAGATTGTAATACATTAGAGGTTTTTAGCAATTTATTCTACCGTGAAATTTCGTTAGACCAATGCCAATTCCTATCCAGGTACCGTGCGATGCTATATATGCACTCTTACGTATAGAGTTCACGTCACCGTAGGCTTACAACACCCACTGACATTCTATAGGATGTTTTAACCTCCTCCTAATTCGACTCATTTAATTTAGTCTGGGTGATCAGTGACCAGTGAATCTAACCCATCTCATCTACAACATATCTGTTCCATTTTTTTCTAGCTTATGTGCTCCGTATTTAGTAGCTGATACAGATTATATAACTTCTATTTTATATAGATAAAATTAAATAGAAGTATTAATTCAAACGGTTCACTCGCATTATTCCTGGATGTAAGTTGACCTCATACTATAAAGTAAACCTTATTTACGAGATGGCCATCTATATAAAACCTAGATTCCCTTAGATCACGTTGCATGTAGGACCTAAAAAAAGGGGGGGCTCATTGTGTGTGTAATAAGTACGGTATGTTTGTTATTGCCCATAAACGGAATCGTTCGCATAGCTCTACTTCTCATAGGATATGGACGTCGATCTAAGCCTGTGACATCTCCAGGGCTCCAGGGATTGGTTACCAGCAGCCAATGGTCCCGATGAAAAGAATAGTCTGAAGCATGAAAGTACTTTCACGCTTTTTATACCTTCTTGGTTATATGAAGGCTATATGGAACTCGAACCAGTAAATAAAGCTGCAGGGAGCATCATTAGGCTTCTTAGTTAAACGCTACGCCCTGATCATGTATTACAAATGTATTGACTGCTTTAGTGCTTAAATGCATAGATGATAGCCGCTGCACATAATCATTTCGATATGTCCTTTAGCCATTGCATAAATTGATTGCATAAATTATTTAGAACCTTTCATACAAATTTATAAAAGGAGGGAGGCCTTACCGCAGTGGTCACACGATGTCCGAATCGGGATGAAGTTGCATGCACAATCATTGACTTCATTCGGCCCTGCAAATTTTCAAAACTGAAGGATGGTTACACAATGGGATGCAATACATTAGTGCCAAGATTATCTGACGCCTCAATGGCTAGGATTACTCCACGGAGAATATTTCATCCTATTAAATGAGTATGTGTGATGCAACTGTTCTAAGCCTCATAAATAGTACCCACATACCCCATGGTACATTGGGCTTGCAGATATAAAACTATACTTTGCGTCATCCCTACGGATTAGGAAGGAGATGTGAGGAACTATGGACTTTGTACCTACAGCACACCACTATGTAGGCCAAGACTGATCCTCAGAATGTGGCGAGCTGTTACCAGCCCATTGGGACCTATGTCATATGCCCCTCTGTGGTAGATGTGCGGCGTCGAATACAGATACTCCCGTCATCCTTCCCCTTTCCCATTTGCTAAAGTATAAAGTACATACATATGAAGGGCAAAAGCGTGCTATGTGCTAATAGCGGTAAGTTTACAGATTAGCCTAAAAGAGAGAGCTCATCTTTAAAATGCGATTCTTGAGCAGCACTCATAAAAATGCGAATGGCCCAGAACCTTGGATAGTTGGAAGTCAGTACCTGGGGAATCTCGGAAACAATTAACGAAGATCTCGGTTGAATATTTTGAAAACCTTGGGTCTGATTTTAGGCTACATCCTTGGTTACCTAAGTAATAATCAGACTTGAGAGAAGGTTAAGAAGGAATATTTCATATATTTGACGTCAATTGAGTTGTAAAGCCCGATCCTGACTATGGATTTCAACATAGACAGATGCAATAAAGTACCAGGGAAGAACCTGGTTCGTATAGTGAAACACTTAAACCAGATACCTGAAACCCTTGCGCATACGCAACGACTCATCTGGGTTGTCAAGGATATCATTCTCAGTCGAACCCCCTCTAGCATTATCGGCAAGCTCACTCTCCTCGAGCTTGTGGTTCAAGCCGAGCAGCATCGAGCGGAAGTACCAGCATCCGCCGACAGTGACACCGAACATGGCCAGCACAATTCCGTAGCTGGAGCGGAACCCATTGTCGGACAGGTCCCAGACGTAGGAACCAGCGACATTTCCTAGCTGACTGAAGGCGTTGATCATGGCAATGGCAACGGCTCGCTTGGCAGGAGGACGTGGGAATGAGGAACTGATCCATGAGTAGAATACAATGAATCCTGCATAGGAACCAGCCTGCAGGAATAATGCGACGTAGCGAGCTGCGACATTGCTAGTGGCCATGCAAATAATGAAACCAACAGTTCCCATGCCAATCGGGCCGATGATGTGCCAGACCTTTTCTTGTGTTTTATCCGCGTGCCATGCGTTAATGACGGAGAAGATACAGGCGAAAACCCAGGGAGGAGCGCTCATCAGCAAAGTCGGAACATAATCGAATCCGAGAGTACCAGTGAGCGTAGGCTATAAAGCGAGTCAGTAAAAATCCCAACTTGATCGATTGATATGAAAATACTTACGAAGAAAGCATTGAAGCTGAGGCCGACCACATAGGCAACAAAAGTAAACATCATCACATAGATCTTGGGGTCGCGTAGGGCAAGGACAAGTCCTCCGAAGGCACCGAGCTCTTCGCCATCGGTGTCAGCCTCGCCGACATCCTCGAGCATGCGAAGTTGGGCAACTTGGCGCTCTTCCTCGGTGAAGCCACGTGCATTGTGCGGCAGATCGGGCAGGACAAAAGCGGCCAGGATGGCAATGAACATAGTCACTGAGCCCTCGATCCAGAAGAGCCAGCGCCACGCCGCATGACCCAAGACGCCTTGCATGTTGGATAGAACACCAGCACCAACGAGTGCAGAGAATGCATTGGAAATGAGGTTACCGCAGAACAGAATAGCGTTCCTGGTAGTCAATTCCCGACGAGTGTACCACTTGGAGAGGATGAGCAGGGCACCGGGCAGGAAGGCTGCCTCGACGAAACCCAGCAGGAAACGGACAGCCACCATATCGCCAAAGTTCTTGGTGTTACCGGACAAGGTGGAGATAACACCCCACAGCAACATGGCAATAGCGATATAGAGTGAGGGCCGTGAGATGCGATTAATGAACATGTTTGAAGGCACCTGCATGATGATGTACCCGACATAGAGGATACTCAGACATGTGGAGTACTCAGTGTTGGTCAGGCTGAGATCTTCCTGTAGGCCTTTGAGACGAGCTGCTGCCATATTGTTGCGATCGAGGTAGTTCATAACTGTCTGGCGTTAGTCACGTGTCCAATGGTATGTGTGAGACGACACTAAAAATGAGTATACTCACTGTAAATCGCCACGAAAAGGCTGCATCGTGCATCCAGCTTACGCTTGAGCGCCTTCTCAACGACTATCCGGCGAGCTGGATCCATCTGAGCCACGCCATTCTGTGGTGAGGCAATGTGTTCGACATTTTCAGTCCGTTCCTTCTCAGCTTCGACCTCTATCCGGTCACGATTTTCTCTTGAGATATCGTCCGCCATTGTGTGTGTGATATTGAGCAGGAACAAATAATCCGGGGATCAGACAAGAGCAGATTCTTCAGTATTTAAAAAAATAAAAAAACGCATCTCATGGACTTCCCCGGTATGGTACCCCCACGCCCAGAATGATACATTGTAGTTACGCGGGGGGGTATACGTGGGGCCGAGTCGGCATCTGAATGTGAATCTTGGAACAGAATAACAAGGGTTTCGACCTCAGGAGACTCGAGTTCACCCAATAATATTCTTATCCATGAGAGAATATGTGGGGATCCCCGGATATAAATGGGGTCAATTGATGAGGAAGGAATCTGATAGGATATGCCTTAAGGAGAGGGAATTTGAGAGGGGAAAGTTCACCCCGTTGTTGCATCGGCACGGGAACCTTGTTAGGGGGCAGTCACGGGATCACGGACACGGCTCCCGAACTTCACTGGCTCGGGAGACAACAAAAGACCGAAAATCCCCACAAAAGATCAAAGACAAACGGAAGAAACCGGCCAACGAAAAGAAGGGACCGAAGCTAGAAAAAGCCAGGCAAGCCGATATCCACACCGTATCGGCACGGCATACGGCCAATCGCCTACAAGCTCCCCCGCCCTCTCCGCAGTTTATGTTTTTCTCCCTTTTCTCCTTTTTCTCACCGAAGTCATTAATGAGATCATGTCCCCGGAAAGCCATTGCAATTAGAGTCCAAAAGAACGTGGGGAAAAAAGTTAAACACAAATGTACGGTGTACGAATGTATGGGGTACGGAGTACAATATTGTCTATTATACCGGGGAATACAAGTCTGGAGTATCACGGACGTCATCCGAGGAAAAACCTGAAAAAGCTTGACAAATAGATTCTTGACCTTCTATCCACTCGAGACTTTTTTTACACACCAAGCTCAACCCGGCATTCACCCGGCACCCCACGCTCGGTCTGCCGATATTTTACCGGTCCCCCCCCCAAAATGTAACATCAGTGGCTTACATGAGGTAGATGGACACCAGTAGCTTCGGCCTGCTCCGTCAGCTCAATTTCCTCCATGTGGTCATCCTCATGCCACCCTTCCCGGTCATCCTTGACCAGCCGGACAAAGCACACGTCAAGTATAAGCGCTATAGCACTAATGGCAACACCGAAGAAAAGTGCCGCTCGGTACCCCATAATTTGGCTACCCGAGCGGCGGGCAATTTGCACTTCGATAGTAGATGCGAAACCCAGTCCCAGACTGTTGCCGTATAAGTTCAATGTGCCAATGACAGACCCGGCAATCCCTTGTTGATTTCGACGGACGGAGTTACTAGCAATGATTTGGCCAGCTGTGTACACAAAGTCTGGGCAGAATGAGAAGAGGATCACGGAAGGGAAGATCTGGGCCCAGTAGGATTGGTGGATTGGTACGGTCGCCATGAGCGCATTGGAAATTAAGATCGTCACTGTCCCAATGGCCAGAATCCATTGTGCTGCCATTCGCGGGATCATCCATGCTGCGAGACATGCTGCGCCCGTGGCACAGATCACAAATGGTGTCCAGCCTACGGCAAATTGAAGGGGCGACCAGTGCCAGACCTTTTGGAGCCATAAGACCTGGTACCAAATCAAGGTTCCTACGGCCATATAATTAA
Source organism: Penicillium griseofulvum (assembly GCF_001561935.1). Classification (NCBI taxonomy): domain Eukaryota; kingdom Fungi; phylum Ascomycota; class Eurotiomycetes; order Eurotiales; family Aspergillaceae; genus Penicillium; species Penicillium griseofulvum. The sequence goes on from NW_024467433.1 coordinate 74,986, forward strand.
GAAGCACGACAAAGAGCAGCATGAGGAAGGATGGGGCTTTGAAGATGTCGAGTGGCATGATGGGCTCGGCGGCATACTTCTTTTCCCAGAGCAGAAAACCTCCGAACAAGATGATTGAGCTGATCAAGAGAACAATTTCATAGGGGGTTGACCACCCGACACTCGGTGCTTGACTATGGAAATGTTAATATGCAATGCATGGGTTGCTATCAACCACTTACTTCCAAACGAAGTTGAATAAGATCAACGAGCTTGTTCCAAGAGCCGATCCAATACAGTCGATCTTTCCATGTCGATCAACCGGTGGTTCTCGCGGACTCAACCCCCAAAGAGGAGTGAATGTGATAGCACCAAGGCATGCACTTTGTCAACAAGGCATTATCAGTACTGACTTCTGGTCCAGGTCCATCGAATGTTATCACCTACATGAAGATGAAGAACCACTTCCATTCTGTGCGTTGTAAAAAAGCACCCAAGAACAAGGCCCCAAAATATCCTCCAACTGGTGCGGACGCACCAAAGAGACCCAAACTGAGATTTCGCACGCGACCGGGGGGATTGGTACTGGAGATCATAGCCACCGCGTTAGGCATGATAAGCGCACCTCCAAGACCAGCTAAAGCCCGCACCGTGACAAAAGCGAAGAAATTGTTACAAAAGGCGTTAGCTAGAGTGCAGATGGTGAGCCAGGCACCCCCGGCTAAGACGAGTTCTCGATGGCCATAAACATCTCCCAATCGACCACTAACCAACACAAATGTACCTTGGGTTAGACTATCTTTATGTTAGCGCAATGGCAGATTGTAGATCTCTGGATCTGTGTCTTACGCATAGCTAGCAGCAATCCACGAGGCGTAGGATTCTTTAACCCCCAACGATTCACTCAAGGCACTTCCTCCAGCAATGCCTGCAAAATTAACTGTCATCTACTGTTGTTAGTATTAGAAGATTCGCAATTTTTCCAAAGAAATTCAATGATTAGGACAGTACCTGTACAACATTAGCTAGAATAAGCAATGCAGTAATGACCACTCGACGCGATTTAGTTGTCCTACTGGGCAGCGTCCGTTCAAAGACAGGTTGACCATCTCTAGGCGCCAAGTTGTCTACAGTAACCTGCGTGTCTAGAGCATGTCCGGCTGATGTGGGGGTCAAGTTCAACTCGCGGGGTACGGACGATACGACTGGCTTGATACCATGGCCAATAGCATGTAGGAGGGACATGATGTGAGAGCAATAGGGAAGGATGTGTTTTATTCTTCTTGAAACTAAGCCGATGGGAAGATTCTGAGTAGATTAAATAGACACGGACCGGAGTTCAACTGATCAGTGAACGCCGTTTGAGTCATTCTCTACACGATATGAAAGGTCACAATCCAGACTGGATGTCTCTGCAATCCTGATTGATCAGCTTCGCCGTAGATGTGCGGAAATGCGGAAAATGCGGAAATTTCGGATACCATATTCCTGCCCATACGTGGACATCGAATATGTTGGAGATCAATTCTTACAGACGCTACATATTAGTTGTAAACTTGATGGACCATTGAGATGCGTTTCGATATCAGGTCGAGAAATAGAAAGGTCTGTATATTTGTTTCTATGACTTGCGTCTACTTCGCTACAAATCGTTAGTCCTTTGTATCATTGCGGGGCGTAAGCGAAGCAATGAAAGAAACATAAGCCCTAGGGATGAACCGAATACGAGGTGCACGTACAAGGTACTATGATTTCGTTGCATTTCCGTTTGCAACTTCAGGTATGGGAATCGGGCCTCCTGGAGAGTTCTCCAGTCTCGCCGTCAAAACCTCGACGCCTGTTTCTGTGACAAGCATAGTATGTTCTAGCGATTTTTGAGTTAGTATCTAGAGTCGACGAGTGGCCCCTGGAGGACTATACGTACCAAATTGTGCTGTCCGTTTACCATCCACCGTAACATTTGTCCAGTCATCTGGCCAATACACTTCTCGGTTGGCGCCCAAAGCTAGGATAGGTTCAATCGTGAATGTCATCCCTGGTTTACATGTTCCCACGGCCTTGTTCTTCGCGTAGTGGGGAATCCAAGGAGGAGGGTGGAATTCCGTGTTGATACCGTGGCCGCCCCAAGTCTTGACAACGACAAGTCCCCTAGAGGCTGCGTGCTTCTCAATGATCTTACCAAACTCTCGGAACGGTACACCTGGTTTGATTATCTCAATAGCCATGTCCAACGCCTGTCGTGTCGTTTCAATAAGTCGGATTGAGTCCGGATCCGCTTTGGCCTTGTCACCAACGTAGTAGGTCTCGTTCAAGTCGGCATGATATCCGCCGTGGTACAGAGAAATATCGAGGTTCAGAATGTCACCATCGAGAAGAACCCGCTGATCGGGGATTCCATGGCATACAACCTCATTCGGAGATGTACATAATGACTTGGGAAAGTTGTTGTAGTTAAGCGGAGAAGGGTACGCCTGCCTTACGCTTTAGCCGAAAACTCAACATAAAACTGAAGCTCACTCACCTCTCTCTCGACACAAGCATTGTGGCAGATTTCATCCAAGTAATCTGTGGTCACGCCAGGCTTCATCGCCGCAGCAGTTATGTCGAGTACTTCGCGAGCCAGCCTGCATACCTTGCGCATAGCCTCCTGACCCTTTGCATCCAAAATGTCAATTTTCGTCCTGCTCAGGCGCATCTCGCGCTTCGGAATGCCAGTCACGGCCCAGTCAGGGTGCTTGATTGTTTTAGGAACAGGTCGTCGCGGAGAGAGTGGGTATACCGGTCTAACGGAGCCAGTGTATTGGTATGTTGGAAAGGGATTGTAAAATTGGACAGCTATATTGCGATTAGAAAACAAAGTCATGAATGACTGGTGCATGCCACCTGGATGAGACGGCTACCATTTTGTGTCTTGTGTATCGCCTTGTGTGTGGTCTAGATACGATCAATATTAGATTATCTGGTAGATGGTCCACGAGGATGTGACCTACCCAATTTCTCTTGAAGCAGTCTTGAGAGCAGAAGTAACTGCCTTTGATGTCCAGCTTCAAACAGGTTGGGCATTGTAAGGTACCAGCTTCATTATCACAATCTGTCCCACAGCACTGTTTCTTGGTATCTGACATTGTCGCCAAAATGTAATATTTGAGCTTTGATGACTTGTACGAGGAGACAGGAGGACTACTTGTTCGCAAATCAAATTTCGCATGACGCTGCGCTGAGTGCAGCACTAGTACAACATACACCTTGATCCACTTCCACGTGATTACCCGTGTTTTGAATGGTTCAACCATGGGACTCATGACCCACCTTCCTATTATGTACTAGATGGTCACGTGTACTGGCTTCAATGTACAACATAATTATTTCAACCTCTTTACTATGTTGTACAATGGAGTAAGCTATTTGTGACATTCAATTCACTTATGCCTATGGAAATGATGTCTCAAATTGACCCATGACGAGATCATTGTAGATTTGTAGTTGGTGGTGTCAGTTTCTTAGATATGCGAAAGGCTTGTGGTGAAATATATATACTCCACCTTTTACAAATTATACAATATCCGGCCACCTTAATGTTTCTTTTCTTTCTGGCATTTCCCCATTTACATTCGTCATATCTCTCAGGATCCATTACTATTAGCAGAGAAGACCGGGATCGTCGCTAGAACTATACTTAAAGCTGTAGATTCTTCGGTATCAAAAGACCCAGAACCCTCTTATATCTTTCTAAAATCTCCCCAAACTTCACTCTCCACTAGTGCTGGCGAGACCTTCTTTTCTAATGATCATTCTTTGGGGCAAACAGTCATATTAATACAGCATGAGATGCCTTTTAGTCTCATGGTCTAGTTTCAGATTACAGTCCCTTCTTTCCTGCGTCCGCTTGTTGCTGGGCAACAATATACCCAACGGCACGGGCAATTCCCTCATCCAAAGGCACAACTGGCAAGTAAGCCAGGCGGTGCTTAGCCTTCTCAGTGGAGTAGTAGCGAGTCATACACGAGTATCGCACTGTCCGGGCAGTGAGACGCGGGGTCTTTCCAAACCATCCCATGACAGTCTCAGCGATACCACCAACACTCTCGAGGAGACCCTCGGGCAGAGCCCAGACCTGATCCGGCTCAACGACACGGTTGATCAAAGCCCACATGGCACGGGTGACATCCCAGAAATAGACGGGGGAGTCGTTGGTGATGTTAAAAGCCTCGCCGTCCACGCGCTCGTAGTCCAGGGGCCCGCCCTTGCCAGCCGCGTGAAGGTCATAGCTCGCGAGAAGTCGGTGTGCAGCAAGCAGGTGGCCGTAAGCCACGTTGCCGACGTAGGTGAAATCGAAGAGATTATCGTTCTCACCGAGCTGCATGCGTAGTACTCTGTCCGAGGCCTGGGATCCGTGCTCCAGGATCTTGTGTGTCACAGTTGTATCCTTCTCTCCGTGAATTCCGGCCGGGCGGATAGCGGCTGTCAGCATCTCGTTGGGGGACTTTTTGTTGTACTTCAGGACTATTTCCTCGGCATCGGCCTTCATAGACGCAAGGGGTCTGATTAGTGCTTGGTCTCGATTAAACTCCGCTTAAACGATAGAAACTCACCTTAGTCTCGGAGTAGTACTCCTTCTGCGCAGGACCCCGAATGTATGGCCATTCCTCATTGACATTCTTCAGATCACTCTGTGTGTCGTGGACCACGGAGCTGGAGCTAGTGTAGACGAATGCCTTGCATTTACCACCCCAGTCGCCATGCTCGCCACCGGCCACCTCAAGAAGTGTCCGTGTACCCTCCACATTAACCTTGTGCAGCAAAGGCTTGTTGCCCTCAATCATTGAGGGCGACGCAGTGTGAATGACAAGATCGGGCTTGACAGCGCGGAAAACCTCCAACATGGACTCGACGGATGTGATGTCGCCATCATAGTACTTGGCGCCGGGAAGACGGTTGTTGGTGGTGCGCAAGTCAACAACGGAGACAGTTGAGTGGTAATCCGGGTAGCGCGATCCCAGAGTCGGGTACTCGAAACGCGCATCGCCGACAGGCTTCGGGAGAGCGTAGCTGGGGTCGGTCTCGGAGGGGAAATTTAGCAAGTGATCGACAATGTGCCACCCCAAGAAGCCGCAGCCTCCGACCACCAGGACATTTCCCAACTCCAACGTGCGCCTTTTTGCCGACATGATGTGATTTTCTTTTGTGAGAAGATGGGGGATTCGAGTTCAGTGAAAAGGGGCCGGGGAAGGTTGGCGGAGATAATCAGGTGATCCGTGCGGGCCATGGCACTTGAACTTGGCAATCTTCTACCTTGTTACTTTGATTTCTCCAAATTCTTGTTGAGATTGTTTATTTTCAACACTGGAATCAGTGAACTATTCTGGCCATATAATCGAACAAGCTTGTCTTCTCCTCTTACGGGTACAACATCACATTCGCTCAAACAAGACAGGACAAAACAAAAAAAAAGAAAAATCTATACATATCCCACCGAATTCTTCAGGGATCCAACTAACTCTGCACAGTCGAAATGGCTATAGTTAAAAGTTGTTTGTTCAGCTCATTGATTCTAGCTACGGAGCTGTACCACACACTGTTCGAGTGCTTTTCTGTACTTGGTAGGAACAATCACAAGGAGTTTCAGAGACCCTTTCTGGCTACCTAGTACCTATGAATACTATTTTGCTATGAATATCAATATTCCCGTTTTAAATGGCACTCGCCATCTCGAAGAATTTCACTCAAGCAGGGTAAGGCATAGTGATGGCCGGGAAATGATACAATTCAAGCCAGGTATTGTTCATACTGATAGCCGAAGACTACCATGGAACCTCCCGTGTGACAGATTGCTCAGCAAAGATGCAAATTTCGGGATAGTGAGCTAGCTCCCTCAGGACTCCTCTAGAGATTCTCGGAGCTTGCGCCTGTAGAGCCTGCGATCTACTTCCGAGCCCCAACATAGAGCGGTTGCCTCTGGGTTGACTGTCATGAGGGGGTTGTATGGGGGATTGTCGTCATCTAGTGTATTGATGATACCCTCGATGTGTTGGCCTATTTCATCGGCATGAGAGGGAAGGTACATCAATGCTCCCAGCTTCGAGACACGAATGTGGAACAATGGCGGCTCGACAAAAGCCCGAGGTTGTTCTTCTGGATGTCGGGGACTGATGTAAATCTTGATCTTGATGATGCCACCTTCCAGTTTGGACTCATTGCGGCCAGCATAGGTGAGTTTCCAGATGAATGGGTTACCATCAACGAGTGACAGATCGATGACCTGAGGGTATGCGTTCATGTCCGCCGCAATCTGTTCATGCTGACCTCTCAGTTTGACTGCAATTCCAGCATCCTCCTCGACCAAAACCAGACCCTCGACGGGCCAGCGGTGCGTCTCCTCCATCAAGCGGTCTCGAAGGGACAAAAACCGGGACTGCAGGTTGATGTAGTTCCATTCGCCGGTCATGGAGTTACCGTAGCCTTCAAAGGGCATTTGGATGAATGACATTCCTTGTCTCCGTGCCTCATCCGTGATACCTTTCTCAATGGCGTTGTGGTAGAACTCGAGGTACCACAGGAATCGTCGCTTGCGAAAATCGTCAAATTTGCTTTGATTGAGCAATGCGGGATCGAGTTCCAATTCGTAATCGAAATCACAATTTTCTTCCGGGCTAAATTCCTGTCCGACCCGTGGCGCCATTCGGCGGGGAGGGGACGGGGGTTTTAAGGCTTGCTCAAGAGGTGCGATGACTGAGAGCCGTAGATTCTCGTGGCGGATCTAGCCTGTGAGCTTTGTCTTTATTTCTGATGAGATAGGGATTCTTACCTTGGATTTGTAGATCTCCATATTCTCCGTGTCATTCGCTCTTTGGTCGTCATCAAATCCTGGTTCCAGGGTATATGGGTTTGATGATAGCAGGCTCTGAATGGACAACATAACCGATTCGAGTCCCTGTGCAGGCGACCATTGTTCACCTCGCGAACCATGCCAAGTTCTATTGTGGTCAGTTTTCACAAAGGTCATCCATATTAGAATTGCAGCTTACCCCAAGATTGACCTGTAGAATGTCAGTATCAGGCACAGAAATCCAGTAATTCACAGAGTGTACTTACAAGCAGACCTTCCCGTTGGCATACAGATTAGGCCCAAAACGGGTTCGGCCCTTGTTGGTGGTCCGGATTTTCACTGCTGGGGGATTTGCTGGGTAATCTATTTGATTTAGCAAGTGTACCTATGAAAGATAACCTTGGAAGACCAACTTACCTGATGGAATTTGGATCGAGAACTAGAGACATAAATATATTAGTTTATGAAAAAGCGGGCCCTTGGAAAGGTGGATCTTACCTCGTAAAACCCCAGTTCGTATGGGGTACCTGGAGGTCCTATGATGAGGGCTTGTATATCACGAATGTTGCTTTCATCATAACGAACAGTAAAAGCTGTACCGAGGTCAGCACGTGAGTGACTTGAAACGGATTTGAAGATCTCATACCGAGTTGTTCACTTCGCTCAATCTGTCTCAACTCCTACGGGGGTTAGTGATTGGTCCGGGTAATTGTAAATTGGAAACGTACGCGGACGAGTCGTAGAGTGCACTGGTCACCCATGTCGTGTCTGAGAGGTGATCATGTAGAAGAAGAGAAAAATATTGATGAGGGATGTCAAAGGAAAGAAGTTGAAGGAAATAAGGCAACAACTTTGGACAAGTTTGCTCTACGGTTTTAGTTTTTTTTCTTTCTTTTCTATCTTTCCTTTACTTGGGAGTTCATATTTCTCCCACGTCATCTTCCAGCCTCCTACTTTGTAATGATCAGTCTGAGATCAACTTTAAATTACATACTATATCGGGTAATGTATCAAGTTGCATATTGGCAGAGAATATCTATAGAATATGAAAGATACTATACACAAAAGAATTTAAGCACACAATTATGTGAAACTTCTTCCTATTTGAATTTGCTCTATTACACAAAAGTGTAGAATTATATTTGTATGGAGAAATACGAAATAAACTAATCTGCAGAATGTTCTATAAAAAGCACACTAATGGCACATAGGGGGTGCACAATAAGCTGTGTCTACAAATACAGTGCAATGTTGATATTTGTTAAATAAACTGATCTAATTTGATTTGAATGAATCTCAAATATACTCTAATGATATCGAAAATATCGAAAAATATCGTAGTATAACCCCCTAATAGAACAGTAAACATCGAAATTGTATAGACCACGTGACCCAGGGTCCCGAACTAATTAGGGGGGGGGGCAACAAATGCCCAAGCCATCATCTCCATTCCTCCCCAGCCCACTTCTTTTCCCCTCGCCCTTACACCTTAATTTTTTCCCTTATTCTAGGTGTCTTAGCATTTTCGGTTTCATTGTGGGATGATTGTCGCCCGATAATCCCCGCTGTTGGTCTCACCTTGAAAGCTCTCCCCTCGAAATCGGCCCCCGCGTCCTTTACCCTGCGCGATTTCAGACCCTTCCTTCACAGCAATCTTCTTCTATATCGCCTCACTAGTTCGATAATAGTGATTTAGCGCGCGCAATATTCCCCTCATCACTACATCGACTACCCCCACGTGTATTTACATGGCGTGAGGGTGAGTATACTCTGGGGAACAACACTGAACCCCGGTTAAACCCAGCCAAGGCATGACATTCTAATTTAAGAATCAGACTATCGTACGCGCCCGACCACTCAATTTACCACCAATCTTTAATCGTGTCGCATCTTTGATTCGACACCGTCAACCTCTTTTCCCACATCACCTCGTTCCCTACTCTCGATTCTTCGCATGCAGCGCTCGGCGTGACTCAACCTAGCAAACCCCACCATATCTCTGCTGACGGGGGACCAAGATGCCCCCCGGTGGACTCCCAGCTAGTCTGGTCGCAGGCAATCCCAGCGGCCGTCCCACCGTCGATACTTCTGGTTACGGGGCTAGCTATACGAAAAACACACCCACATCTCCCGAAGACAGTTTAATTCCATTCGATTCCCCATCAACACGAACGGGAGGCGCAAGCCCAATTACTCCAGTGAATCAGGAGGATGGTGGGCGATCCGGCCGTGGCCTGGGTCCTGACCAGGCTGGATTCCGCGACCGTTCAACGCCCCGAGACCGCTCACGAGTGAACGGGCGTCAAAATAAGTCCCCCGGTGGTTCATCTCGCCTATGTCAAAAGTGTGGTGAACCACTCACTGGCCAATTTGTTCGAGCGTTAGGTGGTACTTTTCATCTGGAGTGTTTTAAATGCGAAGTAAGTCGCTTCCTCTAGTTAGGGCGTTGGAAACCTTCCCTAACTATCGTACTCCCCTCAGGACTGTGGTGAGATCGTTGCTTCAAAGTTTTTCCCCGTCGACTCAGAAGATTCAAGCTGCCAATTCCCTCTTTGTGAAACCGATTACTTTAGACGACTCGGCCTCTTATGTCATGAGTGCGGCGGCGCACTACGTGGATCATACATTACAGCGTTAGACCGGAAGTATCACATCGAGCACTTTACTTGCTCCGTTTGTCCGACCGTCTTCGGTGCTCAAGACTCTTATTATGAACACGAGAGCAAGGTCTACTGCCACTTTCACTACTCAACCCAGTTTGCCCAGCGTTGTCATGGATGTCACACTGCAATCCTAAAACAGTTTGTCGAGATCTTCCGGAACGGCCAAAATCAACACTGGCACCCTGAATGTTATATGATCCACAAGTTCTGGAATGTCCGGTTGTCGCCGGCTGGTCAAACATGGGAGCCTCCACCGGTGGATGAGGATGCTAGCGAAGAGGAGCGCAAGCATATCCGCGATGAAGAAGATATCATGGAAGAGAAGGTCTTTAATATTTGGAACACTCTCTCTACCTTTGAAGAATCATCCGCCGCTTGCATCTCAGATATGCTGCTTCATGTGAGCAACGGTGCTTACATCGATGGTGTTCTCGTAGCCAAGCGCTTCATTGAACATGTGGAAATCCTCTTTGGTGCAGTCGATCAGCTCGCTGATTATATCAAATCCCATGAGTTAAAAGGTAGGCCACGGGCAGCTGGTGTCATGTCGTCCGGACCGATCGCTGATTCTTCCAAACTAGAACTTTCCTACGGCCGCGAAGCCAAACTTCTCTGCAAAAAGATTGTCGCTTTCTTCGCACTTTTATCGAAAACTCAAGAAACCGGGGTACGCAAACTTGGCGTCACCCAGGAACTTCTGTCTCTGGTGACCGGTCTCGCTCATTACCTCAAACTCCTTATCCGCATTGGCCTTCAAGGTGCACTCAAACTTGAACGCGAGAAGTCTGCGCCAGATGGTTTACACAACTTTTTGGAGCACCTCCGTGATCTGGAGACATTGGCAGAGCGCGAAGATGACGATACACCAGTCGATCTGATGGCTGGGGTGGAGGGTTTGGCCGATCAACTTTCAGATTGTTGCATGGCCTGCAAAGAACCAATTGATGACGAATGTGTTCAGTGGGGGCAAAGTCGCTGGCATATCAAGCCGCCTCATCTCTCATGCAAGTCATGTGAGAAGGACTTGACTGCTGATCTCCAAGACGCATTGTGGAGTGGTAGCGAGGAGCAAGTCTACTGCGGCGCTTGCGCCCACAAGATGAAACTTGGCCCCACTGTGAAGGGTGGTTTCACCCAAGTCTCAAAATTGCAGCAATTCGTCTTCTTACTGAAAGTGGCTCTCGCACGGCTTCTCGCCGTTCTTCGATCCGGTGGAACCTTGCCTGATACATCCGGTAAGACACTTTTGCACTACCCCCATGCCGCCGGCAGTTTGTCTAACTTGATACGCCCCAGACGACCCCAACTTCAATGAAAACAAAGATGGCCAGCGAACCACAGCCCAGGTTCGCCGGGCAAACACGCGCCAGTCATATGGCGGAGGCTCGCGCGACGGATTGGAAGAAACTTCCCTTGAGCAGACCGTGGGCGAGATGCGTCGGTTGCGCTCCATTCGCAACGAGCGAACCCTATCCACGACATACAAACGGGCTCGCGCATCCAGAATCATCGATGGACCAGAAGGCAGAAGTGCCCGACCAGGGTCATCTGGCAATGATGGCAGTGACCCCAGGGGCCACGGTTTCCAGATTGTTGAAGAACGAGATGCCAATGGCGAAACCGTCACCGATCTGACTTTCGGGGCTCAGGATGCTTTGACGCTAGATGATATCCCGCGCATTGTTGCGGCCGAGCAAGCCAAAGAGCAGCGACCTAATGCCTATAGGCATGCCGGTACGAAACTCATCGGCGGGACAGAACCGATGCCCAGGTACAATCATGGCCACCAGCGAGGAGTGTCGAGCGGAAATTTAGAGACCCTCGTCGAGCCAACCCGAACGAAGCGGTATTTCTCAGAACTAACGGCTTTGGAATATTTCATCGTTCGCCACGTTGCTGTGCTGCAGATGGAACCCTTGGTAGAGGGCTACTTCAGCATGGAAGAGCTTCTTGCTCTTATTGAGTCTCGCAAACCTACCATATGGAACATCTTTGGTCGTGCCTTCAAAGACAACAAGAAGGGTAATAAAAAGAAGGGTGTCTTCGGTGTCGGTCTAGACTATTTGGTCGAGAAAGAGGGTACAGAGTCAACTCACGGCGTTGGCCCTGGTGCGCTCCGCATCCCAACATTGGTTGATGATTCTGTCTGCGCTATGCGGCAGATGGACATGTCTGTCGAGGGTGTCTTCCGAAAGAACGGAAACATCCGCCGATTGAAGGATACCGCTGAGCAAATCGACACCAAGTATGAGTCAGTTGATCTGACAAAGGAAACTCCTGTGCAGATCGCAGCTCTCTTGAAGAAGTTCCTCCGCGAAATGCCCGATCCACTCTTGACTTTCAAGCTTCATAAGTTGTTTGTCATCTCACAAAGTAAGTTCTAACTTCATAGTTTATCAGTCTGCTTGTGCAATTCTAACCTGTGTCACAGAGATGGAAAACGCCGAGAAACAAAGGCGACTACTCCACTTGACATGTTGTCTCCTTCCCAAAGCCCATCGTGATACGATGGAAGTCCTGTTCGCCTTCCTAAATTGGACATCATCCTTCTCCCATGTGGATGAAGAGTCTGGAAGCAAGATGGACATTCACAATCTTGCAACTGTCATCACACCCAATATCCTCTACCCGAATGCCAAAAGTAGCACAGTGGACGAGAGCTTCTTGTCTATTGAGGCTGTCAATGCCCTAATTGCGTATAACGATGTATTCTGCGAGGTAGGTCACCCAGGTTGAAATGTTGCCTAACTATTGCTAATTTTATCAATAGATTCCAGAAGATCTACAATCGGTCTTAGGTGATCCGACTCTTTTCAAGGAGAATGCCGAAGTGACAACCAAGGAAATCCTCAAACGATATGGCGATATTGCTCGAGGCAGCTTTTCACAGAAGCCGGAAAACGGCGGCGAGACGTTTACGATCACCACTCCCAACCGAAGCAACAGCACTCCAGCTTCCGCGCGCATCGAGACCGATCCATCTCAGGATGCAGCCTGGCAGATGCAGACTTCGGTTCGCCATGTGGCCGGGCCCGGTGGACACACTCACTCGGCAAGCGCCAACCCCCAGGCTGGACTTGATTTCGCTCCTCCCCCAGCAGCATATCACCGTGATCGCAGCACCAGTAACGGGGCCCAGCCAGTCGCAGGAGGACCTGATGGCCAGGCATCAAATGTGCCATATAGGCCCCGTCCAAGTGCAGGTGCCATGGGTGTTACTGGGTAGACTGGATCTCCTTATGCTCCCCCTCCACTGCTGCAAAACTGTCATTATCCAACCCCATCCTGCATTCATCTGTCTGATTCAATCTCCGTGGAGTGTTTTCGTTTCTCGTTTATTGGAACCTTCTTAGCGTTCATTTTCTTTTCTTTTTTAAGTGATAGGGCTGGTTGACGGAGTTCTTTCCCCTTTTTTTCCTTTGAAAATTCCCCAAAAGTGATCAACAAGCTGCTTGGTCGCTATTGACTGGTTTCTGTTTATGTTCTCCCTATCTCTATAGTGGCTGGGATGCCCTACCTCTTTCTTCCTCTTTGTTCATCTGCATCTGATTCGAGGGATCAGCCATACCCATACCTGTCCCTCTGGGCCCCATAACCGCCCTGTTCTTCCTTTCTCTTTCTTGCTTTCGATTCTTGAGCATGCTCATTCCTTTTTTTTTTTTCTCGTGGGCCAGGCTACGGCTATACCTAGACCCCTTTTTCCTTTCTTCTTTTCTGATTCTCTCCCCCAGGCCTTTTGCTTAACGACCCTGGGAGCTTTTATTTCCTTTCGTATTTGTTCAATCAACATGATTGCCACGATACCTGTGCTGAGTACTATGTAGTTGCTGATTTGTCTGAAATACTTAATTGTAGAATCAAGCCACATGCTTATCCTCACCAAGCTTATGATTTGGCTCTTAGAGATGTAATTACGCACTCTTACTGCCTAAACTAGATGGCCAGAAATGGCCACAAGTGCCGTCATTTTCGGCCGATCTGCCAATTTCTCTGCCACTTGTGACCTCCGCATGCCCTAGCAGGTGAGTTTACACTCCAGCGCTGGAAGCCGGTCTGGACACAAGCTAGAAAAGGGAGTTGCTCATGCTATTGGCGGCAACCCGGAGCCCAGGAATAACCAATCTAAATAAAAGCGAATGAAAAGAGAAAGGTATCAAAGATGATCATCCTCACCCAACAACCACTGGACATGGCGATAAGAGACCCGGCCTTGATCCTGGGGCTGTCGATGACCCGCTTGGAAGGTTTCCGCAAACATCAGACCCCGTTCATAGTGTTGAACGCCCATCATTCCCTGCGGGCCATCGAAATCGCCATATCCCTCTTGAGCATCGAAGACGGCACGGTATTGCAAATCGTGCATGTCGATATTAATGGGAGTTTTTGGACGACTCTGAAAGCCTAGCTCACCATTCCAAGTCATGTTCTGGATGGCCAGCAGCGTTCCATTCGTGATGATCAGATAGTCCCAATCTCCGTTCGAGATCAACACTCGATTTGTCGCTTCAATAATCCGGGGTAGAACATGTTCCGTGGGATTGGGAGATTCATCGAATTGTTGCTCGGGCCCCGGGTTGGGGCTCACAAAGACACTTTCCACGCTGCAGAGTTCCCAGTCGATATTCTCAGGAACATGCAGAGCCTTCTTGACATCCGTGCGGTTGAAATAGGTTGCTGGACCTGGTTGGTAGGCAAGGTCTGTGGGGAAGCCCAGGACATCCCATAAGAGTGGACATGTTTGGCTGATCTTATACGGACTCCAGCATGGGTTTGGTGTAAAAGCTTCGGCATAGATCATGTTGTAAATGTCGCATTCGGAGTAGTTCATGTATTTGGGGGGCTGTACACCAGAGGGCGGATAAGTGAAATATTCATCAAAATATTCCTTATATCCACATTGTTCGTAGGTATGTTGTAGCTCTCCCATGAATGATTGGTTGAAGTTGAACAGCTCGGCATGTTGTTGAACGAAGGGGTAAGCGGGGAGTGTAGCCTGGATATAATCCCACTGGCCGATGCAGGCATCGTACATCAGAGCTCCTAGTATGGGATTAGAATATGCGAACCGATATAGTGTAATTCGGGATGAATTCTCAAGACATACCGCTGAGATTGAAGTGTTCGGTATCATTCTTGTCGAGCATGGCAGCGGATATGTAGGGTACATATCGGCCCGCATAACTCTCACCAGTTAGGAAGATTCGAAAGTTCTTGATATCATATTCTTCTTGGAACTTTTGGAAAAAGTTGACGAAATCGGCAGCGATGTCCTCCTGATTGATAGCAGTCGGCGTACCATTTGAGTACCCAACTCCAACCGGTTGATCAACCCTAGACACAATGAGTTTACTATTTCCTTAGACCTGGTTAATGACTTACCATAACATGTTGGTTAAATTAACCCATGAGTATTCATTAATGACTGGCAGGTAGGTACCAGGCTGCCAAGTAAAGCGTCCATTCTCCTGCAAAAACCCCTGCATTGAACTACATCCTGGCCCACCATTCAACCAAATCGTGAGATCGTTGCTTGGCTCCCCGATCTTGGGCTGGAAGATATAGAACAAGGAATCATTCTCACTGATCGGCATAAACCCGGAGTACATCTCTCCCAAATCGAAATGTACATCTGGTAGGCTCTCCACCATATGGGCTGGGAATCATATCGTTAGTGGAGATTGAAGGAATAGATAGAGTGAAGCATACATTTGGTCTTGTTGGTTAGAAATCGATAATTTGATGTATCGATTTTAGCTTCATAACCTTGAGCCGACTGTCTTGCTTCGCTGCCATTAATGAGAAGGGCGATTGACAGCACAGCCGTGATAGACCGACCCAACATCCTGGCCGGTTTCCGTAGAGATCGTGTACGGGGTATGCTATCAATTCAAAATGTCGGCCCGGGCAGAGCTTAGAAGAGGCTACGGAGTACTCTTATACCCGATATGCCACTTTCCCTTTATGACTTTTTCTTTTTCTTTTTTTTTTTTTTTTTCTTTTTTTTACACGTAGTGATCTGCAATTATTAATCCGAGCCCACTTTGCAGGAGATCGGCCATGATAATCTATGCCGCTAAACCCGAAAGGTTACAATAGAGGAGATCGGCAATTTATCAGATGTGTGAAGGTGATGGGGTGATGGGGTTGAGATTAGAATATGTACTCCGTACTCCGTACATTGTACAGAATCTTCAAGTTGGAAGTGAGGCTTATCACGTCTAGAATTGCAGCTCGAAATCCCATACCACTGTATTCTATGATTTTTATCTTTGTTTCAACGATATAAGGTATAGCAACTGTATAGAACGAACAGCACTACATGGAATATATAGTGCATATATATATATATATAGTAATTGTACAGGGAGATGGAATACTTATACTCAGATTGTATATCTCTTCCGCTGTGGCTTCGAAGTTTGATCCTAATTGGGACATAAGGTTCATTAACCCATGGGTAAAGCTTGATGGGTCCATGGTTTGGTTATTAGACCCACTTCGCGTTTTACACACACCCAGTGAAGATATCCAATGCTTTTCCTTAGTGACATGGTGATATACCTAGGTAGGCTGTGATCTTTGCAATCTTCCCTATTTACATCTATGCTACATTCCCAAAGCATGAGATATTTCTGACCTCCTTTCAGTCAAGGGGTATCAGAGGGACTTCCCGGTTCACCAGCTCCCTTGCCAGTAACGATGTAGTACGTAACCTGTATTGCCTTATCCTTATCACCGTTGGGTTTGGTCTTCCCTGAACATGCTTATTGAATGTTCCTTGTAGTCCTCCGGCAGGGGAGTCCTGGCCAGAACCCCCCGAGTTGGGCATGCTAAGTTTTGAAGGTTCGAGAATGATAGTTAGGGTACGGATGTTGAATGGGGCGAATGAATGTGTGATCTGGCTTCCATATAAAACTTCTCAATTCTCGAGATGCCTAAGACTAAAAATAGAAATCAGGAAGCGACTGACTGTGAATGCTACTTCGTCATTCCCTAAACAACACTTCCTCGAAAAAATATGCATCTGAACCAAACAACCAAGTCTTCAATTCTTCAAAGACATCCAGGTCATTATTCTCCAAGGCAATCTCATTCCCCGGACCATACCAACCATCCATTCGCCTACTAGCTCTGGGCCACAATCTTTCCCCTATCTTCAGACAACTCTCAAAATTCAAAATCACCGGGACACCATGCTCATCAAGCATGATACTGGCCGGCTTGATATTATTATGCACTAGCCCAAGTGAATGAAGATGCCTGATTCCCTCCAAAATCCGGTAGACATTCTCCATGAGAGAATCATCGACATTCTCACGACCACTAGCCTGGAACTCCTTCTTATTCAAGAAAAGAGGATTGGCCTGATTGAACAAGGTTTCTGTGTATCGTTTGAAGCAAAGCCCAGTAGCCCGACCATTCTCCTCTCGACACCCGTAATACGTAGCAATATTCGGGTGTGGATTTCTGCAAAGGACTTCCCAAATTTCAATCTGGCATTGACTAGTGCGTTCCAGGTCCGAATGGATGAAATCGTATATCGCTGGCGCTTTCAGGTAATATTCTTCCTGTGATGCCACTGTCCATGTTTCCTATAGTTTTGGGCCTCGGTCGTGTGTCTTGATTGTCGTCAATTTCTCAAACTGACTGATATCGGTAGGCTTTGAGGATTGATCCTTCCATAAACTGTAGTATGTGATGCCGTCCTGCCGCACATAATAACTCTTCAGAGAGAATTTATTTCTTGCTATCAACGGTTTCGTAGATCGTACTCTCGTAGAAGATCTCCATTCTGGACGCAGAGATGGGTGCTCTCGGTATGAGGTGAAGCTCGTGTTATGTTAGTTGGGCAGGAGTTGACATGAACTTGGAAGAGCGGGATGACCAGAAAGTAGTCCAGTGAATTGATGGCAGAGTGACAGGGGTCTCTTTTCTGTCATGTGGTTTCGGACTGGTTACACACCGAGACGAGTTATGATCTTTGTACGGCAAAGTATTGATTTGAAAAAGAACTTGATTCAGACATTCGAACAAAAGGCAGTATACCCGACCTGAAGGGAAACGCCTGCTATGATATCACGACACGAAAGACATCGCCCAGACTCAAGTTGTTCATTGCGGAGTCTGCAATCACCCACGCTCAAAGAAACCGAACCCCAACTCCAAAAAAATAGACATATGGCTGTGAGTTCATGTAAACAATGCTAAATCCGCTTACGCAGCGCTCGAGTCCGGGTCGCAGTTTCAGTGACAGCCGGAGCAGTAGTCTTCCGCATTGAAGCAGCAGTGGGCGTATTCTTGACAGCCATTGAGGCAGTTTGCATACGAGAAGTCGGCCTCTTCGCGGCAGCCGCAGCAGCAGATGCTGTGGTGGGCTTCCTCGCGCCAGTGCCAGTCCGTGTGGATTTGGTTATTGTTGTACCCGAAGACGCAGTGGACCCTGTGCTATTCTTACGCTCGCCCTGTCGGGTCGCCGGGCGTGGCAAAGGCGACCGAATAGTCTTGGGCCCCGTAGCGGCACGGGTCGTAGTCCTCTGGTTCTGCACAGGAGGCCGAGTGTTCTTCACTGTAGATACAGTGTGGCCACGTGATCGCAACGGACTGGACGGTTTTAACGGAGAGGTAGGGCGCGCCAGATATGAGGGTTGACCCTTCTCGGGGGATGCACGGAAGGGCGAGTGAGGGAAGGTTCTGGAATTGTTGGACTTTGGAGACAGAATCCGGTTCTCGTTAGCCCGTACTTCTTGAGACGCCACGCGCGAGGTGCCGCCTGCTCCGGCTGGCTTCACGCGACGCTTAGGGTTCTTGAGTTCGGGCGAGCGACCGGCAGGAGCATTCTCTTTATCGGAGAAGTGGCCATCGTGGCTATACGTTCTGTCAGTCAGAGAAACAAACTGTGCTTGTGGTATACCGTACCTTCCCCTCCGAGCTCTACCGTCGTGTGTGGTTTCTGGGTCCACGGAGATGCTTGCGACATTCCGCGACACCTTGATGGGCGAGTATTTCCTGGAAGGCGACGCGACATGCTGTTTGTTGGCGGCAGCATTGTGCTTTTCGAGCAGCTCGCCGATGTTGGCCTTGCGTAGCGAGACTGGGATGCGATTGACGCGTCGCTCAATGCGCGCCCGTAGGTCATTTGCCTGAAGGGCATATTGAGCACGAAGCTTACGTGCTCGCTCAGTGACTGTAGAAAAATCAGTGCCATGTTCACACTGTAAACCCACAATTCAACCCACTTTCAAGTTGTAGATTGTCCATCAGCGCCTGCTTCTGGTGTTGTGTCAAGCGCATCCTTTTAGTAGGACTACCCGTAGGCGTGACGTCCATAGCATCGGACTTGCGCTTAGTGCCAGACATTGTTGCTAGTTTAAGGGATATAGAGTGAGTCGTGTCGAAGTACAAAGGCCAAAGTCGAGGTGGAGCAAGGAGACCACAACAAACAGCGTGCCTCGGGCGGAGAGAAATGGCAGAATACAGAGCTTCCACCTCGCCTTCGTCATCCGTCTTCATCACCCATACGCCGTTCTCATATTCACTCGCTGTTCTGTCCTCTTTTTACATCGTTAATTCCCTCAGATTCCGCCAAAATGACGCTAGAAGCTACTATGATCATGTCCGTCATTCCCATCATCCCATATTAGCTTACTCTGCTGACTCCAAGCTACAGTGTCGACAACAGCGAAAGCAGTCGCAATGGAGACTACACGTGAGTACATTCGATGATACAATATCTGTCTGTATAGATGACGTCTAATTGCCATAGAACAACTCGGTGGCAATCCCAAGTCGATGCCGTTAGCATCATCCACAGTGCAAAGATGCGTGTAAATGCCCAGTCAGCTGTCGGCCTTATGAGCATGGGCGGCAAGGGCCCCGAGGTGTTGTCAACCTTCACACCCGAGTTTGGCGCAATTCTCGCTGGTCTTCATCGAACGAAGATCCACGGCACAGCTCATCTCAGTTCAACTATCCAGGTTGCAGCGGTAAGTTCTTCCAGCCGATCTCCGAGATCCCGAGCCCTCAATAACTAATCATGATGGTATAATAGTTGGCACTTAAGCACCGCATGGAAAAGTCCCAGCGTCAGCGCATCATTGTATTCTCCTGCTCGCCCATCGAAGAGGATGAGAAGATCCTTGTCAAACTCGCAAAGAAGATGAAGAAGAACAACGTGTCGATCGATGTGATAGCTTTCGGAGATTTGGAATCCGACCAGACCAAGAAGCTCGAGGCTTTCGTTGAGAATGTCAAGAGCGGCGATGGTTCCCACCTCGCCATCATCCCACCGGGACCCCATCTTCTCAGCGATCAGCTCCAGCTGACTCCGATCCTGGCTGGTGAGGATGCCGAGATCGGCGGAGGTGGCGGCGAGGGCGAAGCCGGCGGATTTGGATTTGATGATGCCGCTGAGAATGACCCCGAGCTGGCATTCGCCCTGCGGTTATCGATGGAGGACGAGAAGAACCGACAGGAGAAGGAGAAGCGCGACCGGGAAGAACAGGAAGGCAAGACGCAACTGGGCAATATTCCCGAGGAGGGCCATGGCGAGTCCAGCGGTGACAAAGATAAGAAAGACGAGGACAAGATGGACACCGCGTAAGGTCCGGAATTTTGAATATGACTGTGATGCATACCCGGCGTTTCCTTCTGCTTTCGTCTTGTATTCTCAAGAGTCGACCTACTTTTCGGGTACGTTCTGCAGTGTGCAAGGGCAATAAATTATGTGATTTGGTATTATACGAGACGGAGTGATATCCGGACACAAGTACAGGAACAAAACGTATCTAGTTCGTAAAGTCATGATGTCTATCCCCTTTCTGCGTGGTTCCATCGCCCGTCGGGGCTATGTCCTCCCCCTCAACCACGCCCCTAAATGCCGATCGAATGCCTCACATCGCACCGGCATCTCAATCTGGTAGAATGGATTCTTCATCACGAAGTCCGCATAGAGCTCGTAGATCTTCTGGATGATTCCGTCCACGCTGCCAGTCAAGGGATCCGTGAACAATAAGAACTTCGTCCCTGTCAGGGTCTGGAAACAGGTCAATCGGAACTTGTCGGTCTCGAGGTAATCCAGGCCGGAGACTGGTACACCGGGGTTTGGGTAGGAGTAGCCGGAGGCAGCAGGAGCGGTGGTTCCCGTTGAGGTTGTGGTGGACTGAGCAGGTTGGGAGATTGGGATTTTCGGTGTGATCGAGCGTGTGATTGCGTGAACACTGTGGGAAACCAGGTCAAATGTGTATTCGAGGAGAGAGAGATGGTGTTGACAGTTTACCCGTGAAAGGTGCCAGCTAGGACGAGGTAATCATTTGTCGAGAGCTTGCGCAAGCCAGCTTGGAACTCGCGCTGGTAGATAAGACCACCAGCTTTGTTGATAATGATCAAGGAGAAGACGGCCCTATTGTCGAGCACATTAGTTGCTATGCGATTCAATGAGCAGATGGAGAGCGTACATGATGAGTTGTGACGCTGGTACAGACAGCGTGACCGGAGAAGCAAAGATAACTGGAGGAATTCAGGTAAATTGTGTGGATGATTTGTATAATTGTTTCGATCACCAAATAGGTGTTGGCATGGAGTTCGCGGGTATTCGAGGAGGTTCAATGTTTATTCCGCGCGCCAGATAAGCGGGGAGATGGTACTTACGTAGGGTTTACCTTAGCCCCCCGTATTTCATAGTATTTAGCTACTGGTATATCCAGTTTATACAAATGCGATCATTTCTCAGAATCACAATATTATCTCTATATAAATAGAAAATTAGAAAGTTTTAATAATTTAATTAGCTATATACTTATATAATACCTTTAGAATAACTATAACTAGGATAAATATCTTATAAAAGCCCTCTTTATAGAAGGATATATAATTACTGCCCAGGTGTTGCCAGCCGGTTTAAAAGAAAAAGTAATGCATTAATCAAGAATTCTAAGCATGAAGAAAGAAGAGAAGAAAGAAGAAATACCTCCGTGGTCTCTTTTTAATCCCACAAAGTCGAAACCGACTGGCAGAACCTTCACCCAAATAGATTTACTGTGGAACGAAAATGCATATCAAAAACCAATCTAATGGGTCAATATTCCGGTTGACAAAATATATGTTAGATACCTTTTTAGTATTACTATTTATATATATATCTATTCGAATTTTCGAATTTTAAGTATATAAAATTTGTATTCATCTAGTTTATACACTATATTAGGGCCCTAATAGGTTACCTAATAGGTTTGGGATTATTAGATATGCCCTAAAAGGGCTATAGTTGGGTCTACATCAGCCTAGATTTACATAAGTGTTCGGGGAAGTGTGCGTGCTAGGTCATTTCCCTTCACGACAGATAAGGTTATCCTTTCATGACTAGATACGGCGTGCCACTTTCTGAAAATGAACGTAGAGCTCCGTCGGGGCGTGTCGTCGGTTGTAGGCGCTGACGGATTATTCCTCGCAGAACGGTCCACTGGCAGCTCCTTGACTCCGGTCGAATCAGGTCTCAAGGAATTGAAGGATCTGGTCGAAGCCTTCAGGCTCCTTGATCCAGTGACCGTCGCCCTCCGCCCCAGTGAACTCGTGCCATTCGACGTGGACCATGATTGTCCGTAGAATTCGAGATGCCTGCCGTCCGAGTTCCACAGATACCCACTCATCGTCTGCTCCATGGCTCAAGAACACAGGAGTAGATGAGACAGAGGTATCCACAGGTTGCTTAGCTTGCGATATCTCATGGCCGGCAATTTCATCAAAGAAGAATGTAGATACTAGGCGCTGTGCCTGCTGGATGCTAGGGGCACTAGAGGTTGGTTCGTATAGCAAATCCTCTAGCTGTTGTGCAAACGGCAACCAGCCACAAAAGCCTAGCAGACCACCTAGTGTTCCTTGAACCCGTCCCGTCCCTATCCCGGCGATTAAGGCCCATATGGCGGTTGCCATCCCCTGGCTAATGCCTCCAAGGTAGATATGAGCAAGTTGCCCATCTAGCAGCCTAGCTTCCTCCTCGAGAATATCCAGAATATGCAGAACTGACTCTCTTATTCCGTCCTTCTGCAACTCCGGTCTTTTCTGGATATCGTTTAGGGAGTAGGCATCAAACCAGGAGCACATCTCTTCTTGGAACGTAGTGCTCCATCGGTCGCGTGAGGTGGGGAAGACCCAACGATAGGTAGGTAGACAGGAGGCTAGGCTCTTGCCCTTAGAAGTTGTGGATGAGAAAAGCTCTTCGGCGAACTCGAGGCCATTGCTGCCACGACCATGTAGCAGAATAATCGTATGGGTGTGAGAGGTTTGGAGCTGGTGGATGTATGGTGCTGGAAATTCCATGATATCCATCTGAATTGTCTTGATCTGGGAAGCGAATTCTTATGAGAATTATATAAAGGTACGTCGTTCAGGGGTGTCTTTACAACATAGTATCGCCTCGCACAAAGAGAACATTCATTATCTACGGCAAGTTTTAACCGCCATCGCGCCAATTCATTTAATTTGTTTACCGCCTAGTTCACTGCCTTACTTTCTAGCTACATGGTTCCTCAGCTGGGGAGCTTCCCCTTTTATTCTCATTACAGGCTTCTTCGTATAGACAAGATGCCAGCCCCAATTGATCTAGAACCATTCAAAGACGAGATCATCTCTCTCTTTTCTATTTCGAACTGGACTGGGATGTCAGCATCGGCATGGACCTTGTCGCTCCCAGAATATATGAATGGTGCATAATAGAGCTAAGAGATAAGGGCATTCAATTCCACAGAACCGGTCATGTTCTCACTTTTAATTCCGACTCTGAATTGCTACGCGAGCCGACACTGAGATACAGAGACTTGAATACTCATTATCTACCTATGTACCCGTACTCTTCTTTAGTCATTCACTTCTTAATTATAGGAACTACCTATGGCCATCAGCCCATGGGTTTTATAGATTGGCATTTGATGTACGAATTAAGGAGTATTATTTTACTAAATGGCTATATGGCTGATATTAGGGCATATCTTGATACTCTACTGGAAATATATACTGGCAGGATGCATATAATATTCACTATTCTCCAAACGAACACACTATAAAAATATGTTACAATAATAGGAAGCAACGTTAGATTCCAACGAATATAAGATAGTCTAGTATAGAATTGATTGAAACATGCATATGAAGGTTCCAGATCAATAGAAACCCAATATCAAGGATGAGTACTCGTTAGTATACCTATTGATTATGAGACATCATCCCCATATCAATACACGCTTCGCTAGAACTTGAAGGCCGTGGCGTTGAGGTTAAAGGCCTGACAAGACAATACGGTCTACTGGTTTCTTATCTACAGCACAAATCGAAAGACGAAGAGTTCTGGCAGTAATATGCAACTGGACTCTGTCTATATTTTCCGTTTCATTACCCACCGGTCAGATCTAGCCTCTGTAACCACGTCACTCCACTTGCTGTAAAGAAATATAGCCCATTTATTGGAAAATTTATAGCTTGCTTTTGTGGCTTGAGCCACGCTTTTGGCCACTGTACAGCCCTTGCATCCCTCGTATTCGAGAGAACCTGCAATGGTGCAGCAGAGTTTTGATCAAGAATTTTGATTTAAAAAGTGAGCATTCCACATGGATTGCTGTTAGGATTGAAAGACAATATTATGTTGAAGTAGGCCATATAATGTATTTTGAAAGACCTGTATCTAACACACAGGGGAAATAGCGGTGTGCAATTATATTGATAGAAACACCTCTCGTGTTCTCGGTTAAATAAGATAATATTTTAACTTTTGTTAGTTCTAATGCAGCTGCATGGAAGATAAAATGATGTATAATGCAGTCAAAATGGTAGACAACGCTTCCCCCCCCTCCCCTTGATGATGCACAGAATTGGACCGGACAGGAAAGTGAGCACATTTATTTCAAGCAAAGACCTGGAAAATGAGTGTCTTGACTCAGGTCTCTCACTGCCTTGACCACCAGCGGGTCAAGCCCAACAGCACTGTCGCCCAGCTATTCATTGACAATGTCCGTCGACAACCGAAGTCGCCTGCTGTTATCGATATCGACTCAGTGATCACCTATGAAGAATTACATATCTGTGCAATATCCCTGGCCTTCCAATTACGAAGAAATGCATACGCCCTAGAAGAGCCGACAGGAGTCTTGGTCAGCCCCGGATCATGGAATGTTATCATCCAGTTAGCAGTGATGTATGCTGGTGGAACGCTAGTACCCGTCTATCCAGATGAGAGTGATGAGAAGATACAGTGCAAGCTGGCTGGTGCTGGGGTGGAATATCTGATCGTGGATGAACCAAACAAGTCCCGCCTGCCTATGTTTACATGTATCCCGGTAAGTGACCGGGGTACACTCCTTTCCTCAGTGCAAATCGATGGACTAGAGGGACAAATCCCAGTTACGACAACACTCCACCACCGAACCCACATCCTGTTCACTTCAGGTACAACAGGAGAACCCAAAGGGGTTCAAATATCAGCACGCTCTCTGCTCCACATTATCCATCACATACCCACCAGCCCACTCGAGCCCTCGGATATCATGGCACACTATATCCCCACAACATTCGACTATACACTCGTCGAAATCTTCGCGCCGTTGATTGTGGGGGCGCAGATTGCTATCCTGCCGTACGGTGATGCCTTTGACGGGCGTACTCTGGAAGCAACACTGCGAAAGCAGGGTGTCACCGTCATGATCATTGTGACTGCCTTACTCAACATCGTCTCTTTCACCAACCCAGGAGCCTTTTCAACGTTGAGAATGGTCCTTTTCGGTGGCGATGCCGCTAGTCCCAAGGCTGTTGCCAGACTGCTCGGAAGCGGCGCGGCACCCACTCGATTAATCAATGCCTATGGTCCTACTGAAACATGTTGCTGGTCTCTTACACACGAACTTTCGATGAAAGACACTCATTCTGAGCCTGTGAGCATTGGACAACCGACCGGAGATACAGTTGCGCATATCCTTGACGATGCATTT
The DNA here is from genome assembly GCF_001561935.1 of Penicillium griseofulvum. Taxonomy (NCBI): domain Eukaryota; kingdom Fungi; phylum Ascomycota; class Eurotiomycetes; order Eurotiales; family Aspergillaceae; genus Penicillium; species Penicillium griseofulvum. The sequence continues at coordinate 100,425 of NW_024467433.1, forward strand.
CAGCCTGTCCCCGATGGAGAAATTGGAGAGCTTTTTATAGGTGGGTCGGGGCTCTCGCTGGGATATATGAACGACCAGGAGAAGAACTCGACATCTTTTATCAACATCAAAGACCCCCAAGGGTTAGATTCAATAACTCGTTTCTACCGGACAGGGGACCTTGTTCGACGCAATGCTTCATCTGGACAAGTTTACTACCTTGGCCGACAGGACCATCAAGTTACCATTTTTACCATGCGGATTGAGCTAGCTGCAGTGAAAGCAGCACTCATGAAGACCGGCCGATTTGCGGACGCGGTGGCACTGGCAATCGACTCTCCAATCAAAGAAATGGGCAAACTACTAGTTGCATATGTAATCCCTGCAGAGGATATCGCGAACGATAAAGTTTTGGATGGAATTGAGGGCGCCCTGGCACCGTATCTTCCACACACGGAGGCTATGCCACACATCAAAGTCATCGATCGCTTCCCCCTCAATGTTCACTTCAAGGTCGATCGTAAAGCTCTTTCTCGAAGATATCTTGCAACATGGAATTCATACATGCAGGGAAATGACAATGATACTGCTCGCACAACAGAGCAGAAGCTTGCTTATATATGGGCTGGCGTTCTAGCCATGCCAACCGTTAAATTTACCAGCGAGGATAATTTCTTCGCGTTTATTCGCAGTGAGTTTCAGGGAGCATATCTCCTACAGCAGATCCAGCTTGCTTTTGGTATCAATGTTTTCCTCCACGAGCTACAGGCGAGTCCTACTCTATGTACGATGGCTGGCTTGATCGACAGAACTTTGGTGACGTGAACACATCTGCGATAATCAAGGGATTGAAGAGGTTTAGGGAAGGGCTGCATTTGATAATATGAGATCTATCAAGTTCCTGCGGCTGAAAATTCGAACGGACCGATGCCGAGGGATGGATGTAGGGCGACTGGATGTAGATCTCTGGATCTCAATATTCTACCTGGACCAAATTGAAATGGTTTAACTCTTATATGAGTCTGAAGTTTTTTCCCATGAGTTGACTGCTCTCAAACCAATATTGTCCAATATAACCGACTGTAACCCAACCCCCTTGCTTTTATGCTCTCATTCCCCATTTTGATCAGGACTGGCTCTAGATGTTCCACGATATCCCACTAGAACCTATTTATGGATTAAAAAAATTTGTACGACAGATAAATAGCTGTAGTTGTATTGCCAAGGTCGTTTAAATGACATGTGCCAGCTGAGTGTTCTTTTTTGCCTTCTTTCGTCCTCCCAGTCCATCAAAAAAACAATGTTATAGTATTATCACCACTGAGCCTAGGTCTTCATTCAATAAGGGAATATTTGGCTTACGAGTCTACTGAATATCTTCAATACAATGGGAGAGAAAGATCAAAATGATGACGACCAACTGCCGCTGGCCCCTATTGACGATAACAAAATAGGAAGTCGACCAACTTGCCTAAAATCCAACACCCAAGAGTTCTTATTCGTGATCTCAGCTACAACGGCACTGGCCCAGGAAGCCTTTTTCACAGGGCTTATCGTTGGCCTAACCGCCGTTATTGGCCATGACCTCGACATGAACATCTCAGAAATCGCCTGGATAAGTGCTGGCTGCTCGTCAGTAATATCTAACTTATCCTATCAGAACTGATATTTACACATTGCCTAGTCTCACAAGCGGCGCCTTTCTCCTCATGTTTGGCCGAATCGCCGATAATTACGGCCGCAAAAAGCTTTTCCTTTTTGGCATGGGTGGATTCACCTTTGCTGTCTTGGCTGCCAGCTTTGCAACCTCCCCGATTTATCTAAATATCTTCTCGGGCGTCATTGGAATATGCTCCGCCAGCGTTGTTCCACCTGCAATCGGAAAACTGGGAGCTGTGTATGAGACATCTTCTGTGCGCAAAAACCGCGCCTTTGCGTGCTTCAGTGCTGGGAATCCACTTGGGTATGTTGGTGGTATGGTGATATCTGGTATTGCGGCAGATATTTCTACATGGAGGACGTCTTTCCGTGTCCTTGCCGTTCTCTATGCAATCTTCACCATAGCAGGTGCTTGGGCTTTCCCACCGGATGAGGGTAATACTGTACCCCTGTCTATTGAGTCCTTGAAACAGTTCGATGTCATGGGGACGGTACTTATCGCTGTCGGTTTTGCATCACTGACTGCTTCTTTGTCGTGAGTATGACTATTTCACTCTATTTAGAGTACTTGTGCTAACTATTTGAAGCCTGGCAGCAGCTGCCCCTCATGGCTGGAGTACGGGATATGTGATTGCACTACTTTGTATTGGCTCTGCCCTGCTTGTTTGTTTCATATGGTGGGAGTCAAAAGCACAATTCCCACTAATGCCACCCGTTATATGGCAGGACCGAACGTTTTCCGCGGTGCGTATACAATTGCTGCATCTGATGGAAATATTGTCTACACAATTCGCTGACAAAACAAATTACATACAGGTGATCGCCGTTCAATGCTTAGGAGAGGTAGGATTTTCCTCCACTACATTCTGGCTCTCTCTATTCTTCCAGAATGTCCGCAAAGACTCCGCCATAAAGATCGCCCTTCAACTGCTACCCATGGTCATTGGCGGCATAACAGTGAATGTTATCTGTGCGTTGATTCTCCACAGAGTCAGCAATCAGGTTCTAATGGGAGTCGGGACTGTGGCATTCACGGTAGCTTTCCTCATTCTGAGTTTTCTGAAAGAAGAGGCGACATACTGGGCCTTTATCTTCCCAAGCCTGATATTGATGGTGATTGGGGTTGATGTTCAGTACAACGTCACAAATGTAAGTTTAGCCTTTGTATTAACTAAGATCTGGATATGTTAACAACTATATAGATGTACGTGATGAACTCACTACCGGAGCAGCAGTCAGTTGCAGGTGGGATATTCAATACTATTACCAGGCTATGCGGTAACCTATCACTGGGGATTTCAACTGCGATATACATTTCGATCAAAGAAAAGGCGGACGCCACAACCACCGATGTGGTTCCTTATCTCTTTACCTTTCGCTTCGCAGCGGCGGCGACTGGGATTTCGATCTTTCTTATTCCGTTGGTAAAAATTGGGAAGCAGGGTGGACCGGCAATTCAGGAAGTTCCAAGTGTTCAAGTATAATGCCCCGATGTCTGGGGTCAACATAGGAACCTAACAATGCACTATATAGTATTTCTAAAAATACGTACAAATACAAACTATATAGTATACCATCCAGCATCGGTGCCTAGAGATCCTGAAATTTCTGATCGTAAAGTTTGCCATGAGAGTGAACTATACATGGCGAAAAGATATTTGCCTACATAGATTCTTATATCAGGAAAATATACAAAATAATACAATATTGATTAACATAAACTACATCATACATTTGGCAAGATACGGCTCTATGCCAAAAAGAGAAAAGCATGAAACCAACTACCCCACAACCTCACACCAGAGACGACCTTTCTAGGTCCGCTTGACCTCACGCCCCCTTCCCTTGGGGACGCGGAAGAACCAGTACACCACGAACGTCATGGTAATATTGAACGCCACGTAGGCGAACAAAATCCCGACGTTGCGTGGAACATCCGAGTACTCAATGCCGAGACCGGCGAGGAACTGGTCCGTTCTCGACATTGTGCAGACCTTGCAATCTACCGACGCGTCCAGATTGAGCAACGCGCCTTGGGTGGCCTGGATGTATGGCCCTAGGTAGCCGCCGCAAGTCTGTCCATCGGGGGGCGAGACAGTGAGCACCTCGATACTGGAACATTCCACTGTCGCCCCACTCAGGCCAGTTGCGAGGACAGCGGACACGTAGTACGTGAATGGTGAGAGCCGGTACATGAAGATCCAGAATCGAGGCATATCAGATGCACTCGAAAGTACTCTGCAAGCCAATTAGTACTATCACCAATTGACAACCAAGCACCTGCAGATCACTTACCCATTGAAAACCAAGCAAAGAGAGAACATGAACTGAGCAATGCTGCTCCCAGTCTCGGCGTTTTCAATTGCAGCAATCACCATTGAGCTAAAGGTCGACGTGAAGGACAAGAAAAGCATGATGAGCACGTACATGATGCCGCCTCGTTCGGTCACCGCATTGGTGGGTTCTGCATTGCGGTAGAACCCGATTGGGTAGTACCAGCAAAAGAAGGCTAGAACCGACATCGTGATGTTCCATACTAGCTCCACAATAATACTGGCCGAGATGAATGCGACCCACGAGTACGCCTTTGAAGGCCGTTCGCGTGCTTCATACAAACCACGGTTCTTGCAGAAGGCCGGCATCATCTGCTGGACCAGATTTGGAAAGACGACGAGGAACATGAAGATTGCGAACATCTCATTCTGCATCCCTTGAATACTGTTATCCATGTTCCAGAACGTGAATCCGAGGAACAATTGCTATAACAGTCAGTTCAATCCAATAAAAGGGAGGAAGATAACTTACTGGTACAATGCAGGTGAGAGTCTTGGCGTATAGATACGACGGAGTTCTCCAATACTGCTGGAAGGTACGTTGGGTACAAATGCGGAACTGATACCAGAGTGGCATGGCGAATTCACTGAACTCTGCAACCTGCACAGGTACAGGCTTCTTGGACAATTCCTCTTTCATCTCAGCCAGCTGTCTGCGGACCTCTGTGCGCTCAGTACTGTTGGTCCATTGTTCGGCCCAATCTTTATCTGTGTGAGAGCCCGGTGCAGCACCAATAATCTTAAGCATCCACTCAGCCGGGTTTGCGTTCTTCGGACACTTGGGCGATCCTTTGTCTTCGAAGTATCTGATCAAAGTTTCCATGTTCGGGCCAAGGTCACCAAAGTACACTGTGCGTCCTCCTTTGGCGAGAAACAGTAGGCGGTCGAACTGCTGCATTAGCATTGCCGAAGGCTGGTGAATGGTACATAGTACAGCTTGACCGTGGTTGGCCAAGTTGCGCATCAGAGTGCAGATTGACCAAGCAGTTTGACTATCCAAACCAGAAGTTGGTTCATCAAAGAATAGCAGCAAATCTGGCTTGGCTGCCAGCTCCACGCCGATAGTCAACCGCTTGCGTTGCTCCACATTGAGGCCCTCGCCTTCAACACCGACCACAGCATCTGCGTATTCTTCCATACCGAGCATCCGAATGACCTCTTCGACGTAGGCAACCTTATCCCGACGAGAAATGCTAGCTGGCTGGCGAAGGAGAGCGCTGAAAACCAGGGCTTCACGAACAGTACTTGCTTCCATATGTAGATCCTGTTGCTGCACGTAACCTGTTTTTCGCTGGAAGGAATCGTCGCGTAGCCGGCCATCGACAAGCATGTCGCCGGAGACGACGCCAATAGTGACACGATCGGCCAACACATCGAGCAAGGATGTTTTTCCTGCGCCAGTGACACCCATCAAGGCTGTTAGAGTGCCAGGCTTGACCCAGCCATCCACGTTGTCCAGGATACGTCGCGAAGTCCCGTTGATCTTAATGTCGAAACACACATTTTCCCAATGGAAGATCGAAGTTTGGCGAGCAATTGCTGCAGTTGTGCCCCGGGATTCGCTAGAAACTGCACCTTTCTCTGATGCAATGACCTCCTCTGGATCGTCCTTTCGAACATTCTTTGCAAATGCAGGAATCTTGCCGCGCGGATATACGAGAATTTCACCTTTAGACGGTTTTGCCCGGATGAGCTCGCTACTTAAAACGTACAGCACAAAGAAACCGGCGCCCATAAAGCAGAGAATCCCGAAGTTTCGCCACAGATTGGAGCCTTTGTACTCGTAAGTCGTGTTAATGTATGTCTCTCCGTCAATGAAATCTTGACCTGCCACAGCACCCTTCTGTGAACAGATTTTGGAGCTGAGAGGCGCATTCTTGTACATGTCCAAGATGCCTGGAACAAAGGTCGAGCAAGGGAAGGATCGTCCGCTGAACTCATTGATCAGCAACGCCTCGAAGCTGTACTATTTTGTGTTAGCATATTCTGGTGTAAATACAGAAAAGTAGAGTTATCATTACCCCCATCGGGGTCACGTAGTTGAGCCACCGGAACCAAGGGCGCATATTGCGAATAGGAATAATGAATCCGGTGTACATAACCAAGACAAGCATGACAACTGCAGCAGGTGGCATGGCATGTGCCACGGATCTCGAGATTGCGCCAATAAATCGGAAGATATTGGACATCACAAGGGTTGTCGTTAGCGAATAGAGGAAAAAGACAAAGAAATTCCGGGGAGTTCGCCGAAGATTGGGTAAGAAATAGATGATCAAAGTGAAAACCACGCATAGGATGATCTTCGATGGAAGTTCCACAATGAGCGCGCTAATAGCTTCCGCCGACGGATGGTATAGTGCGTACTTGAGGTGCTTTTCCACGATTGGGCGCTGCACCCACATAGTCATGATTTCCTGCCCGCTAGAGAAGGCACTGATCATAATAGCAAAGAAGATTAGGCTTCCACGTCTGTTGAAGCTGTCGGTGTTGTCTGGTGTGTCGTAAAAGACGCTGGAAATGATCAGAGACATGCCTATATTTCCAACGAGTGTGGCGACCGTCGTAGACATGTCTGCTTTGAGCCGCAAAAACCCTCGCCAAAGACACAGCCGAATTTGCATTGGATACGAAAGTGTGTATGGGGAGCTTGCGCGAGTAAACCTAGCTTTGTCTGCTGCACGAGAACGATGGAATTGCGCAAGGTTGTCAGATTTCCCGGCTGTGTTTTGTTCGATCTCAGCGAGGAGCTGTTTGCGCTCTGGGCTTTCCTTCCAGCGCGTTGCAAACTCATCCGGTGTGCGTGGAACGGTGTCTTCAAATCCGGGGCGAACAAGGCGTTCCGAGGGACTGGTGAGAGACGTAAGGAAGTCCGCAGTGGTTTGTCTGTCTGGACAGTGGAATCCCATGTTGATAAAGAATTGTCGTGCATTGGAAGCACTTCCGAAATAAATCTGACGCCCGTCGTAGAGCACAATTGCCTTATCAAACAAGTCGTAGATAGACTGACTCGCTTGGTAGATTGCGACAATAGCGGTGGATCCGGTATAGTCAGTGGAGAGGCGGATGTTCTTGACAAATTCCAGGGCAGTGGAGCTGTCGAGTCCACGAGTGCTGTTGTCCCAACACTGCAAATGACACCGACAAAGAGTGGTTTCGGCGATACTGACTCGCTTTCTTTCGCCACCAGATACACCTCGAATAATCTCATTGCCCACCTTGGTATTCATGGTATGGGTCAATCCAAGCATTGCCATCACCACATCCCGCATATGCGTCGCATATTGGTCGCGTGTGACACCAGGAAGTCGGTTACTCGGCGCTCGAGCGTAAGCGGCAAACATCAATGTATCACTGACTGTCAGTTGAGGAAAGTGTGTCTCGGTTTCGGCCTGGTAGATGACTTCGCCGCGGAATTGGCTGTGCATGTCGTCCCAGGATATGCCGTCATATTGCACCTCGGACCCTTTCTCCTTGTCGAGATAAAGACCGTGTGTCTCACCGGCAATGGTTTTGAGGAAGGTCGAGCATCCGCTGGTGGCCGTTAGTGATTAGTCTTCCCCAAGGAGTGTCAATTCATGTACCTTCCAGGGCGACCTAGAACAACCAACATCTCGCCACTATGGACAATGCCTTCGAACTCCCGTAGAATATCGATGCGAACTTTTCTCTGAGACCCAAGCTTTTTGCAGACCCAACTGGCAACCTTGAGCCAGGCGTTGGCAAAATTCATCTGATAATCAGATCCGCTGCCATAGCCGAAAACATTGAGGTTGCGGAAGGAGACCCCCGCCGTGCGAGGAGGGTAGCGGTCTGGATCCTCAGCGAGAATATGGAAGATGTTCTTGACCCATTTGCGTGAGTCAAACTGGTCGCTATTGGGATCCAGCTCTGGGTGACTGGTAGGATCAAGGAAGGTGTTGATACCCTCTGAGGGTACACCGATGCGGACACTGCTAGTTCGTGAGATTTGCGAGATGGAACGTGCTAGAGTAGTGATATGTCTGTCGCGATCACCCCCAGACTCGGATACTGGAGTCTCGGAGCCGGGAGTATCAACGACATTGTCAAGCATGTTCGCCATCTGGTCTAGCATCGGTTGAGTTGGCGAGAAGCCCAAAGAAGGAAGAAGCTGTGAAGACATGTAGGAAAAACGATGGTGAAAGATGTAAATGAAGGTGAAAGAGGTAAATGGAGATGAAAAAGGTAAACGAGAGATGTTGACAGGAAGAAAACAAATGGGTGAGACGTGACGGAGATGAAGACGTGACGAGACAGGGAGAAAAGATAAGGAAGGAACGTCAAGAAGGAAGGAACGTCAAGAAGGAAGGAACCCCGTGGACGTAAAGAAGAAAACGGCAATTCGGAAAGTAAGAAATCCGAAAACCTTCAACTTCCACTGGACCGTCGCTCTTTCCGGAAATGGGACTTATATTATACATGTTATACACATTATGCACCCTATACATACTATACACCTTATACACCTTATACACCACCTATCTCAATAGCTAAATATATCAATATCTGATTGTCTAACTTGAATGTCACATTACATTATGATAATACTACCTCACATAACGTATACATTTAAGGTGTTTTTCAGTCTCTTGATTGGCTGTGTATCAGCATAGTCCCCCCCTCACCCCCACGGCCTTATATTCATAGCAACTTCCCATTCGGGTAAACGGCTCTCTTTCGGGCAATATATCGTTAACTCGGAATTATCAAGATCCGAGAGTTTAATAAGAACTTTACGAACCGGACAGCAAAAGATCCGGTAAAAGGATTATGAAACCACGTCACACTTCATACTTCTCCATCTTATTCCCCTCTATACTCCTAGTACATATATCTCTTCTATGCCTGCAAGATCAACTGTCTCCAAGAGCTACGGTCCTCGGATCCTGCAATAACAGTATTAGGAGGGACCACCGCCTCCTGGATATGAGCAACCCTAGTTGTAGTCAAGACACGACCGCGAGCTGAGACAGCCTCAGCTGCCAATTTCCGGTATGAGTGACCAGGCACGGAGAAAGACGTTTCGAATCCAGCGCGGGTAGCCTCGCCCAAGAATTCCCGAGACCCGAATCGATCGGTAACAGCATAAAATCGCCAAACCGCGGTCTCAGTGTCACCGTTCCACGAAACAAAGATTTCAGTGCCAGAGGAGGTCCTCTCAGCTACAATGGCAGGCTCTTCTGTGGGTAGGCCAGTCCAGTTGTACCGGAATGCCCGATAGTTCTGGACACCCTCGCCCAGCAGTCCTGAGTCCATGTATGCGTGGAAAATCGGGGTACCGTCCGCCCGGAACTCAGTCATAGCTCCCTCGGATCCCCAATTGACCAGGGCATTACCGTTGGGTAGAAGCTGGGTACTGCCTTGGGACTTGGCGAGAAGTCCATCGGGAGGTTGGAAGGCTTGAACAATCTCTGCAGTCCAGGTGGCAGTGTTGACAGAAATGACCTTACCCTGTGAGAAAGGATGGGTGTGAACCTCTTTGCCGCCGTGGTTCTCTGTTCCATGAGCCGAGTTATCGAAAAGCGAGATGATTTCCTCATTGTCGCCCTGTTCGACAAATCGTGCGTGATGTTGGAAGCAGAACTTGACATTGGGACCGAGCTCGAAGTCTGAGCGGAGACCACCCAGCCGCCATATGATTTCACCAGTGGTACCGTTGACCTTGTGGACTGCACATGCATCTCGTGCAGATATCAGGTAGTTGCCTTGGACATCCTTGTCCACAGAGTTGATATGAAAGTAGTCCCATGCGTCGGATGAGTTGTAGCCCGCACCCGCTTGACCAGGATTGAGAGGGAGGACCGCCTCTACATGATGTTAAACCAGTCCATTATAAGACTTGAAGACAGCTGACTTACCATCAGGAGAGACATGCTCGAGGCTAGACCACTCAAATAGCAGTTCTCCAGTCTCAATATCCAACTCTACTGCGACTCAGCATTAAGCTCTTCATATATTCAAGGACCCACATACCCTGGAAGATGGCATCGACGATCCACTGCTGCTCAGTGCTAGCACCCCAGCGAGACAGATTCTTCGGCACAGGCTGATAGACCTGAAGTAACGCAGTCTTCTCATCGATGACGTGGAATTCATGCTTGTCCATGAGCTTGTGGTTTCCAGCGCGGAGCTCCCGAATAGTCTCATAGTTCTGATTCAGAACGGTAGCATGACCATGACCATGTCCATAGGCCGGGTTATGATCACCCTCGAAGCTGAACAGCACATCCTGACCATTCCATCTGGCCTTCTGGAAGTTGGTGGCCCAGATGGAGAAGTAGGTATAGCCTGACCAGACCAGCTCACCGTCATCACGAACGATATATGGAGCTTCCTGGCGCGGACCGTGGAACTGTGGCTCAGCCCATTGACCTGGGAAAGGCGCGATAAAGAGGTAACCCTTTTCGACATCCTTTGTCGCCGGGATGGTGATGTTCAGACGAGGCGGGGCCAGATCTGTTCGAGATTTGAACTGCCAGTCTGCTGCAACGAGCGGCAACAACGCTGCAGTGCAGGCGATGGTTTCAAGGAGCTTCATAATAAGTACTGGTCCAGCGATCAGTTTCCATGATGCTGGTCATTATATGCATGATAGGGTACATTAACCTTAGTTTGGTGCTCTGCACTGAGTCTCTTTGACTTGATTGAATCGGAATATTTGTTTAAAATGAGAATAATAATGGGATAACACCTTTTATAAACCAAGCCCTATGCCATTATGTCACAGTGGAATATGATGTCGTGCTTGGCACTTGGCGGGGGATAATCCGCTCGCATTTCCCGATTAAGTGCCCGCTTGACTAAAATCTCTGAAATTTCCGACAGTCGGACAGTTTCGTCATCTTCTAAGCAAATTTGCGATTGAAAGTCGACTATGGCATTATTGGATTCTCAGGATTCGCAGGAAAGTCACTCAGACATGTCGACTCACGAGAATGAAGCCGAAATATCGGCAGGAAGCGAAGAGCAGCCTTTATTGCAATCAGATCCAGTTCCTGCGACTTGGAGCCCGCCGCCAGGGTTTTTAATGATCCAGATCGGTAAGTTATATCAAAATCTACGGGTAATCGGGCAGAAATTGACAATTTAACAGCGATCATGGCCAATGTATTTCTTGGCGGGTTTGACGGCACCATCACGGCCTCAACCTATGCTGTGATCAGCTCCGAGTTCAACGCTGCAAACACTGCTTCGTGGTTGACTACCTCGTACTTGATTACGAGCACGGCATTCCAGCCTCTTTACGGCCGATTCTCGGATCTCCTCGGTCGGCGGTCTTGTTTCTTCACTGCGACGATCACCTTCATGGTCGGTTGTCTAGGATGTGCCGTGGCCCGTGATGTAGTCTTTTTGAACATCATGCGCGCCCTGACTGGTGTTGGCGGGGGAGGTTTGATGACTATGGGTAAGTCGACGACTATTCAGTTAATAAATCAAGCTAACAAAATATTCTAGCAACAATCATCAACTCGGATCTTATTCCCTTCCGCCAGCGCGGTATGTACCAAGCAATCCAGAATGTCTCATACGGCTTCGGTGGCATCTGTGGCGCTTCTTTTGGAGGTGCCATCGTTGACTCAATCGGATGGCGCTGGTGCTTCCTGCTACAGGTTCCAATTTCCTTGTTTGCTTTGGTCATGGGCTATATAGTCTTGAGGTTTCCTCCTCGCAACGTTGAATCTTCTCCAGATGGACAGACCGAGGGAATTTGGCAGCAAATTGATATGCTGGGCGCATGTCTGCTAATTTTGGCCCTTTCGGCTCAACTGGTGGGACTTAGCCTAGGTGGAAACGTCCTTCCTTGGACTCACATGTGGGTAGTTCTGCCATTGGTCTCAAGTGTGGTTTTGCTGGCCGCATTTGTCGCCGTTGAAGCGAAAACCACCGCCGCACCTTTAATTCCATTGAAGATGCTACGAGGGCAGCTTGCTGTTTCCACGCAGATCGCCAATGTTTGTGTCGGGATGTCAGCGTATGCAGTAAGATCACCCGTTTCACCAGTCCGATGAGTATCACAACTAACGTAATACCTCCAGTTCCTTTTTACTCTACCTCTCATGTTCCAAGTGATTCTTCTCGACTCTCCCAGCAAGGCTGGCACCCGACTTGTGATTCCCTGTCTATTCACTCCACTTGGTGGTTTGGTAGCGGGAATCGTCATGTCGCGCTGGGGCAGACTGGCCTCCATTGTCCGCGTCGGTGCAGTCCTAATGTTCGTGGGCAACCTTCTCGTTGCAGTCCTTCGATTCAACGACTCGGAATGGAAGTATTTCGTGTTTGTCATTCCCGCCAATTTGGGTCAGGGGATGGTGTACCCAGGAATCCTGTTCACGTTCCTAGCGGCCTTCGACCATGCCGGTAAGATACTTTTCCTGTTCTTCTCACCAGCCTCACTACTTGAATCTGCGAGAGGCCAGCCATTTCCAAGCAAGCCTACTAACCATATCGTCTGCAGATCACGCCGTCTCCGCCTCAACCGTCTACCTCATCCGTTCCCTCGGAACAGTTTGGGGCGTTGCAGTGACATCCACTATCATGCAGAATACACTTAACTCAGGCCTCGGGGAGGCCTTGAGTGGAATACCCAATAAATGGAAAGTACAATTCCTTCAACAGTCGATTTTACTGCGCCTCTGAATGAGCCTTGCTGACCTAAATATTCGCATCTTCCTAGGTTATTGATGAGATCCGCCACTCAGTCTCGGCTATTTATGACCTCCCTCCGGATGTGCAAATGGCCGCTCGGCTGGTGTATTACCGTGGGATCAGACTCTCCTTCATGGCCTCCGCGCTCTTCGCATTCATTGCGACCGTCGCTTCGATATTTACCCGTGGAAAGGGTCTGGAGCGCGCGGGCGGCAAGTAAATAACACGATTCCGTACCCCGGTTCAGCCCCATGCGGGAGTATAGGGGATAGGCGTGGTATTTATGGTGAGATCGACCCACGCCTCACGCAGACCTAATGGATTGGCGGCTATGCATCAATCCAGGTCGGTCGAGGAAGACTCCTCAACCAAAACATGAAGGTGGTAAAGGGCGGGAGCAGATTAACGCGACCGCACAGTGCAAAGAGCTGATACTCAATGCGACAAGTTGTAAATATCGGAAGGATATAGCATAGAACATAGAAGTTGATGAGTTGAAAAAAGAGATAATAAGGCCGATTTGTTCAGGCGAATATCTGACTGATCTAGCAAAATCCTTCTTAGTAAGACAAGTTGTCAGCCCTGGAGGGCCATAATGACACTTGACTAGATCAGTGCTAGTGCTGATACTGAAGGTAACCTTGATTGATACCTCCCTCCATTCCGTTCTACTCTGCTCAAATCAGTCCAAACATGCATACCGATACCTTCCATCTCTACTCATACTTCTGCTCCTCATGCTGTCAACGAATCATAATCGCCGCTCACCTCAAGGGCATCCCTCTTGAATACACCTACATCGACCTCGGTACCAAAGAGCACACAACAGACGAATACAAACAATCAAACCCCAGCGCCAGCGTGCCTACTCTGATAGTGACAAGTGCCAACGGTGAAAAGACCATCCTGCGTCAATCCATGACAATCCTAGAATATTTCGAGGAACGGTTCCCAGATATATCTCCACTTCTGCCTACCAAGTTACAGGATCGTGTGCAGGTGCGCGATCTAGTAAATATCATCGCGATCGATACACAACCTACCACCAACTCCCGTATCGTCCAGCGGGTGAAGGCTATTCGTGAGAGTGAAGATGACCAACTTGAATTCGCCAAACAGGCATTCACCGATGGATTCCAAGCATACGAGGGTCTATTAGTGAAGCAGGCCAGAGGGGGGAGATATTCCTTTGGAGATACTGTTTCTATGGCGGATGTCGTACTGGTGCCTACAGTTGACCAGGCTTTGTTATACCGAATGGATTTGGATTTCGTGCCTAACATCAAGCGCATTCATTCGGCCCTTAAGGAATTGGAGGCTTTCAAGGCTGCGGATTGGCGGAATCAGGGGGATACACCGGAGAAATTTCGGATTTAGGATGCTTGATGCTTGTCGGGTTTAGGTCTGGTGGGAGTGAAGCGAGGACAGGGATAAGATGGATGGAGATAGAGTAACTACTTTCCAAAATGGAGCACAATATATTTTATTCTAGTAGTGCTATGTATGCGCAGCTCGTAACACAAATGTATACTCTTGAAGCCACATTAATTGGTAGTGAGCACGGCAATACTCAGATTGGGCAGCTTGAAAGAGAACTCGCCCTTCTTGCCAGCCTTGATCTTGGTCGTCTTGGTGTTGACAATGTTTGGCCCGCCCACCTCGTTCATGGAAAATGCATCCGGAGCTGTCAGGATGGTCAGGTCTGCCTTGGTGCCACGGCCGACACCCTCGAATGTCAGTGACACAGGCACATCGGATGTGCTGTTGTATACTGCTGCCTTGAAAATGTGCGACTTGGTCTTGCTGTTGAGACCTGTCGCATAGTACAGAGGACCAAAGCCGTCGGAGGAAGTGGCTGGGAGAGTCTCTGTCATGGCGTTGTGGTTGTACAGCTATATTTGTATCTCATGTCAGTAAAGTAGACCCTCAAGCTCGGATAATAGGGTAACATACGCTCCACGCGTGCCAGCTAGTAGAGCGAGCCGTCTGATCAGGGTCGGCATTGAAGGATAGCATGGTTGGCGACCATTGGTAGTTGTCCAAGTTCATCATGAAGGGAGCCTATTCCTTTGTCAGTTCCCATCTAGCAAAGCAAATTCTGAAATAACTCACGTAAGTGCTTCCAATGATCTTGTCAGCATTACGCTCGGCACCAATAAGGAACACAGCCTCCGCAACGGTTCCAATCCACCAAGGGTACTGAGAGAAATGGGTGTCACTCCAGTCGATATCAACTCCATTCAATGGCGATGTGGCGGCGATCTCACCTTGACGTGTGTCAGTCATAGTCATAGTTTCGCAATTGTAGCAAATCACTTACCGAGCAAGATAGGATGCTTTGGCGAAAAATTGTCAAACATGTCGAACTTCTTGACAAAGTTATCCGCGTTATCATACAAGTGATAATCACCACCCGCATTTCCAGGAATTGTCATGTCGATAGTAGACGTAAGGACCTGGATATCAGGGTACTTCGCCGTGATAGCGTCATAGAAGGCTGCGAACCGGTAGGCCTTGTATGTCTCCAGTCCATTGCTCAACATATCCTCGTTCCCGACCTCAACATACCGAATTTTCCATGGCTCTGGGTGTCCAACCTTGGCGCGTAGAGCACCGTACTCGGTGTCCACAGAGCCGGTCAAAAACTCAATCTCGTTGAGGGCATCCTGCACGTAGAAATCGAGCTCAGCCTCCGGGACAACCTCTCCGTTCAGAGCAAGTCCAGCATAGACCCCCAGGACTAAACAGGGTTTGTCAGCTTGGTAAGACAAAGCGTTGCAAAGTGGTGTACTCACTGGGTTCCATGTTAAGATCGTCACACCACTCCATGTACTCAACCAAGCCTAATCCAAGGGTCTCTTGGTACTTCCAGGTGGTTGCACGACCGGGCCGGTCTGTGAGTGGTCCAATGGTCTCGTTCCACTTCCAGCGACCGGCGATGCTATCACCCTCCATGTTATTTCCACCTGGGAAGCGAAGGAATTTCTATCAACTCTATTA
The DNA here is from genome assembly GCF_001561935.1 of Penicillium griseofulvum. NCBI lineage: Eukaryota > Fungi > Ascomycota > Eurotiomycetes > Eurotiales > Aspergillaceae > Penicillium > Penicillium griseofulvum. Next base: position 116,060 of record NW_024467433.1, read on the forward strand.
GTATCATGGATTCTGGATTATGCAGAGCATATGAACTGCAACTTACAGGACCCATATCAGCCATAGCTTGCATCAAGTCTTTCCGCATGCCATTGGGGCGATCATTCCAAGTGGGTGGGAATAAACTGATCAGATTGAAGTCAAGTGAGCCACCCGATGCTTTCTAGAAAGAATTAGCCGAGGTCATTGAGAATATCATATCCATGCCAAATCTTACCGAGGCATCGAAGGTCAGCGAGAAAGTATTCTTTGAATCAGAAGCTTTCGCTTTGGGAGTAAGAACAAACTTATGTTGCACCCAGTCGTTTGCAACGCTCTTTGAGGCAACCTTGGCAGTGGCCAGAACTTTGCCACTGGAAGAAAGGAGAGAGGCCGTGAAAGACCCTTTATAAGAGCCTTTCACGTAGAACGACCCTGTGTATTTCTGTGGACGAACGTCAATCCCCCAGTAGCCGGCGTTAGCCAACCCAGCTGTGCCAGAGCCCTTGACATTGACAGAAGTCGGAAGGGCAGTTGACAGTGGGTCGTCGAGGTTCTTCAGTGACAGCGATGATCCCTCAACACCAGACCAGGCCTCCAGTGACGAAGGGAACTTGGTGCTCCCCTGGAAAGCTCTGTTGCGGATCAATTCGGCATAAAGACCTCCTTCGCCACAGTGATTGATTTCCTAGACCTTGGATTAGATGCAATACCAATAGACAACAAGCTCAGCATACCTCTTCCATCGCGCCATACTGCAAACCTGATGTAGCATTGCCTCCAGATTTGGCTACCGAAATAGTGACAGCAGCACCGTACGATGCCAAAAGTGGCAGAAGAAGGTATTTATGCAACATCTTGCTCTGTTAAGTTCACACCTGGCTGTTTCAACCAGTAGATCCTATTCAGAATGCAGGGGGTATGGGTAAAAGACGCGCTGGAGCGGATATTTATATGCAGACAACTCAATCAACCAGCGATGAGTGCCATGTCGGCTAATTACCCATACTCCTCCTTGCACCCCCATAGACCCCGGCGGAAAAAGATGACGTCCATGGCATCGAAGGAGCATGGCTTGATCTCTTGCTTTGCATAGGCCATTCTGCCGACAGCGACCGTAATACCGAGGTTTTTTTTTTCCTAATTGGGTAATTCTCCATGAGGAGTGCATATCCTAAGCGGAACCCACTCAAAGTAAACGCCCGGGAAAACATCGGCCGACTTGTGTTGTCATCCTCCCTTGCGTGGGGCCAACACTAGAGCAATTGGCTCTCCGGGAGAGCGCCGAGACTTACAGCTGTAAGAAATGTCGGATTCGGTGCTGATTTGGTAATTGGCGCTGCATTCAACTGATACCTTTCTCTTGGCTAGCGTGGAAGGGTACTTATTGAAAGGGGATATGAGTTGTGATTGACGGGTAAATCCACACGGCGTTCTCCGCTGCAGATCATCCATCCACTTGCCCCCGGGACCGGGGTGCCTGGTTATTGTCACGAAGGGTTGTTCCGGGTTTTAGAAAAAAAATATCATGGGTGAAAGGTTCGTAAAAATAAATAGTGCTGATTTATTCAGACACTGAATCCCAAATTTGAATACCTCATTCTCATTGCATGTGACACATGTTTGTGATATAGTAACAGATCAGGAGTAGATATATATATCAAAGGGTCAAAAAAAAGACAACAATAGATAGATACCAGAGAATAGCCGACAATATCAAGCAGCATAGACCACAAACAGTCCGATGCACGCAGTCAGATATCCAATCGGACACCACCTCTATCTTGTCCCATAACTCTTAGAAGACCGTGCCTCTGACCTGGGGGGTCTTCTTGAGATCAGTACCTAAGACCAAGGTGTTTCCAGAGAGACAATGACCGGAACCATGACACCTAGAACAACCGGAATCATACGGACTTCTACATTCCCATTGGCCTTTTGAATTCCCACTCTTAGCTCGCTTCCGAGGGGATAGATAATTTTGATTGTGAGGTGACAAAGTTGATGCTGACGACCAAACCCGATAGTATGTTACCATACACTTTACATCAGTGTGCGATCACTGATTTCCCGAATCCCAGGCGCTTGTCTTTGCGCTTTGCCAAGGTTAATCTTAGGCATGAAGTATAATGTCGCGGCGACAATAGGGAACATAATGGCCCAACAGCCCAGACCGCTCGCTAGCTGACCTTATAGAAGAATTAATCTGCTACCCTTGCTACAGGAGATGCAGTAGTAATGTATGGGGACGAGGTGAAGGTAAATATCAAGCCTCGGTTGAACGGGAACCCTTGAGAATGACCCCTGGTGTTCATCACTTTTGCGAAAGAACTGGAGACAAGCGGAGATCTAATCAGATTCTCACCCTCATCTAATCTAGCACTATGCCATAACAAGCAAGCGCCACAATAAGCCCTGTAGTGTCTCAAGCTTCTCTTAGCCTCTTGGCTTTCAGACTTCAATATTACATAGAAGGATATCCATGAACCGATTAGATTCGCATAAATAAAGCTTACTTCGGCGTCCTACATGCTACTCCAATATAGCAAATGCACAGCCCGACCCTTGTTTAGCTAATAATCTCGGATAACAAGTTAACCTCTTGTTTTGTCCAAGGGCTCGGGGGCAAATAAGACGGTCATAGAAAAATCCGCTGTACTATGTCGCGATTACTACAGCATTGACTGTTGTTAGGGCCAGTTTTGTTCTACCTAGGCTTTGGAAATAACAAGTATGATTGATCATAGGTCACTGTGAAATTGCATTGAAGTTGTATGAAGAACATGATTGGGATGATTATGATGACCATGCAATCAAACGAATTTCGCCTCTTCCTGGCCTTCTACCCGAGTGACACCGTCACTCGACAATTGTCTCTTTGTAAGAATACCGTTCACCATTTCCAGAATCTCAAGAAGTAAAGGGTCCTTTCCGGGCTGTGGGAAAACGTAATATGGGTTATACTTCTTGGCGTTCGCATACGTGCTCCTGTCGTAAAATACCTTTTTCGCATGCCGAACATAAGGGAGAACATCCATGCAAGAACTGAATGTTCTTGGATAGCATTGTTAGTGCATGTATCGCCAATACCAGTAGTGTGACAAAACATACCTGAACTTTGTCCATGCCTCCAGGTATGAGTATTGCAGCTGGGTAATGTCATGGTCTAAACCATAGACCTTCACACTGCAACGGAGACACTCTGTCCTCAAGGCAACGGCTTCTTTGCGCCGACTTTGACACCTCAATACAATAGATAGCCAACCCATGGAGCTGAGTGTGGAAGGATGTTCGACTCCGAAGATACGCTTATGAGTTTCGACTGCTTCTGTAAACAGGGCTTCGGCCTTTTTAAGTCACCATCTCTTCAAATATATAACGCCCATATCACACATTGCCCGGAGCGTTCGATCGCTCTCCGACCCGAATACCGTTCTGTTCATATGCAATGATCGGAGAGATAACTCTGAAGCAACTAAGAGCTTTGGATCGAGGAGGTAAGATGAGGCCAGGGAAACGATTTCATCCAGCTTCTCCATGGAATCTGGACCAAGTCTTCTGAGAAAATATGGGATCACATTCTTGCAAAGTTCTCGAGCCTTATCGTGGTTAGAAGTAGTGCGGTATATAATTGTCAAGTCCCAGACATATTCCATGGTCTCAATGCTATCAGGACCACAAATGATCTTCATCCTCTCTACTATCTCCTCGCAAAGTTTAACTCCTTCCTTCAGCTTACCTTGGCCTAAATAGCTATGCACCAGCTCGTAATCCCCAAATAAAGCATATGGACTGTCAGGGCCGTATAATACACCCGCGATTTCGATGCTTTCAATGAAGATTCTTTCGGCTTCTTTGGCCCTCCCGTCCCAAGTTTGACATCTGCCTACCTTGTGCAAAAAGCAGGTCCGTGCAGGATGGGGATCCTCTGTTATTGTCCGATCCAAAAGATCAACGTAGCTAGCGAGTGTGAGTCTATTTTCGTTAATAAACGAAGCAGCTTGCACAATAGCCAGAGGGAGAAACGTAAGTCGGCTAAGGAGCTTTCGGGTGCTTTCGGTATCGTGGAGCAGTTCCTTGCTAATCAAGGTATTCCGCAAGACGCGAGTGGTCTTTTGCTCATCCATTTCGGCAATTTCAATAACTTCTGTTTCGGCAAGGTACTGAGCCACTTTGTTGCTTCGGGTCGTGAAGACAATGGCGCCTTCATTGCTCGTGGGAAGGTAGTCTTTTAGCCCTCCAGTTGTTGAAATTTGGCTTTCGGTCCACATATCAATCTCATCGGCGTTGTCAAAGATCAACAACCATCGCCCAGTGCTTGACCGACTCAAAGGGTCCTTTACAAGCCTCATCACATCCTCCCTCGTATCACCAAGGGCGATCCCAAGCTGATCGGCCACCCTCTGGTATGCTTGTTGGAGACTCTCCGTATCGACTGCAGGGAGCCAAAAGATGGCACAATCTGGATATAGCTCCCTCGTTTGATAGGCAAGCTCTAGGGCAATTTGTGTCTTGCCTATTCCTCCAAGACCAAAGATAGCAATTCGTTCGGGTTGGTTCTTGGCAAATAGTCTGCATTTTACCTTTCCCACGACATGGCGATCGACATATCGTGGATTCCTTTCAAAAGGAACAACCCAGCAAGCAGGCTTTTTGTGGTGAAAAGGGTTGTCTGGCAAATCCAGCGCTTGCAGGATTTTATGGTGAGCAGCTCGAGCTCCATGTTCCTAATAGAGAGTCAGATTTAGAAATTCTAGCGACATTATCCTCCATAACAGAGAATATTCATATCTTACACGTATAGTTGTTTCAAAGTCAATTTTACCTAGTCTTTCCTGCAAATGGTCAGCACCTAACCACAACGCGCCAGGAGTTTTGCGAGTTTGATTCCTACATATATACCTTCCTTCTGTGATAGGTTCAAAATACAGTCACGAACTCGGATCTTTTCGGATGAATGATGTAGATAGACATATGTTGCAGACTCGATTACGCTTTGCTTTTCAAACTCGGTCATGTGGACTTGCTCCAGTCCTTGCTTAACGTTGAAGCGAAAGTAACGTTTCCCCTTTACCTCATTGCTCCATCGAGCCATAAAGCGACGTTCAGTACTCTCTGGTTTGATTGCCAGTTTTACCAATGTCTTTGAAAGAACCGTCAGCATATTGTCATCCATGGGGACTTGTGCAGCATCTCCTGTCCCCACAGACACAAAACATTTCACCAATGGCTTCAGAGCCCGGCTCGTTGTGCACCATATATCAGCGGCTTCTCCTTCGACTTCCTCAATAGGATTATTAGCACCGAATGCTCCGTCCACAAATTGGTGGTTGCCGATCGAAACCGGATCAAAGAATCTGGTCGCAGCGGATGTTGCCATTGCTGCTTCACAGATAGTCGCCGGTAATGCAATCTCATTCGACAATGAATAGCTTCGAAGGCGTGTGACTTGAAAAGTATCTTTAGAGGTTGTGCAGACAAACGTTTTGCAGCGACGGGGCTTCCCATCATTCATCAGGTCTGTTGGCAACAACCCAACACGAGTGATGACGCTTTCAATGGCCTTTTTGAGTCTCTTGCTGTCATATTGTGATACGATCTTTTCAGACCAGTCAACTGGGAGTTTGTTTATTTTCTCGCTGAAGACCGATTCCATCAATTCGGTGTATGCAATGATACACTCGTCGACACCCATTTCCAGCCGCCCTAGCATTATGGCGATCAATCTAAACATGTCGCATATGTCAGCTCAGCTTCTATAACCCTATTGTTAATATACACCCTCCTGTACTGGTGCCTCCAATCAGGTCAAACACATCACAAGGCTTGAGGACTTCACTATCCTCACGCTCTGAATTGAGCTGTGTCATCACATCTCTCAATATCAGGAGACTTGACAATCCTCTCACACCTCCACCATCCAATGATAAGAGACACAATCCATTGGTGTCAAGCGGGCTTGGTCCGATCTCTGTAGCCATATTGCGATTGACATATAGGTTGAGGTTTATTGGGCTAGGAAATGATCAAACCAAGATGAAATGGCGGAGCAACAGAATAATTACAAGCTCAATAAGTACATACGATGTCGGGGGTTCCTTATTTAATGTCCAAGGAAATTCGTAACTTGCCCGGACAACAACGCATATAGCAAGGCGCTTAGGCACAGCACGAAGAGTGGCCCTCTGCCTATCATTCCCCGGACTAGTTAGCTTAGAGCAAGCGATGCGCCTTACTATTCAATTTCCAAAAATAGATTAAATAAATCCAGAATAGGTCTTCCGAGTCCGATGCCTCCTAGGAATAAACTTCGAAGTTGAGAATATCAAGAGGTTGCCGCTTCTAGTACAAATAAAGCTTACTACGTAGGAGCTTCAAGCTTCCAAGGTTGTTAACAATTGATGTAACATTATTTTTGCACAATATCATACCAAGCAATGAAGTGTCTAATTAGTGCGAGGTTTTAATACGCAGGTGCATTTGATGGATTATATATGCGCATTGTATCTACCTAGGTAGACGATCGGGTATTATGCCAGCGGATCAATCGAATGAATTCTTGAATGTGATGAATAAACTATTGGAGCTAAAATTGACCTGACCTGGAGCATTCTGTCCAGGAAAAACAAAAGTTCCATGAAGTAAAGGCGGAAAGAAATTATTGCCATTCGAATATGCAGTACCCTGTCCTAGAATGCTGCGGGGCGTATCCAGAAATCCCAACGCCTGCAAGAAGAAAGGTATCGTAGATATCATTGATCATGAACCTCAGCAACACATGTCGCAGCAGTCGACACAGCAGTCACAACATTCGGCGCATGCCCAACAACAGAAAATAGTGCCCAAGCTGAAAGGGTGCACATTAGCATTTTCCTACTTTCCAGGACAATGCGGATACTTACCAAGTCATCAAACAACCCTTATCTTCTTTCTTGTCATTGTCCCCTCCTTGTTGTGGTTGCCCTTGTGGTGGTCCTGGTGGGTAATACTATTGTATATTGGTAAGTGTGTGCGAACGTGTGTAATTAGGTATTTCAACACTTACTGGCGCCGGCTGCTGGCCCGGAGCGTACTGTGGGCCTCCTTGAGGGGCGTAGCCCTGGTTGTACTGGTCATATCCAGGTTGTTGCGGCGGGTAACCGTATCTGCATTCAAAAGATCAGAACCATGTTCGAAATATTGACCACTCCAGATACCATGGACCGGGCTATCAGTCGCAAAGCAAAAGCCGAGCAGTTTTCACGCCTTCAATAATTCGGGCGGCTAAAGCAGATTTCTAAGTGGGCGGAAACGACTTACTGCTGAGGAGGGCCGGGAGGATAGGCTTGCTGAGGGTGCTGCGGATAGGACATTGCGACAGGATATTATTCTAAAACCGAGGTAAAACGAATTAGCGACTTCATAACAAGCAAAATTATAGGGCCTTGCGGCGCCTTTATGTCATAAGAGTAAGGTTAAACAGTGGAGGAATGGCCGCCACAGCGGTTAAACCCACGTACCTGGGATAAGGCAAAGACTGAGATTGGTCGAAAGGGGGAGGCTGTGATGAGCCAGTGGGATAAGCGAGCGAAGTGGAAAAGGAGAAATAATGGATGAAAATGGGGATGAAGATGAGATTAAGAGTGTCAGAAAGGAGGAAAGGTCAGGTAACTCACTTTCAAGTTGTATTGCAGGTGAGAAGGAAATTGTTGGGGTACTTGAGAGATACTTGGTCGGTGGGCCCGATAGTAGAGTTTGTCTGCCAAGGATATAGGGATGAGGTACCTCCGAAGTACCTTTATGTCTTTCCCCCTTTACATTTCTTCTCCACACGGGCCGAGTCTTTTAGTAAATATTGATCATCTTATATTTCGCTTCGATGTTGCTGCGTGATTTACAAGCCAATACATTCAATTCTACTAATCTAAGACAACTGCTCAATACCTCAGCAAAAAAAAAAAAGCTATGAAACAAAACCTTGGTACCCATCGTGTACTTAGGCCACAGTATTCTAGCAAAGTCTTTTCAGCCACAGATTTCCAGCCCTATCGCCGACTCACGTAGTAAGCCACAAAGTGCATTCCTTGGGTCACATTTTATTGGTTGAGGATCAGCCACCGGGTGACACGGGACCCCACTTCCGGAGTTTCTCAGCCACTCACAGCCTTGTTCTGCTTTTTACGCGTCTTGGTACTTGACCGCCCGTATTGTTGCTGCCTGGACAGTACCTGGTACCTGCGCTCTCATATTATGGCACACTATGATTCTCGTACCGGGTACTAAGTACATATGTACAGGGCTGAATACCGACGATCCCCGGTTTTTCATTGCAACGCTGTGACACCTCTTTCATTATCATTAGTTCGTTCTCGTCATTATACTATGTAGGTTCGCCAGAATTGCTCTCTACCGAACTTATCTCACATATATCGCCAAAGAAACCAAAATATATCCAGATCCAATCCCCACTAACCTCAGAGACTAACCATTAACCATATCCCAAAATACAGTACACGAACCCGGTCAAACGGTGCTCTCAACAAGCAGTCGCAAAAGAACCCACAATGAAGAGATAAAACACGAAACAGACTACGATCGCTCACTTGACACACGAATCAATATCAGGCATGCACGATGACGAATCAGAGAAGGGGGAACCCATTGACCTCTCAATGTCGAGGTCGAGATTAAGGTCCAGCTCAAAATCAAACTCAAACGGCGCATCAGGAAATTCGGGGAATTGGTCAGACTCCTTCAGCAGAGCTGACTCCACAACATGGGGAGGCTGACCATCCACCAAGCGACAAGCAGCAACAGCAAGCTGATACCCAGGATCCTTAGTCGAAACACGACTAGGATTTCGAATTAGAAGCTTGGAGTTGGAACCACCGCCCGCCGCCTCATCGGTGACTTCCTCAGCGGCAATCATCCAATGTTTCAAGACATCCATGCCAGGCTGATTACCTCCACCTTTCCCACCGCGCTTCTCACTATCTTTGCCGCGCCCGCCACGGCCGCGCTCACAGGGATTGAAATGCGTGCGGCGCAGATGCGCCGCAGCATTATAATTGGCGCCGTAGCGTTTCCCATTTCGACAAGCCTTGCAATTCGAAAGGAAGTACTTGCCAGGCGAGATGTCGTTGCAGACCCAGACTGTGCGGATGGAAGCGTGCACCCGCTCCTTATGGCGGCGCAGCTCGTGCTCGCCGTGGAAACCGTCGGGGTGATCTGTGCAGATGCTGCAATATGTCTTTGGTCGCTGGGGTCGCCTCACGGAGACCTTTGGGATGGCGGCGACTTCTTTCGTTGTGCCATCTGTGGAAGAGATGCGCAGCATCTTATGAGGGTCGATCTTGGACATGCTGGTGTCGACGGACTCGACCTTTGGAGCAATGGGGCGCGCAGCCTGGGCGATCAGTTCTTTGGTGCGGCGCGCGGCGCGTGAGCTCTGGTTTGCCAAGTTGTTGCTGTCGGTTGAGTCGGAGGCTTTTATCTCCACTGATTCGAAGGGGAGCATATTGTGGGGCACTGGGTAGTAGAAGGAGGTGGTTGGGGGAGCGGATGCTGAGAATGACGGGTTGGAGAAGGACGATGGATGGGAGATGGGAGAATGGTGGGAGAACGGGGAAGACGATGTGGGATCTATGTCAGGGTACACGGGGGATAGAAAGGGGTCTTGATACGGCAGACCGGAGGTGGATGTTGGCACCCACTCCGTGGGAAGGGAGCCGACCGGTTCTTGATATTGGGGTCCAGTCGAGTCGAACCGAAACATATTGATTCCGCCAATTAATGAGTCGGTGGTCGTGCTGCGGGTCATCTCTGGCGCAGCTGCTGGGGCCGGGTCGGTCCAGGGGGACGTCCGGTCAGGGTATTGAGGGAATGATGGCCGGGTTTGTCCATTATTTGCAAGTCCGAAAGTCAATGCCGAGTCAAAAGGTTGACTGGAAGAGGTGTCCAAATACTTCGTGTACTCAGATGGCGAATATTCGTCGACATGGTCGAGGAGTCGATGGGTCCGTACTGGGCAGAAGGATTGGCGTTTACCCATGGCGCCACCGACTGGCTGGTGTTGGTGGGAGACCGGTATTTGTTGGCTCTGGGAGCGCACCATGGCGGTGTGTCGGTAGGAGCCTTGTCCCGAGAAGGCAGCGTTCCGAGGTAGGTCGGGGGAGGAGGCGTGGGAGATGTCGCGGGTTAGGTCGACCGAGAGATCCGGGGTCTGCCAATTGTCAATCCAAGGACCAATGGCGGCTGGGATTAGGAGACGAGAGCGCGGGAGGGGCGGATCAGAGAAGGTTGGATCAAGTAACCAAGGTCACACATACGGTGGCTCTCCGTTTCGCCTGAGGAAGACCCGAATCAGAATATGGCAACGTCCGTGGTGTCGCATCCTGTCGAGTCCGTTTCCTCAGGCTCCCAGCGGACTGCCAGTTGGTATCCCGGTCACTGGGGGCCGGGATGAACCGACGTAGCTGTTCGATCCAGAGCTGATTTCGTTCATCTTCCGAGAGGTGGGAGTGTTGGACCAAAAATGCTTCGCGATATCCAGAGATGGCACTGGTGAACAGTTCGTCATCTAGAGTGACAGTCATGGTTGGTTTCCTCGTCGCAATGGCCGGGGAAGTCACTGTCTATCAGTAATAAAATGGATGGAGAAAGGTGGATTTTATATCTGTGAATGGTCAGCGTATGCTTTGTGAGAATAGGTAAGAAAGACCTACATAGATTTGGAGCGCAATAGAAAAATAAAATATTAAGTCGAAGTGGATGGCAGGTGGAATAGGAGATCTTATCAATGCAATCAAGATGAAGATCTGCGTGGAGTTAAATGTATAGTAAATGATCGGGGAAGGAAACTATCAGACAAAAATATTACAAGTTGGGAGAAGAAGCAAATGCAGATTGGGCAGACGAGGAGATAAAATAAAGGACAAAAGTTCAGATCGACGATGAAGGATACCTCCCCACAAAATGAGATACGAGAATTGGCAGCAAGAGAGTGCTATACTCCAACGAACATAGTAGTCGATCACCGGTCTGGGCCCTTAAGACGTTCGGGTAACGATGTCTCTCTTTTTCCGCTCTTTGTTCTAATATTTCCCCAATACTACTCCGTATGGTCTCAAAGTGCATCCGTGTCGAGGTCAGCCACCAGCAAGCCATCAGCCATCTCCCAATGGCACATACCCGGGTGACTGAGCCGACTCCTGCTAGAAGCGAGATCATGTTAGGTTAGAAGCTGCAGACGGCCGAGAAAAAAAAATGAATTAAAAGTGAGGCAGCGAACCGGATCACCCCGACAATGGCCCGAGCCAGCAGATGTGTCCTTGCTTACGAAAAGGTGACCTGATACATCCATGTACTCGATAAACTGGGCCCTGGAGTACATTACACAATACATAATCAAGTCTCTTTTCTCAACTACGGGGTACCGAGCGCCTACAGCGGGAGCCCAAAAGAAACAAAACGAGCCCATTTCCCCCCTCTAGCACAGCCATAACCCAAGAACTTAGGATCCATTTACTATGTACGGAGTACGGTCGGACTAAGATCGCTCGGGCGCGTCGAGGACTGCCACGTCGACTGGCCGGGGCATGGCATCTTGCAGATGACATTGTTTAGCTCGCAGTTTCAGCGCCCAATGCCCAACCAGAGATGAAAAGCAAACAATAACACACTCATTAACGAAGTAATATGGAAATCCCCGAAGAAATAGAGTGGTCGTACAAGAACGGTTCGATTCACGTGTTACCGTGGGTCACTCCCGGAGAAGTTCCACGGTTCTCAGTTATGCTTGTGGCAAGTCAGGGACCCCCTATAAAGCAGTTTGCTCTTGTTTGTTTGGTATGGGGCTATTGTTGGCTTACTCAACATGCCCAAAAAATGGTCGTTTTTAACTCCTGACGGTCTGCAACGCACTAATGATAGATCATCCCTTCCACGTGATGGCTGTATGGAGACCATTTAGGATAAACGAGATTACTGGTGCGATACTACGGAGGCTCCACGGTATTAGGTGGACCAGTCTCCTGATCGCATAATGGTTGGACATTTAGTGTTCTATTATGATTACCGATCCTTAGCATTAGCGAGTACTGACATCACCATTGTTTCGTCAAGAGCGGTAATCTCGGGCTCATAAGAAAGAGACAAAGTACGTTGACTGCGTTGTAAGCCAGGGTGATCAATCACATCGGTCTCTGTTTCAGCATAGACTTTCAGAAGTGAGCACAGCATGCTACGGAGTACAGTGTGCGGCGTCCTCCGGCAGTCAATGAGGATAATCGGGCTGGGCAGTCTTGCACCAAATATATCTCCTATCGAATGGGCGATTTTCTGGTTGATGATCTATTGCCCACTGGGTGGTCTAGGAGTCCTCCCAACGTTCGACACGGATTTCGCTCTCACCGTGAACTCGAATCCTTTCTCCCGACATGTTCTGACAGGCTTCGTTACTTCATAGGAAAAGGAGATGGGCAAAGTACAGATTTCTTGGGGTTCCTTTAGTGTGCCATCCATGTCAAAACAGGGTCTGCAGGCGTTACATGGCCGAGACCCTGATACCTTTTCCCCTGCATCAATTAATGCTGGAGCTTCTGGACTGCTTCCTGTCGTGAGAGGTTGTCTTGAACAGGACATATCACACGCGAGACTAGCAAACCACTTCAAATGAGCCACTTTGAGGTGATAGGCTGTAAATTTCTAGGTGTGTGCACGGGCAGAAGTCATATAATGCATCACACTCAAACCGGAAACCTATACTTCGTACTTTGATTTATTATAAGTATCCTTCCAATGCCCAAACCTCAGCTGATAAAATTAACTCACCGAGTTCATAGAAATATTAGGCACGGAAAACAACGGGTTAGGAATATGTGTCTTCCATGCCCAGGCTTTTCCACTTGGTATACCTCCGCGGCACCTCGCAACCACACTCCTGCACTCCCCGGCATTTAAACGCATAAAGATGCAGCCTGCTTACCTATGTCGATCGTGTGACATGGAACGCCATTTGCCGGCTAGCGATAGACGAGGGCTCGGATCCCAGACGCCAAGTCAGTTGAGGTGCTATGCTTCGGGGAAAGCGCATGTCAGCACAGATCTAGTTGGCATGGTCCAGTTCTCAATACCTAGGTAGGAGGCTTGAGTTAGCAGGTTTATTCTCTTATGCATATTGCTGCGCCGAGTCGAGGACGCGTCCTTTGAGGCTCTACGGACTTTCCTCTCGCGAGCACAGGATATATACTCCCACTATAACACAGGGGCCCCTGGTGCTGATTTGATATTCTTTCCTTCTTAGCCAATAGGCAAACATATTCAGCAGCCGCACAATATCTGTCTCGTGTGCTTCTGACTATACTAATGAGATATATATATCGGGCTGATTAGTACAACTACTCTCGGGCAGTGAAAACTTCTTCTTGTTATACAATGTAAGGTATGACAGTGGTATATCGGCAATTTTTTGATAAATATGATTATCCTGTCCAAGCTATTGAAATATTGTCAGTAGGACACCAGATGTCGGATGATTGGATTGCTAAAGACCTATAAGGATCCAACTGATATCTATAGCCAATGGTGAAGTGTCAGAAGTAGTAGGAAAGCCTGAACCTCTCTCTTTGACGTTATCAAAGTCCACTACCCAACACTGGTCATTCACTCAAGACTCAGCCCAGACAATAATGCTCGATAGTGAGCATGTGACAGGTATAGCTATGCATGGCGCATGTTCTTCGAGGATGTCAAATAATCCGCTACACCAGGGAAGTACATTAGTACATATATTAACTTGTCAGTTCCAGACTGAAACTGAAGAGGCCAAGATCCACGAGAATATTCCAGGATATCTCCAACTCCGGATCTGACGTCAAGTTGCCACACTGGGCCCATTTTCCAGGGCAGATAGCCGTTGGACACATGGAACGACCCGTGTGGAGAAGGGGGAATTCATCATAGACGAAGAGATGAAAATGATGATATATAAAGGAAAGGATTGAAGTGAAATCAACAAAGTAACTGCACGTGATACGCAAACCACGTCATAATAAACGTCCCAGGGGGGAAATAATTTATTTTTCTCTTAGAACTTCAATCAAAGAGGAATACAAAACTAACCCCTGAATGAATTGAATCTTTTTATCACCCTTTCCCTTATCCTTAACCCTCAGCATCCTACATCCTACATCCACTATGCCAGACTCAACCCTCTACCTCTACACTTCCCTGACCGCGGGGTCGTCGCACATTGTTACCGCGACCTCCAGAATTGAAACAATCCTTAAAGCCAACAAACTCCCCTTCCGTGCGATCGATGTTGCCACCGATGAGGCCGCCCGGAAACTCTGGGGTCGACGCTCCAAGGGCAAGAAGCTTCCCGGGTTGGTGAAATACGGTGATATTGTAGGAGTATGACAGCCCCCTTGCATGGATTAGCTTCCAAAGCAGTTATCTTATACCGAGAGCGTAGCGCTAACCCCACCGACTTCCTAGGATCTCGAACAGGTCGAAGAATGGAACGAGTTCGGCGAACTACGTATGGTAGTAAACAGCGTTCAGGACCTAGATGGAATGCCTGCCACTAGCAATCCTGTACCAGCGACCGAGACCAAACCCGAGCCCACACCTGCCACCCCCAAGCCCTCCACAATCAAGATCCAGGATCCCCCCGTTACCAAACCCGAAGACAAGAAGGACGATATGGCCGTGCTGGCCCTGCGCCAGGCTAGCTCCGAGGCTGCCTCCAAGGCGAAGGCCAAGTCAGACGATAAGAAAGAGCCGAAACAACAGACTACGGAAGTACCTGTCGCCAACCGCACGCACCGCGGCTCAGTGGCCCCCGAATTACCCGACCCCGAATCGGATTCACCAAAGTCAGCCAAACGTCCGGCTCTAGTTCCCGAACAGGCGGCTGTGTCCTCGGCGAACTTCCATGTGGATAACGCAGAGATGCTCGGGTTGGTTGGACACCACCGCGGATCCAGGGTATCGACTCTCGAGGACGCTGATCAAGACAAGACGGTGCATGAGATCCGACAGTCCATTTCTGCGGAGCCTACAGGCAATCTCGATGCTCTGCGCAAAGAGGCCGCGGAGAAGACTAAGTCCGAGTCGATTGAGGAGGTGCCTAGTCCGGCTATTGACGATGTGGCCATCGAGAATAAGGAAGAGCTCATGGAGCCCAATGAGCCCAAGGGGAATGCGATCGCTGAAATGATTGCGACAGCTGTGGCGCCTCAAGAAATCAAGGTCGAGCCTAAGAAGGCCAGTGCGAATGATGATACCAAGGCAGCGCCGGTCAAGTCGGCGAAGTAGGCCACTACCTCTACTGAGGGAGTTGCTTTCACGAATTCTTATGACATCTGTACATCAAATGCCTGACAAGGTTGCAATTGATTTTCTTTTCGTACGATGCGTATGAAAATGTAAATAATTCGGAGTGTGAACAGTCCCACACATAAATGCCATTCATAACTCATGATTAAGAATGTATAATATAAAATGTAACCAGAAAACCCTCAAAGAGAAGACAAAACACCCAAACCCCATTTTGTGCAATGAAACCGTATCATCTCTACTCCACCCCGCGACGCTTCTGGACAGCCTCGCGCAGCTTCGCGATGACGTCGGCAGGATCTTGCGCGCCGAAAATCGCAGATCCAGCAACAATCACATTAGCTCCCGCATCAGCAGCCTGGTCAATTGTACCCAAACCAAGACCACCGTCGACTTCAATATTCAGATCGGGGTAACGTTGGCGCAGAGCGGTGACCTTAGGAAGCTCTGAAGCCATGAATTTCTGACCGCCGAAACCGGGATGCACAGTCATGACCAGAACCATCTGTGAAACATTAATTAGTATATTGGAAATACACCGAACCGGAATAAGGTAACTCACGTCCGGTCGTTCCGCGGGGTCCTCGCTCTCAATAATATCCCACAATACATCGACGGGGGTATCTGGCTTAATCGCGATACCAGCCTGCATACCTTCCTCGTGGATATAACGAATGAGTTGCTTAGGGCTTGTACGAGCGGTTGTTTCTTTATCTGTAGGATCTTTGGCGGCGACGGAGGAAACTGCAGCTTCATAGTGGAAACAGTAGAGATCGCAACCGGCTTTCTTAAACTCTCCGACCCATTTGTGCGGCTGTAAGCAAAGCAATTGTCAGCAGGAGAGCTCATGACGTTCCGGGATGACGCGGGTAAAGTCTAACCTCCATAATCATCATATGGCAATCGAAAGTGCCACGACCGCAGGGTTCGGAGGGTCGATCGACACAGCCGCGGATTTGAGATACGACGGGGCAGCCGATTGTCATATTTGGTACGAAGTGACCGTCCATAATGTCAACGTGCAGCCAGTCTGCGCCCTGCTCCATCTTCTTAGAGCAGTCATGGCCTAGATCGGCGAAGTTGGCGCTGAGGATGGAGGGGGCGATGATAGCTGGTGGTGCCATGATGTATAGAGGATAGCGGGGGGATAAATTGGAGAAAGAATATGGAGGGGGTGGGGGAAATATAAAGAAAAAAAAATATGAAGCTCCAAGTGTTTACATCAGTGGCGAGAAGTGGATATACCGGCTTCACCGTAAATCCAGAAAATGATACACTAACTTGGAAGGAAATAGTCTTGTTTTCTATTCTTTCTAATATTCTCTAATATTCTAATCTAATACTATTTCAATATTTCTTTAAATAGTCCAGATCATCTCTTATAAGATAAGGGTTCTGTCTCTCACGTGTCACGATCTACATACTTGACTTATACCTTGTTGTATAACTTGTTGTATACTATCATCCATTGATGTAAGATGTAACTACGTGTTCAATTCAACCAAAATTAGATCGGCATTTCCTTACCTGGATATCCTATTTAGGTGATTCCGAAAAAAAAAAAAAAAAATAGATCAAGTCTGCTGACCTTGATAGACAGGGGTTTACTAGGATAATCCGATCTAAGATCAAATAGGTATCGCCTAGAATCTGCGTCGAAGCCGCCGAAGTCAGAGCTGCCACCAATCAAAATCTGTTCTTATACAGGTTCGCTTTCCAATCTTGGAATCCCGGTAGCTCTTTGTATAAGTTGTATTTCTTGTTTAACTTGACCGCTTTATACTATATTCGAGATGTCTTACTATTATCGTCGATCTGATGTACTATGAATATCCAAATCTCCCTTTCGCCGATCATGTTACAGCACATCCTTGTGAATATTGGGTAGGAATGCTACGGTCAATAGCCGTTAAAATAACTTGCCCAAAGAGAGATGTCGTGCTTAGCAAAGTGGGTTGTCTGTGCTTCTAGCGGGGCACACTGCTCCGGCGCATCGTCAGCACTTTGTCTACGGAGTATACTAGACGCCCAACATTTCTAATTATGCCATTATATTAGTCGGTTTAAATTACTGTGCTATGATCCTTCGGGTTGAGACCCTCCAATTATAATTTTGGTTGAGATAATCGAAGAATATACTGGACATCTATATCTATAGACTGGAGCCATAGTGGGGTCGATCGTGAAGAATATGACTACAACATACAGACTATAAATCCGTCAGACTCCCGTGCCCTTGGGCATCCGAATTTGACCAACAGAGTATGTCGATCCTTAGAACCTCATGACTTTTGAAACTCGAAACTTCATCTGTGCCTCATCCGCGTGACTCGACAGGCACGTGTTCGTTCCAATCCAGATGCGGAAGAGTCGCCGCTATGTTCAGCTATTACCTAGAACGGCCCGTCTCCAGTCTGATTCTACGGATGATTAGCAGCTACATGTTTCTAATCATCCTGCTGACTGTAACGGCGAAAAAAGACTTTAAAAGCAATTTAGAGAGACTGGTTCAATTAGCAAGAGATTCCCTCTGGAGAGAATGGTGCTTGCGATCTGCGCCCTGACTTGGTTTCCATTGGCACACGGACCCATCCGAATGAGGTAGAAGGTGACAGGAGTCAAATACTATAACAATTTGATCATGCTATACGCTGGCAATGCCTACAACGTTGAAGAATTTCCAAAACAGCAAGATACCGAAACTCCTAACTTTAAACCCTTTTAGGCAGCGGACGACTCTACATCACTTGGAATTGTTCTTCCTGCTTCCGAGGACTTCATTTCTTTACCACCATCCTACCTTATTCTCGTGTTTTCCACTCGCAATATGGAGTCTTACTACCTGACTAGTGACCATTATACCCTTATCAGAAATGGGTCAAACCCCGAACTTATCTCCGCGAAATTGGTCATTGATTTGGTTCTCACCGAGTACGGTATACGGGAACTAACACAGCGTGAGGAAAAGTTACAACATAGAGCTAGAGCCTTGGAAAAGGCTGTAGCTATCGAGTCCAATCAGTTACCGCCCGGCAAGGCCACGGGTATCGAGTCTACAAGAGCCCAGCTGGAAGAGAAAAATCAGCAACTTAAAGAGGTTCAACTGCAATACCAGAGAAAAGAGTACGCCCTTTACGATTTGGAGACTCTGATGAAACCGCATTGGAAAAGATATTATGACAGAGTTAGGCGTGATCCTAAAAGGTTTATGCGACAATATCTAGTTCAGGGTTGTTCGGATCGAAGATGATGTTGCAGCCGGGATTGTGGATGTTGCGAACAGAGGCATCTATCTAAAAGGAACAGAGGTCAAGACCATTGCACAATAGAGTGCCGGCGCTGTATCAGCTTTCGGGGCTTCGAGCTTCCAGATAAAGAAAAGGAGGAGACCGGGAATGTCAAAGTCCCAGGTTCGGCCTATCTTCTGAAATTGTCAGATTGGATGTTTTGGTGGCATCCAAAGCCAACAAAACGAAAGTCCCGGCGGCAGCGAATTTTTGGGCGTGATAAGAAAGGCTGAAAATGTCTTTACTTTGCTTGACATTTGCTACATGAATGGATTCTTGTGGCTACATACGTGAATACAATATTTGGTATCCAAAGGTGGACGAAGGAGACTTCAGCTTTGCGCTACATGCAGAGTTGGGAACTAGGCTGTATACCCCTCAGATCCCGACAACAAAACATCAAGGCCAGATCAAGGCCAGATCAAGACCAGTGAGGCCACAAAGATTCCCAATCACAGAGCACCAGGACAAATCGAGCTGTTGTGGTCCCATATGATATCGTCCATTTTGATTTGTGACTGGTCGAGCATACTATATAAGGCTGCTGTACACTGTTGCGAGTGTACTGTTTCACCACTCATTCGAAGTAGAGTGTCAATCAGTGCTCTGGTGAAAGATACTCAAGGGTGGAGCAACTCATCGAGCCACCACCCTTTCTTGGCCCCTACGCCATGTATAACTCCCCCACCTTATCGTAGTGCTTTTCGCCGGTAATGAATCTACACATAGCTCTCATTAGCACGACAGGGCAATAACAGAGAAGAATAAAGAAACCAGGCTGTATATACCGCAAGTCCCAGCCAACAACCAAATGTAGGGAGAAGGAATAGGAAAGCAAGACCACAAAGACGGGATCCCAATCACAGAGCACCAGCGCAAAGCTAGCTGTTGTTGTCCCATATGGCATTATCGGCCATTTTAATTTATGACTGGCCGAGCATTTCGTATGAGATTGCTGTACACTGTTGCAAGTGTACTGTTTCACCACTCATTCCGAAGTAGAGTGTTAATCAGTGCCCTAATGAAAGATGCCGAAGGGTAGAGCAACACATCGAGCCACCACCTTTTCCCGGCTCCTAATCCATGTCTAACTCTCCGAGCTCATCGTAGTGCTTTTCGCCAGGACCTCGACCCGATACGGGATATCTAGGCGAGCTTCGTCAACAATACATCTGCATATATCTCTCATTAGCACGACAGGGCATTAATACAAAAAGAAGGCATCAGACTGTATGAACTGGATGGTCCACGCCACAAGGGCTGTGGGGAGATAGTGAACTTGGATCAAATGAAGAAGTGGAGGGAGCAAAGTGGAAGTTGAAGAGGGGAAAGAAGACGTGAATTGAAGGTGTAAGGTGAAAGACCTAGACACGTGCTAAGACAGAATAATTTAGGCATGTGATACCAGTTCACCTACTTATGCGAAGCATCACCGTCATTTAATTTTGTTTCCCTGCCTACAGTTATAACTATATCAGCAGAAAAAGGTAGAAAAAGGATGAAATGCACAGACGACCTTTTTATATACCAGAGATTGAGATCAAAACAAAAACCATCAGACATAAACCATTACATTAATTGCGAGCCACCAGGGCCAGGGCTAAATACATAAAAGTAGACCTCACTAGATAGACCCGGAAGCCAAAGAGACCATTCGCTTTGGCTTCATAGCCCATCCAGACAGGCAGGTCCAGCCCGCGCCACTCTTCCTCCCCTCATCGAACAGCCCACCAAGACCCTCAAGCAACATAGACCGCTCACGACCCATCTCTACTCGCAATTTCAGTAACCACTGCTCCCACATCCACCCTCCAATCAGTCCAGTCATACTAGCAATATCGGCAGTGCTACCAATCGGTCCCTGCACCGCCTCATAATCTTCAATTTGGCTCTGCACACGCGGCGCAGGAGTCTCACGCAGCGGCTCCTGCTCGATGGGCTCAGTGCCCATGGGGAGGAACATGAATGCGCGCTGTGTGTCGACGAATCCGGTGTTACGGAGACGACCAACGAAGCTCTTGGATGCCAATGGGTCGTATCCGCGCTTGCGCAGGTTGAAGGCGAACTCTACTGACGTTGCGCTGCCGTAAGGACCTGCCCGCGAGATCTCGGCGTCAAGAACTTGGAACTCGAGGTAGCCGCCTGGCTTGAGACAACGCATGCATTCCTTCAGAACTAGGTCATACTCGTCGCGATCCTTGCCTGCGGGACATTCAGTCTTCAGTAGTGCGTGCAAGGATCGTGCGGAGATGACGTCGAACTGGTTGTTGCCAAAGGGGAGCTCCCAGAGGTTGGCCACGGTTACCTGACGGTGGTTGGGAGGGCCTTTGATGGCACTGTTCACGGTCTGGCCTTTGGAGCTGGCAGTGTAAACCTTGACATTTGGGAACTCGTACGCGGCCTGCCAAGCCCAGTCGCATGAAGAGTGACCACCAAGGTCCAGGATGCGGAAGCTACGCTTGCGTGGTCCCTGCGAGGTCTTGGGCTTTGGTGGGGCCCGTGCAAGCACGCGCTGAGCAGGGCTTGTGAGCAATTTGCCGCCGTTGAGAGATCGGAGAGCATCCATGGCCCACATGGGCTGGGAAAGCTGAGCAAGAACCAGCTGCTCTTTCTCCACCTTGTCAAATTGGGCCTTCTCGGCCAGCTCAGTGGTAATCACCGAGTTGCGGGGTGCCTTTGCAAAAGGACCCCTGTAAGCAGGGCGCTCAGGGCGAACAAGCTCATACTTGCCCAGCAAGCAGTTAATGTGCAAGTCAGTCATGGCGAGGCGCATGGATTGCACGGCATCGAATCGCATATTGCGATGCATGAACCCGTCAGTCTTGGTCGATCGTGCCCGCATAGACTGGAAGCCTTGCCAGTAAATTGAATCCTTGCTAGCAAGGAATGGGGGCAGAGGACTGAGGGATTCGGGGACTTCGGCGAATCGTACCATCTTCTTGGATGAATCTTCTGTGATGTCTTCAGCTTCAGCCTCGACGTCATCCTCAGACTCGGATGGTTCAACAGCGTCGATGTCATTCACGGGATTTGTCTCATTGAGAGCGGACAGATAGGATGCTTGAGCAGACAGCCAGACACTGGTGCGGTCGTGATTCGCAACTGCACGTTCCTGTAGCTCTTGGTCGTAGCACTCATCGTACTCATACCCGTTCCCAGAGCGAGGGATCTCCTGGACCTGAACTGCGTCAAATGCAGCGCTCATGGGGCTGTCCTGGTAGACAGAGCGACGAGTGGGTGTATCACAGGGAACTCGAATGGCAGTAAGCGGGGCCTCTTCGATGCGAACCGCTGTGACTGGGTCTTCGTCATCAGGGCGCGTAGGCCACTCGACTACCTGCTCAACAATCTCTCCTTCATCCCGACGCCATGGAAGATTATAGAAACTCTCTGCAGCCGCCGACGTTGGTTGGTAGTTGGTGTTGGGGATTGCCCATGTGTGACGTGCACGGGGCGCCAGAGAGGCGAAGAAGCCACCGGGAGATGGAACGCTCAGGTCACTGAAACTGTATCCAGACAGCTCAGATGCGGGTGTCACCCCGTCAGCACTCCTCGGGCGGCTGGGAGGCGGCTGCAGTTGCCACATCTCACCCTTATCCTCTGAGGTCTCGGAACACGAGTCGGTTGATTCATCCAAGTGAATGTCATGAAGCATCGCCAGGGACAAATTAGGCACAAGTGCGCCTTGATTAGTGGCTGGGGGGTCGTACAAGTCGTCATAATCAGGAATTGGCTCATTATTTAGATAGAAAGAAGGCGAGGGAGAGAGGGAGGGTGAATATGCCTGAGCGGTTGGAATCCGGGGGAAATTTCCCAGCACATGACGCCAGTCCTCATTATCGGTCTCGATAGCGATAGGCACAGTCTGCATGTCTGAACTGGCATCGCCGTCGTCCAGGTCACTTTCACTTCCGTCCACATCTCGGCGAACATGTATATCATGGGCGTCCCAGTTGGTGTCTGGGAGAGATTGAGTGTCCGGTGTAGCCAATGCGCTGATAGATTCCTGGTCCGAAGTCATACTACCATCGAGTGAAGGTGGGGCATATGATGCAGGCACAGAACGACTGAGCATCGACAGCGCTGCTGGCGAGACTGGAATCTTGGCTGGAGGTGTCGGCGGGACTGGGGAGCCCTTGAGGGACCCATTAATTGATGGCCACATCGTGGATGAGGGAATCTTAAGGGTTAGAGGCAGCTTCTGGCTCCCAGTAGACGTCACTGAGTTTCGGGTAATCGGTGTAACCAAGCTCGATGGCCGCGTATCGGGGGAAAAGCACGAATCACTGAACTCGGTCCCATCGTCAATACTGTCACAATCCGATGCGTCGTATGAGTCGTCGTATCTTTGAAATCCTTGAAATCCTTGCATCTGAGACTGCCATTCTGTGTCTGAGCATGACGAGCAAGTCCCGGCTGAGAGAGGCGACATTATGCGTGCGAACCGGGGATGTGTTGGTATTGAGAACCCGCTAGTCTGCAACTTCAACTTGGGACTGATAGCTGCCGGTGTAAGTCTGGCAGGTACTGAACTTTTCGGACTGGTTTGAGCGAATTGAGATTCGCGCGTATCCTCCATTATAGTATTAAGCACCGTCCCCCGGGCCTGCCGAAGGGGCGGAAATCGTACAGTTGAGCGGAGTGTATCGGTCATATTGCACGCCTGATCAAACTGTTGGATGTTGGTTTTGCGTGACTTGCTCACTGGAAGTATCTATGGGTATCTCGACTCGTAGGAAATGGCGACACCGATCAACGGGTCTGTGAAGTGAGTGATTTAAAGCAAGATAACAAGATAAACACTAAGAAATGAAAAAGCAGATGCAAAAGCTACCAGAGCTATAGGCACCGAAAGAGAATGAAGTCAACGAAACGAAGAACGCTAGCCTTCAGAGAAGTTGTGGTAGTTGGGAAGTGTTTATAGTCAATTGGGCGCTTTCCACCAGCCACGGGGTCTGTGCAGTGACCAGCCGATCCGTCTTCAGAAAGAGTCACTCGGTTACAGAGACTACTGCAGGATTGGGCACAATTAATCCAATAACCCTGGTCTGGAGGGTAGCGGGCGTTGATACTATTGGCCATCAAGAAATGGGCGCGTCGCGCTGAACAGGGGGTTTCATCCGTGAGCAAAGAGCCAAGACCATTTTTTGAGCAAGAGTCGAGTGAGCGAGGTGAAAAATGTCCAAAGGGACCAATAACAGTCGAAGATAATGTGACGAACCGCCAAGGGTGGTGGGATGAGAGTGATATGCAGTGTGAAGAGGCTGGTGATTGGCTGAGTGTAGGCGCCGAGCTACTATCTTTAGCCAAATTAATGCCTGTCCGGAGTAGATGGAACATCAATTATGCATCTTTCCAGTACCAAAACAGGTAGAAAATCACCATAATTAATGTCGCATGATACAAAAGTCGGTAAGATGAAGTGGCGATCATCGGGGAGAGAAGGGAAAAAAAGAGAGAAAGTGAGGGGAAATGCCTGCCAAGCCCTACGTTGTACAATATACTACTGCACGCTAGAGAGGTACAGGCCTCTTAGCAAGGAATAATAATAGAAATATCATGCTAATTGACCTCATTGTCACAATTTTGAGTCTCTTAGTGTAGTGTGATCACGTACAATTGACATTTTGCTTACACCGATGTGACCCTAAAGGCGCGTAAAGTCCAGTTCAGTCGAATCATGAAGCCTTTCTCATGTTGGTATGAATAAATGTACTATTTCCCCTCTTGCTGATGCTTATCAGGATTTGACGCTACTGTACACTTCCAAACTCATCACTCACTTAGGAACCTAACATCATGCGATAATTCGTTGAAAAGTACCCTGTTCTGACGTGAATGGCTCTACAATTAGCCTATAACTACCCAGGTGTTGTAGGGTTAGGCCGTTCTTATGTCATTGTAATATATTCCACATTTTATGAGAACCATGCTTATTCCTTAGGCATGATTTAGGTCCGAGATTAGGAGTTCATTGGAAGTACCTTCAATTATGTTTCAGACCAACGGCACAACATGCATTCTGTTGAAGAATAATCCACCTATCCTAAACAGACTTCACTTTCTATCAGTAATCAGGGGTTCTTTACCTACAGATTCTATAATTACTGTGTCAGCTTGGAGAATATGCCAGTTTGTACTACCAACCTGACATCCGGAAGCGCCTTTGCAAGATCCATATAGCCGAATATCGGATGGATACTTGTAGAAGCTGCAAAAACAGATATTCCTGTTTTGGCCTTGCATTTCCTGTGTTCCCGGTATAGCCGCCAAAGGACATCTGTGTCTCCTATATGTCTGCAGCGAATAGATGCTGTGATATCTAGGCCTGAATTTTGATGCTGCCACTTCAAGTATATGCACCCAATCCAATACATACCTAGATCTTATCGCAGATATTAATTCTGGGTCCAAGTGCTCGAAAGGAACATTGGACACACCCATTAGCATCTCTGATGCTGGTAAACGTTTCTCCTGGGAGTTTGTGATACTATCATTTCTGGAATTTGAAACACAAATTGAGTCATAGAGGTGCAGTAGCGTGCGTTAGAATGAAGAGAATATAAGGATGAAACTGATTTAGGTCCGTCCCGTTACCTCATTTTCGTTGAGATATTTTTATATTCAACATTGGAAGTTGACATCTTACCAAAAGCGGTAGGAAGCAGAGTGTTGTTCAACTGAAGCTCCCGACTATTCGGACGAGGCTTTGGAACCTCGTCATATATAGTTCGTGTCTGAGATGCTCTCTATCTAGATTGAGCTCGTTGGTTCTCTAGTGGTGTGCGAATCGAGCTGAAGTAGCTGGACACCGAAATTCAGGTTTTCGGTGGCGGTAAAAGTCTCTTTACCAATTAGGTCCTAGTCCTTGCTGTAGAGTACATGTGGAAGCGGGCCGGATCCTTTATTTCAGAGTACTGGGGAGATTGGTGATTCTTTTGTCGACGTATGAGGCGCCAACGTCCTTACCTAGCGTGAGCGGTGTCTATATTGAAGCTTCAGGTTCATTTCAAAATTGTGTGTGAGTGGGCTCGAGGGTTGTTCAAAGGGGAATGGGCCCAAGTGTAGTTCACAGCTACGCAGCGGAGGCAGATATGGATTGCCTATGTGAGGAATGGGAAATGACCAGAAGGCAAAAATGTTGTAGGGACATTTGCTTGATAAGGATGTGTGGCGGTTGATCCATAATACGCCTAGAAACAGTTCTTAGTTTAACGTAGACTAAAATGGTGGAAATAATAGCCCTGGATGTATGACGGAATGTTGGACATAGGCCGCTTATATGGGGGTGTGCACGTGACCACCTCCGACGGCTTCTCTTTTGCATCTCGCAATACCAACTCTTGAGCGCCGTCGACATTCCTGTCTCTAAATCTGTTTATACTCACTACCGCCCTCACATCAAACTCGTCGCCTCGTTTGATACCGGCAGAATATAAATCACCGCTTTGATCCAACACACCTCTGGCCATCCTAGCACCCCTCCAAGCTTTCCTATCTACCGCAGCCATGCTTTTCTTTAGGTATGCTATGAGGCGAAGTTCAAGCTCATATTTTATGGGTGAAAATTAATAGATGTTTCATTACAGCTTCTTCAAGACTCTCACAAACCAGACGGTCACCATTGAGCTCAAGAATGACATCCGCATTCGTGGGATTCTGAAATCAGTCGACCAATACCTGAACATCAAGCTCGACGATATCGAAGTGCTGGATCTGGCCAAGTACCCTCACCTGTCTTCTGTCAAGAACATGTTCATCCGAGGAAGTGTGGTGCGATACGTGATGCTGCCACGGTCGGAGGTTGACGTGGGGTTGTTGGAGGATGCCACACGACGAGGTGAGTTGCGCATCGTTCCCTGAGCTGGGTTGTTGGGATCAATCAGTCTCCTAGGTTCTTTTAAAAGATCTACAAAGCTTGCGACGAGAATTACTGTTCGAATCAATACTAATAGAGTCATCATACAGAGGCTGCCAATCAGGCTGGCAAAGCTCGGTAAACGACCATGGCTTCCATTTTACGATAAATCACGCATCGCTCTCTTCAATACCGTTGTTCCCGCCAGGTGGTCTTCAGCAAATAAAATGAGGATATGGCCAAAAGTATGGGGTTCATGTGACCCCAATATTGAGATGACCCAATTGATGACTGGGGGATGGGTTCATGTAACGAAGGATGTTCGAAAACTCCCATACCACTCGACTGCACCCAAGATACCAAATGGACATTGGATCGCCGCTCAATGAATCCTGCTGATATGCCACAAAAGCAGTTTCGTCGAAGATTGCCAGCCTATAGCTCATGTTGGCACCTGGACTGCGTTGTTCATGATACCTCGTTAGAAATTTCTTTGCAATAATGACGGCAATATTTTTTTTGGCCATTTGACTATTTCATAATGTCCTAAACATACTATGATTGAATGTAGCCGGTTGTTCAGGACCGGAGCCAAGTAATAATTAACACGTGACTTCGTGTCGCGATCCAGTCTCTTCGCGCCTTCTCGTTCCAACTTATGTTGGACATTTTCGCTGGGACTGTGCACATATTATGGATGTATTGTGCATTTAGCCATATTGTTAGCGTTTTATCTGGCATATAACTATCTTGAACCAACTGCGAACTAGCTTGACCCCTCGCCACTACTCGACCATTGCACACGGTGCAACCGACTCCCACTCTCTGTGACCGAGCCAGAATGGCCGGCTCTTACGCGAAGAAAGGCGCCACACCATTGAAGGGCTCTTCTGGGACAAAACAATCATCAATAAAGCGCAATTCGAGCATCTTGAGTTTCTTCCAGAAGACCGACACGCCACCAGGCGCCACTTCCCGCCAGGCTCGAATCACCCAATTTGGAACGGCGACCTCACGTTCACCGAGCAGCGGCCGGGGGACTTCGGCATTTCAGCGGGGAAACAATTCAAGGAATGATGCTTCCGGTGGACTTTTTTTGGAGGATAAAAAGGGACTGGCAAAGATTCAACAAGCAGCAGCGACGAGCGAAAGAGAGCGATCGCTGACACCTGATTTCTGGGGTGAAGATGAAGAGGGTTCAAAGGTGGAGGACAAGCGATATAATGAGAGCGACTCGGCGGTGAAGCGGCGGAAAGTCGACTCTCCGGATAACCAGGTCAACGAGACACAGCACTCAGACGCCGAATTGGAGACTACAAGAACACCCGCACCCGCACCCGCACCCGCACCTACAAAGACACCGAAAAGGAGCGGACCATTTATCGATGAGTCTGACAGCGAGGATGATATGGAAGCATATCGGGAGCTTCATGAGACTACACCTCCTTCTAGTAAGGATGTGACGAAGGAGACATCACGACTAGACCCCGAATCCAATACTACAAAAGCACCTACACCTGAACCAGTACCCGCAAAGACAGAGAAAAGAAGCGGACCGTTCATTGATGAATCCGATAGCGAGGATGATATGGAAGCATACCGGGACTCTGGAATTCATGAGCCCACATCTACCTCCAGGGACGCAATGAACGAGACATTACAAATGGATGAAATAGTGGCTTCGCACTGCACTTCTGAACCTACACCCCTGCCACTGGTAAGAGCCGCCACGAATAATGCCGATAATGATGAATACGCGAATTTTGACGATATAGAAGAAGAGGACGAGCTTATAGGGGAAGAGTTTCGAAATCGGCCTTGGGAGGGCGAGGAACAAGAGCAGCAGATCAACCTCGAGGTAGATCCCGACAAAGATTTAAACGACTGTTCGGGTATAGAGGATATCGAGGGGGGAGTGAGGACATGCCCTGTCTGCCAAATAGTGTTGGGCGAGCTCAGTGAAATGGTACGTTCCCATTACTGCCTTTTGGATTGATTCAAGTGCTGATTCCAAGCACAGGAAATCGCAGTGCATGTCAACGACTGCCTTGATGGCAAAACCAACCCTACCCCGGCCACAATTGCACCTAAGGCCGCAGTGAATCCGTCTTCGAAACCACTCGGCATTGACAAAGGGCTGACACGCGCAGAGCGAGCTGCCATTGCTCGGCCTGCGCAAGCTGATCCCTACTCGCATAATAAATCCATTGGAGGTTCTGCATTCTCAAAAATGATGGCTGGCAATGCGGAAGATACTGCCTGGGCTACTGCAGCCGCGAACGAAGTGTCTTCCCGCGGTAAACAAGCATACCAGCGGACTTGCCCATTTTATAAAATTCTTCCGGGTTTTTCTATATGCGTGGATGCCTTCCGCTACGGGGCCGTGGAAGGATGCAACGCCTATTTTCTCAGTCATTTCCACAGTGATCACTATATAGGGCTCAACAAGTCCTGGTGCCATGGGCCCATTTACTGCAGTCGACCCACTGCCAATCTTGTCCGCCAGCAGCTCCGCGTTGATCCCAAGTGGGTAGTTGATCTTGAGTTTGAATCTACGACCGAAGTACCAGAGACGGGCGGAGTGCGGGTCACCATGATACATGCAAATCATTGTCCCGGTAGCTCACTCTTTCTTTTCGAAAAGAGCTCCGGGAATGGACCAAATGCCCATAACCAGCGGGTGCTGCATTGTGGTGACTTCCGCGCATCTCCCGCTCAGGTTCAACATCCGCTCCTACGCCCCAATGTGACCAACCCGGTCACAGGTAAGCCCAGACAGCAACATATCGATAAATGCTACCTCGACACGACATATTTGAACCCGAAATATGGCTTTCCCGCTCAGGAGGATGTGATCACAGCATGCGCGGAGCTATGCGTGCGCCTGAATCAGGAAGCTGGTGTCGGAGCTGATGCGGGGAAGAGTGGCACAGGTGGTTTGATGGGCAAATTTCTCTCCGCCACGGGGAACAACAAAGCACCCGACAAAGGCACGCAGGCTGGAGGCCGACTGCTCGTAGTCATTGGCACTTACAGTATTGGCAAAGAACGGATATGCATGGGGATTGCGCGAGCACTTGGATCCAAGATCTTCGCGACTCCACCGAAGCAGCGAATCTGCGCCTGCTTGGAAGACCCCGAGCTCTCCGCGATGCTGACCAGCAATCCTCACGAGGCGCAAGTCCATATGCAAACCCTCTTTGAGATCCGCGCGGATACACTGGCAGACTACCTTGATGGCTTCAAACCACACTTCTCCCGAGTCGTCGGGTTCCGCCCGACCGGCTGGAACTATCGCCCCCCAGCCGGGCGACTACTCCAAAACCCACCAGTCTCCACTGTGCTGCACGGCGAACACTGGAAGTCACCATACACCACCCAGGATCTCACACCACAGCGGGGCAGCACGCGTGAAAGCGCCTGCTTTGGCGTGCCCTATAGCGAACATAGTTCATTCCGCGAGTTGACCATGTTCTGCTGCGCTTTACGTATTGGGCGGGTCATCCCGACGGTTAATGTTGCCAGCCAGAAGAGCCGAGACCAAATGAAGGTTTGGATAGAGCGGTGGGAAGCCGAGAAGAAGAAGAATGGGTTGTTTCCTGTCACTGGCGATCGCTGGTGATCAACGGCTTGCACAGATGATGGATAATGTACACATGATTTTAGACTTAACGCATTGGCATTTACATAGCGATTGCATATATTTGTGCTCAAATTCAGGATTTGCCTGTGATTATTTTCGTTCTCGTTCTGATTGTGTTTTTCTTGCCTTTCTAACCTTTTTAGTGGTTTCAGGCACCATCGACTCCACTAAATGAAAGCCTAGATCCTCGAACATGGGAACGCTTGTAGATCGTTTTCTTGATTTGAAATATATACGGAGTATATCTCAACAGTTAGATCTTCTCGCTAACCCCAAATACCAATACGCTAAAGAACCCCTCCAATTCCGCCTGATAAGCTCGAAACTAAGAGATTTCCTGTTCAAGATACCAATACTCCAGTATTATATCTAGTTCATACAGTCGATTTTAGAACATTACCTAGTTTCACACCTTCAGGTTATTAATAATCCATGTACAACCGTACAGTTTTACACTTGCATCCAAATCTTCACACAATTAAGGAAGTTCTAAACCTCGGCGGAGATAATGGGTTCTCATTTTTAGGGCTCAGAGTGGATCAAAAGGATCAATGATCCTCACTGATAATTCGTTCCTATTTAGATTGGGATCGACGGTATACAGTGCGAACTCATCCCAGTGTATCCTATTTAAACGGTATCAGATCAAATGTAATGATTGGTGCTTGGAGTATGTTAAAAATAAGATCCTCTAATGTTGTAATGTTCAATAGGCCCAGAACTTAGCACCGGAGAACAACCTTTGATGGGCGTATATACTATCGATCTATGCATTAGTTCGGTTCCACTATGATGCTTTTGACAAATAACCTGAGGCCAATTTTTCGAATTGCACTTGCCGTATTATCCCGGGATGTTCTTTTCATTGCAAGTGTGTTCTCTAGTGGATAGTCTATTTAAGCGAAGCAATCCCCTTTGCGCTTGTTTAACGTGATATTCCACCCGACATTCATTCACGATGCGTACTTCAACAATTGGAATTTGGGCTTTGGCGGTTGGTGCCGCCGCTGCAAAGACTTGTTATAATGTAATAGTGGAGGTCCCTGTCACGGCTCGCAACGGCGTGTTCGACAACATCAACACCCCAAAGACGAATTTTGACGCTACCTCCTTCTCCCTCTCCGCGACCAAACAAGGTAGAAATTTAACCAAAACGGCCTTATCTGGTTATGCTACCGTTTCGGGCCACTACAATATCTCGACCCAATACTGTATGCCAAAGAACCATGAGAACTCGGCCTACACGCTTCAGATCCTCACACATGGAATGGGCTTTGACAAGTCGTGAGTTTTAAGAGAAGAATGGTCTCTAGACATAGTCTAATATGGAAACTTAGATATTGGGATCTACCATACAACAACTATAACTACTCCTATGTGGATTACGTCTTGTCTCGAGGATATCACACACTCTCCTATGACCGACTGGGCTTTGGAAACTCCTCCCATGGCGACGCAAAAAACGAGATCCAGGCATTCCTGGAAGTCGAAGCACTCGCTCAGTTGACCCGGATGGTGCGCAACGGCAAGATATGTAATATCAAGACCCCCACCAAGATCGTCCACGTCGGTCATTCCTTCGGCTCTGCCCAGACAGTTGCACTGTCTGCCATGTACCCAGACCTTTCCGATGCGCTCGTTCTCACAGGGTATTCCACAAGCGCCGATTATATGCCCATGTTCCTCAGCGGAGCCAACTTCCAGCAAGCCCGGCTCAACGGCAAGAACAGGGACTACACAGCAGGGTACCTGACGACTGGGGATATCGGCAGCAATGTATATCTCTTCTTCTACCCACCCCATTTCGACACCGGTCTTCTGAAATTTGCAGAAGACAACAAACAGCCCATGACGATCGGCGAACTCCTGACCATCACTGGACTACCGGCGAAGAGCAACTTCACTGGCCCTGTTTATGTCATTGATGGTGCGAACGATGTGGCATTTTGTGGAGGCGATTGCTTGAACGCGGGTGGGAAGGCGGCTTCTATTCCTGCTGGTGTCAAAATGATCTTCCCCTCGGCTAGGGCTTTCTCTGCCTACGTCCATCCCAATACTGGTCATGCTATTAATCTGCATTACAATGCTACTGGGGCTTATAAGCAGATTAATGACTTCTTGGGGGCTCACGGTTTGCTGAGTACGAGTCATCAGCATGATCATGCCCGTCATCATCAGATTCATCGCTAAAACGTCGGCAGGAGGCCTGGTTTTAATTCATGTACATATACATCTGGAACAATTAGTACATATGCCTTCTCTTCGAGATACTTTCTAACAGTCTGGTCTATACCAAGGATTCACTTCATTGCGGGATATCTGTATTTGATTCTGCCATACGTTAGACTTGCCGGGTTTGCACACAACGAATCTGGGATGAATTGAGTGGTAAGATCCAAATTGAGACGATTTGGGGGAACGCATGAAGTCATTACAATCACCCAGAAACCAAGGGGCGGTGTGACAAAACTACATATCTCGACCTCTTTCTTGGACAACATCTTTCCATCATCCACTCTGCCACCCAAGTTCATCAGAAATGGCAAACCCTGAA
Organism: Penicillium griseofulvum; assembly: GCF_001561935.1. Taxonomy (NCBI): domain Eukaryota; kingdom Fungi; phylum Ascomycota; class Eurotiomycetes; order Eurotiales; family Aspergillaceae; genus Penicillium; species Penicillium griseofulvum. Next base: position 148,699 of record NW_024467433.1, read on the forward strand.
ACATTACCTGAGGACACAGATTTTGGTGATTTCGTGAAGGATGAAGATGAAGAAATTGATCTCGGGGAGCTCGTCGAGCCATGGCATAGGTATGACGCAAAGGATAACGAAAATCCACTCTATCCCATTTATCTTGGGGAAGTGCTCAACGAGAGGTACCTGGTTGAACATAAACTTGGCTTTGGCGGGGGTTCAACTGTCTGGATGGCATTTGACATTAAGGACAAGAGAGACGTCGCCCTCAAAGTCATGGCCCTAGGGAAATGGGGCGACAACGAAACTCGAATCCAGGATGAGATTATCAAAACGGTACAGGATACTTCTCGCCTGGTTATATATACCGCGACTTTCTTTCTATCCCGAGACGATGGAAGTCATCATAGGGTCTTGGTCTTCCCTATTAAAGGGCCATCTATCTGCACTTACACCATAAAAAGGACTCCTATGGCATCTCGAATGTCTGCTGCTCGACAATTACTGGAGACTGTGGCAAGTTTGCACAAAGCTGGAATCATACATCGCGGTGAGTTAAGATTAACATTCTCTTATATTGTTTCCTTATACACTAAGAAGAATGCTACAGATCTAAATGCAAGAAACTGCATGTGGGGAATGGCTCCTATCGATGGGCTTAGCAGAAGCGCTAAGTATGAATTACTAGGTTGGCCATTACGGCAGACAATACCATTCGTCGATCTCTGGGAAAAGGGCGAACTTGTTAGCCCTGTCAAGGCTCAAAACCTTCGCACAGATGAATTCTACCTCTGCGACTTTGGTTTAGCAAAGAAGATTGACGACCTCACCACTCAATGCGGCTATCCACCTAAGCATTATTGCTCTCCGGATCGACTCCATAACCACGAGCCAAGTTTTGCTTGCGATATGTGGAGCTATATGGCTATTTTCTCTCTGCTCTATCTTACATTTCCTCCGTTCCCGGCATTTCTCGATGGTGGAATTGTGAGTGGTATGGTTGAATGCTTAGGTCCATTACCTGAGAAGTGGAAAGATCTCTACACGCACCGCGGCAGACTTGATTCATGGTATGATCAGTCTGGGTCTCCTGATCCACAGCGCGACCTTGCTGCGAAACTTGCATATTTTCGTCCCGACGCTGATATAGTCGAGCGGCAACATGTGCAATCCATCATGTCGAAAGTTTTTACCTAAGATCCAGAAAAAAGGCCGACCGCAGAGGAACTTTTGCGAGATCCTTCATTCAGGGCCATCATGGAGCGGTACGGGTGCTGAGACTCGGAGAACATACGAGATGCATAGACTGACAATTCCATTTGCACAAAGCTTGAGTAAGATCCATGCGTGGGCTTTTCATTGTGTCTTCAAGAGAGTAGTCTCATTAAAACTCAAAGGAATTTCATTCGAGGTACTCAAAACTTGTGGGAGAGCATTCGCCCTTTCAAGCTATGGAGCGCAGATAATGGTCTGCAAAGGCTGGAGATCTCCGAGTCAGGAGAATTAGGTATTTCCTGAAATCCAAGCAACGTTTCTAGAAGGGCAACCATATTGAAGATGGAGACCTCGGCTGGGATACGCCAAGTCATCCGTCACGTGATATTAACAAACACGTCAAACAAAGCACGTGATATTCAGGCCGGTCGAGGACACAGAACAACAATCGACGGAATCCGTAGATGAAAATACTCATAACTTATCTAAAATGTGATCGTGACGCGACAAAACTTCTGAGAAAAGAGGCCACATTTACCGGGCTTGGGAAGCGAACAGTTCTATTATGGGGAAATATCCAAGGCATTGACCCTCGTGCCTCACCCCACACTCTCTAACGAATCAAGCATCAATGATATGCCCATGGAATGCCAATATGTTTGCCAACATGTTTGCTAACATGCGAACTCCCATTTGCCTGAACCCCACAAACAACTAACCGAAACTAGGGACGTTTAAGAAGTTCGGAGGCTTGGGACGGCACTCTCCAGTGATCTCCGCCGCCAGTGGCCGAACTCCACACTGCCGAAATTGCTTCCCGTTGCTTTTGCCCTCGGGGACGATTCGATGGACAACGCATCCCTCTCTTCATAAATAGGTTGGATTCTGGATGGATCTGGCGTGATTCATCTCATTTAAACATACATTCTATATCTTATTTCCATTCTTTTCTCCATTGGGGCCGGTACCTTTTTTTTTTCCGTGTTGTTTTGTCCAACACTCCTATACAACACTGCACCATGTTTGTGACACTTGAGACCATTCCGGTCATTCTCCTCGGCCTCGCCGTATCGTATTACTTGGTGCCATACCTGCAAAAGTCGCACCTGCGCGACATTCCCACTGCGGGGTTTGCCGCCTTTAGCAACGTTTGGCTACTGCTGCAGGCGCGTCAAGGTCAAAAGTACCTAACGATCGACGAGGCCCACAAGAAGTATGGAAAGTTGGTCCGCATTTCACCCACCCAGGTCTCTATCGCCGACGACGAGGCCATCCAGAGCGTCTATGGACACGGAAATGGTTTCTTGAAAGCGTACGTCATTGCCGCACCTAGAAAAACTGCGCCCAAACTAACTATATCCCAGGGACTTCTACGATGCCTTTGTCTCTATCCGCCGTGGTTTGTTCAACACCCGTGACCGTGCCGAGCATACCCGCAAGCGCAAAACCGTTTCCCACACCTTCAGTGCCAAATCCATTGGCCAATTCGAGCAGTATATCCACGGCAATGTTGAGGAGTTTGTGAAGCAATGGAACCGCCTGGCCGACCTCCAGGGTGACCCTAAGACTGGCTATGCGACTCTTGACGCTCTGAACTGGTTCAACTATCTGGCTTTCGATATCATCGGTGACCTGGCTTTCGGTGCTCCCTTCGGCATGCTCGAGAAGGGCCAGGATATCGCCGAGATGCGTCTGGACCCCAAGGACCCTCCCAAGTACGTCGCCGCCGTGGAAGTTCTGAACCGTCGTGGTGAGGTGTCTGCCACCTTGGGCTGCATGCCGTCTCTCATCCCCTATGCCAAGTACATCCCGGACAAGTTCTTCTCCGAAGGTCTCCAAGCCGTTGAGAACCTTGCTGGTATCGCCATCGCCCGCGTCAACGAACGTCTCAAGCCAGAGGTTATGGCCAATAACACCCGTGTGGATCTTCTCGCCCGCCTCATGGAAGGCAAGGATGAAAAGGGTAACCAGCTCGAACGCGCCGAACTGACTGCCGAAGCCCTCACTCAACTAATCGCTGGCTCCGACACCACCTCCAACACCTCCTGTGCCATCCTCTACTGGTGCATGATCACCCCACACGTTCTCCCCAAGCTACACAAGATCCTGGACGAAGCCATCCCCAAGGACATCGAAGTTCCCACACACGCCATGGTCAAGGAAATTCCCTAGTAAGCCATACCTCACTCCGAACTAAAAGCCCAAACTAACAAACCCCAGCCTCCAATGGGTGATCTGGGAAACGATGCGCATCCACAGCACCTCCTCAATGGGTCTTCCCCGTGAAATCCCCGCCAACTCCGGCCCTGTCGTGATCTGCGGCCACACCTTCAAACCTGGCGACGTGCTCTCAGTACCCAGCTACACAATCCACCGCTCAAAGGAAGTATGGGGCGCGGACGCAGAACAATTCGTGCCAGAGCGCTGGAGTCCGGAACGTCTAACCGCACGTCAAAAGGCCGCCTTCATCCCATTCAGCCACGGACCCCGCGCTTGTGTCGGTCGCAACGTCGCCGAGATGGAACTACTCGTTATCTGTGCTACTGTGTTCCGACTATTCGAGTTTGAGATGCACCAGGATGGACCTATGGAGACACGTGAGGGATTCCTGCGAAAGCCGCTTGCTTTGCAGGTTGGTATGCGTCGTCGTCGGGTTTAGTGGAATTATAGAATATACATCCCTTGTATAGCGGGGATGTTATTTTGGAAATTGTTTGGACCTAGGGTGGAATGGAATGGGATTCTTGGATTTATTTTGGATCTTCATTCGTCATGATTGAGAATGGCTGTGCTTTGGAGTGGCCATTGACGAATTTCCTTTCGCTTGTCGATTTCGATTTGGATAAGGGAATCTGATGAGCGTGTACATATCTCATGTTTTTATATATTTTGGATTGAAATCTTTGGATATTCACTTGAGCTACTGTGGAGTATATGAGTTTAGTTGAAGGTAGTGTTGAAGACTTAGTTTCTTTGTATCATGTACTGATCAAGTCTCAAACAAACTCGAATAATTAGATACAAAAGGCTTGAAGAAAAATCAATGGTATTACTTTATCGTGACTATTCGTGGCGAACGTGAATTAAACGGATGACCGCAGAATTGTGTGCCCCGACTCTGACCGTAGCCCCCAAGTAGTTAATATGAACCATAACAAGGAACAGGTCTTTCTACCACTTGGTAGGACCGAAGGTCTGGCCATCAGGGATAGGGTTCCGAATGGCTGCATCGTTGACATCCATAGTGCCAACGGTGATCCTGGTGCCCCACCATTCGGGGAAGCTAGTATCGGTCAAGTTAAGAGTCAAGAAAATGACAATGGTGCTCAAAGCAAGACCGACATCCAGACCAGCTGAGAGGACATAGTTGTACTGCATCCACCATCCGCGCCAGCGGTCACGGATGTACTTGTTGAAGACGAATCCGACAATACCCCAGGACAGGTAGTTCAGAGGGGTAGCGGGAGGAATTAAACCGGCACCACCGAAGATTAAGGGGGCACTGAGATACTTAATCGGGCTCTTGGGGAAGTAGCGGGCACCGAGGTAGATGAGGACGGGAAGAATGGCACCGGCAAGGAAGAAGAACATCAGCGGCGAGTAGAGCTGGCCAATGGAGAACATGCGAGCGGGTCCAATGACACCCCAGATGACCGAGGCGTTGAAGAACACACGACCGTTGGGGCAGGTAAAGTGGTTGGGCTGGAACTGGTCGCAGACGCCCTTGATGGCGCCCAGAGCCCAGTTCATGGTGGCGATTTGCACCAGGGAGGACCAGAAACAAGCGACCATTTGGGCCATGAAAGTCACGCGAGGGGGAATCTTCATGTAGTGACCTGATGGGGTAGGTTAGGATAACAAATCAATATCCGAAGGACGACAGAACTTACCAATTTTCAAATCCTGTGTGAAGTACATTCCCTGGTACATACTGATGTAACCGTAGGTCTTGAACAGCATCATGGCCATGGGTTTACCGGGCTGCATGTAACCGATAATGAACTCGGTGATGACATTCAGACCGATATCGATGTTGGTGGCAGCCTTGACAATACCAATAGGAACAAACCAGACAGCGGCGATGATCAGAGCAATAATGAAGGACCACCAGCTCATGTGTGTAGGCCAGCCAAGGATAACACCAAAGCCGATTGCGGTCATGGACAGAAACACGATCAAGTACCACCAAAGTGGAACTGTAGCGTAGCAAGTCATGAGACGACCATGAACATCTTCCTCCTCCCTTCCGACGCGACGGAATCGAGCCCAGATATCCGGGCCGTTGAAAAGGCCGGCCTGGACAAGCACAGCGATGATACTGGCAAAGGAGAGGCCGTAGGACAGCATGAATGTTGTCGACAGGAACAGAGGCGAATAGCTCTCGTACTTGGCGGTGTCAAAGGTATAGTCAGGAGTAAGAATCTTGCTGACATTGTATACATGGCCAGTGTTGTCGTAACTGCTGGAGTCACTCATAGGTAGGAACTGAGCGTAGAAGAGATTGGAGTAGTGGATAGCGGGAGTGACAATCCAGAACCAGAGGAACATGCCAATCATAGTATTAGAGATAGCGTACCAAGGAGCAATCATGGGACTGAAATTGAATCCAGAGATCTGAGTCCAGTCAAATGTCATTGGCAGAAGCGAGAGGCCGGTCGCTCCACCGAAGAGCTGGTTGACAACCACGTTGTTGGGCTTAATCCAGGTAATCCAGGCAAAGATACTCAGGAACGGTGCAATGTAGCCGGGGAACCAGTACCAGCAGAAAGAGCCAATCATGGCGTACAGGAACATCTGATACTTTCCAATCCTCCAGCCGGCGACCTTGCTGGGATCCGGCTTGGTGCGATCGTGCAGCGCAGCGAAGAGAGAGGTATTGATCAGGGTCGAGGGCCAGATCATGGCAGCGGGCTGAACCAGGAAGCGGGTAAAGAAGCCAGCCATGCCGAAGCCCAGCATCTGTGTGGAAATACACATCAGGATTTCGAAACCCCAGCCGAAGTGTTGTCCATAGAAAGCACGCTGAGCCAAGATGACATCCGTCGCGTAGGCGGCGCCACCACCGAAAGTGGCGTTAGCCATGATAACCACAATGGTATGTTCTTTCTTGGTGAAAACACCAGGGTTGAGTTGACCTTTGAATCCAAAGAAATTGATAGTGTAATTGGGCATCCACATTTCCCATGCCTTTCCCACGGGGTAAGCGACAACCTGCGCAATGTATGAGGGGATGACAATGTAGGGCTGACGCATCGAGAACAACATGTTGAGGGCAGATCCAATGGTCGCAAAGAGGAGACCAATCACCCAGGCACGAATAGTATTCACAGATCCACCCTCATCGACATTGGGAACAGCGGACCGAACCTCGGGGTATGGGGAGTTGTCCAGGAGTTCCTGGGCGATAACCTCCTGGGTACGCTTGTCGGATGTATGTAAGGCCTCATCGAGTTCCTCAACAATCTCCTCGGGCATGTTTGGATCCCAGTGGTGATGAGCCTTAAGATCACGCAGCGCTTTGATCTTATCATCAGGCGCGGTCTCATCGACCATCGCACCAGTGGTGACGGCGATAGACTCGTCCTTCTCCATGGTGAAAGGTATGGAGAGGTGAACTTTACAAGGATTGGATATGAGGAAAGAAAATCAAAGCAGCAACAGGGGGTAATTGAGAATAATATAAAGCTCCTCAAAGACGAGGCCGACGGAGGTCCGCCTTATCGCCCAAAAAGGATATCGCAGGCTTATCCTGGGGTGGATGTAACCCACGAGCGGAAATGAAACCGAATATTATAGTAAACAAAATGATTTGATGAAAATGAAGAAGTGGGGGGGAAAAGGAAGACAGGGGTGATTCAAAGTGAAGTGAGGAATGGTGAGCTGAGTGTGAGTGGCTGGAAGGAGACCCTTGAGGCGGAAAGTGGTAAAGTGCATATAAACAAAGCAGGCCATTAATCTCAACTCATCTTATGATTTGGCCTTTGCTTTTTGGCCCGATAGCTCACAGACCTCTTATGTACGCTGCCTTATGCATAATCTGGAGAACATTCGTATCTCGAGAATATAGATATTTGGTGGCGTTCCTTGGGTTACCTTCCACCCCAGCTACTATTCAAATGAGCTTCCAACAGACAAAAGAATTATTGTCCATGATCAGGTCAAAATATCTAGTTAAGTCAATATAAAGTATAGGATGTCTAATTTTGATCTGCCAACCTTGGGGCGTTTGTGAAATGTGGCATTCCAAGGGAATTCCAAGACACAGAAGCAATGTCTGGAGAGCTTGTTTAGTGATAAGCCGGCGCACGGAGGAAAAGGGATGAGCCTGCCGTTATTGTGTTAGTTTTGCCGCTAATTTTTGCAGCTAAAATATTGGCCAACCAACTGGCGCCATTCATTTAAGCCCATTTGGCCCATCTCCGGCGCTAGTCGTCGGTGTTGGCGAAAAGGGCATATGCCGTACTCCGTATTTGATACCCTATTCCGTTCCAACCACAAGTGAGAAAGCCGGGAATAGCCTCTTATCTTGAGTTTAGGCCCCGGCCCGGGGTAAAAGTGGAGGTCAAATACCCGGCATTTTAAGGCCATTCGAGGCCCCTGTCAGGGGGTGTCCGTGATTATCATCTGATAGAAATCGACAGCTCACGTAGGGCAAAGCACAGGGGCCCTCAGCAATGCGGGGAGACTTTTCTAGTGGGCTTCTATAGCTCGCGCTCGATATCCGAAAACGACAAGGTCGGTGCTGCACTAGTGGCAAAATTTAGTATGTGTTTTGGATCTAGGATGTCTCAAACCGGAGGCCCCACGGAGTTGCAGGGGTTGTGAAATCAGCCTTTAGAATGATTCTTCCTCATTGGCCCAGAGGAAGACGGGAGATATGTCAAGTGATGATGGGTACATCGCGTGATAGGAGGAATAATCATTATCTGGGGACATTATCTGGAGACTGCATTAATATTATGTTATGTAAACACATGGTAGTTGAAATGCGAACCTCCTAAAACCGGGGTAAATCAAATAACATAACCAATGGAAACAATTCCAGTGACAAAGAGTTGAAGCAAAAGCTGGGGCAGCCTTCGAAGGCTTGAGAGAGACAAGCCCCCCCCATGGCTTGGAGGGCTGGGCCGAGGCAGTCCTTGACCGCCTCCAATATAAACCGCCACAAAGCCACATACTTCAATGCTCAATCGCATCTACGGAGTACTCCGTGAACATGATATTTATTAATAATATTGCATTGTCATTAGCTGGGCAAAAATACTGGACTTTGTGGTTGCATACATCCGTATCTAATTTTCCGGAGTTCCCCCGAACAATACATCAATGATAAGCTTGGGCTTAATGTCTCGAAGTATCCATGGATCCACCAAGTGCAGTCTAAAAAGGTCCACGATCCACGACCCCTGGCAAGACCACAAGTACAACCGATCTGCAAGGCATTGCTTCCATGGTCGATCAGCCTAGTGGGTTGGATTCGCTGGTGAGATCTTTGTTTTGACATCTCAACTTGGATCTGCGCTTCGTGGGCACATCAAAATGTCCGAATATCGCTGAACCAGTTTAGGCACACATAGATAAATTTGCCGATAAGCCGAGGCCAATAATGATAGGCTTGGAGTAGATACCGGGGTCTAGCCTTGGCTTCCATTGCTAGCTCAAATTGCATAGGGCGTAGGCCCGCTGTACTCCACACAGAGGCTTCGTTAGCTAGTTCCAATCACAAAGGGCGTAAATCGATGGCCGTTGGCCCCACTATGATATGCTCTGACCGGAGGACGGAAATGCAGAGGTAAAGTGGAGCTCTGAGTATGGATTCTAAAGTCGACTTCAGCGCTCACGGTAGATTGTTCGTCGATGACGAGTCCGGAGGAAATGAGAAAATTTCATCACTCAGCCACTCAAAGTTAGTGAAGTAGTCCTCGTTGATCTGGAATTCTCCTTGAAAAGGAGCATCCGCGTTCTGTAGAATACCCCCAGCGGAGTCTCGGGCGGGATCTTTTCTCATGATAGCACGCCCTGCCTCCACGCTCGGGAACATATTGGTTCGGGTGGGACCATCAACTGGCTCGGTCCCTCGCATTTTAGCACGCGCGTGAGGGTCATATTCATCACGCCACCACCAGACAGCATCCAATATCTGACTAAGAATCAAGCGACTGCGAATTCGCAATGCGGTGTATTCCGAGCCATCCGCTTTGCGGAATGCCTTGGTGCTATTCCAGAGTTGATTCAAGACCGTGATCATTTTGGCAGGTGTATCTCTTCTGTCAGTGGACATTTGCTTGGCCAAATTGATGGCGGCAAAGAAAGAGGCTTGGGCACGGCTTGTATCAAGTCCGCTGGAGGCAAAATCGCTTTTGAGAATGCGTAACAGGGACATCGAAGCCAGGAGCAGACCGAAGCTTATTTGAACAGGTGCCATAAAGAGAGATCCCATACGATCTGCCAAGGCTTGAATATAGTCTATCAAGTTGCAAGCGGTGACAATAAGACGTGGAAGGCATCCACTGGAGATCAGTGTTTGGTTTTTGTAGAAATGGAAGCTCTGGATTGCCATCCGGCAAAGGAGAAGATGATACTTCTCATCGTCTGGAATAAAGAAACAAGCGTTAGTGGAATGACAATTGCCGAGGTGATCCATATCAGATACAAACCGACTACTGCCTGCAGTGCAATATCGTCAACCTCTCCCTCATACTTCCGCAGCAAAATATCCAAAGCCAGCTCTTGATCCACAGACATGGCACGGACTCCATTTTCCAGAACTGCTTCGCTGCATTTCCCAACGACCTCCAGGCATCTGAGTTTTTGAACGAGGTGTGGAGCAATCTTATCAAATAGCACCTGGCGCTGGATGGTATCCTGTGCCAAACTGACCAGATTCCGGGGGGACTGCCCTTTTATCACACAGGACCTAGTAACAATCAGCACGGTAATTCGCTTGAACACACTTTAAAAGAGAGACACCCACCGTTGGTAAATAAGGACACAATGGGCCCAGAGCTCTGAGCGTCGGACCATATCCAAGTCTGAGGGCGCCGGAATCTTCACTCGGGAAAATTCATGGCTCGACATCGGGATATGGAAGCCATTTTGCATTGCTACATGCAAAAGCATTCCGCTGAGAGGGAATGTCACATCAGGGCGGTTTTCCTTGGGAAAAGGCCATGTCAGTAGGAGCAGTAGTCCCTGTATAGTGTACCACGGCGCGCATGTCGACAGGACCGATAGGAATGCCATTTCCGTAACCTCCTGGGCCAGCGCAGTGTGCAAAGTCGGGTTTCGGGAATATGATCGACTAGCGACGCCGATAACAGCCCAGAAGAGAAATGGCGACTGCGCGTAGTACGCATTCGGCTTGGTCTGGACATCGAGGATGGGGAGGAATGAGGCATAGTGACGGAAGAATCTGCAAGGAGTTAGAAACAGGTTGACCACAAGCGTCGAGGGATATGTACAATTGGTACAGGTCCTCAATCTCTCGACCTGTAACGGTGACGCTTTTCAGTGAACGGGGCTTTGTGGGATCAGTCCCTCCCATCATCGCATCAGGTGTGGAGCCCGCTGGTGCAAGATGATATTGGGGATATGCCAGCGACAAGTCTTGCGAATCCTCCAGCTGGACATCAGACTTCAGCAAGGCCGGTATACCCAGGTCCGTTGCCGCTGCGGATAACGCAATCGGAACGGAATCGGGGTTCAACTGCTGGGAGGCCTGCAGTTGTTCGCGCCACTGCTTATTCTCGTGCTCTAATGCGATGTATCGACTTCGGGGAAATATGTGTAAGTAGATTCGTTTCATCTTAATCAGATTTGGACTCTTACCGACGTTTGTGCTCTCTTGTGAAGCTATCATCTATGGTGCACTCGAGGTTGCGTTTGCGGCATCGGGAGCATGGTATACTCTCATCCCGCCAGACATCGCATCGGGCCTATTGGTGTCAATAGGATATTTGTAAAAGGATGGTCATTGTTACTTTTTGCTGGCGGCACATAGTACACGCCTTCTTTCCTTTCTTGGGTAGTCTGTATATAGTTATGTTAGCATGCTTCTTTAGATGGTGAACAATAGATGCTCGTACACCTCCATTTCTGAGCTTTGGGCAAATACAACGTAATATTGCGGTTCCCAGCCAAGAAAGGAGCCAAATATGTGACCAAACTCCTCGTTTATTCTCTTCGTTTGGGGGTTTCGACCTTAGAACAGGGGAAAGACAGAGTTGTAGTACTCAATCCCGGTAACGGGATGATGGCAGATTTGTGATTGGTCCAACAAGTAAGGTTGAGGTGGGCCGAGGTCATGTGATGCTCACATATAGCCCAGTCACACCGCTTGCCATATTGGATTGCTGCCATATCACGTGAACGCGGAACACGGGCTTTCCCGAAGGTTTCCAAAATTGGAAGTTCAACAACTCAAGTCTCTCCCTGACGAGCATGTATTTCCCCTTACAAAAACAGACTGGCATAAACTGAGTTGCACTAGGACTGAAGCCAAAGCTACATTGCGGCCAAAAAATGTCGTTTGAATTCCGCACATTGGTACTAGTAGCTGGATATATATATCCACTATGTTTCTCGATAGGGATATAGCATTGACCGTAGTCTGAATATCTCATAGATTCGAACAGCAGCATACTTTTTCTCTGCTCAGTCAATACGCCGATGGAATTACGCCACAAGGCGTTGAGCGGACCCAGCTCCAGTTTCATCTAGAACATCTCCAAAAATCGACACGTGGACTAGCGGATGCTAGGATGACACATGTTAGTAACTCTTCTAACGCCATTTGTGGCCATTCCCACTTGTCTTCACCGTACCCAAACTGCCTACATTGTTCATAGGCCTCGCACACCTGAGGACATACGGTGGAATCGCGGTCAAATATTTGATCCCGCAACGATATAAGCGTGCCTAGTGGTCAAAAGTCGAGATAGGTGATATTTTTGTATTTACGTTTATTGCTCATGTTGATTTTGGCTCTGCTGGCATGCGAAATTCAGGATTGATGGATCTGCATCGTTTGCAGTCTGCAAGTAAAAAACCCGAGCCTTTGAGAATGAGCGCGGCCAATATGAAATTTACACTTCTTGACAGTCTCTCGTGATAGAAACTTGAAAAGTCGCACTCAATGATATCAAACAAACACTTGCCCGTGATGTCGACAGAATTTTATCTCCATTTTTGAGCCCGGAATGGCGGCTCTTGATCCTTGCATGAGACCAGATACAATGCGTTGTTGGTACTCGACTTGTCCAACCCAAGCTCCAGGATTTCCTGCATTGAGGACGCCATAGTCCAGTCTTCATAAGTTATTAGGATATCGTTCAAGTCCATTGATGTGCCCCGAAGCATCGCTCGGAATCTTTGAGACATGTCTCCTAGGTATGGCCGCAAGTACGCCAGCCAGTCAGATGCCTGAAGCTTTTCTCCTCTTTGCCACCATTTACCCATATCAACAATGATGTCATCCAAGGGACTTATCTGGTCGAAATCAAATATATCAGTAGCTTTTCTTAGGCTACCATCGATCTGGAGAAGGTATGTGCAACCGCGCATATAAGGTATCAATTCTGCGTACCAGTCATTGTAGAAATGCCCTGGGAATCGACTATGTCCATAGTTATCGATTTGCGGGCTGCTACCATAAGCATATAGGGAGGGGGCCGTCGTTGTCGGAAGCTAGCACATTCTCTTCGGTGAATTGATAGGCTGCCAACTATATCCACTATGTTTCCTGAGAGGGATATAGCATTGGCAATATTATGGATATATATCACACCGTAGTAGTGCTTATTTAGGATACTTGTACGATAACAGTATTAAAGATAGCTTAATATAGCAATGAAGGAGTTATAGTAGAAAGTATATCGGTATACTGGGGGCGATTATAATATCCCTAACTTCTTAAGTCTCCTAATATAATAATATTTACACGTTCTAATACTAATTGAAGGAATTGGGCAAACGAAGATAGAAAGGGGACTAAGATTGGATTATTTCTTAGGAAGCTTGATATGTTTTTCTTTTTATTGGGTCGCAACGAAGCATAAGGGGAATTATCGCAGCTAGTTTAGAGTAGGCTCTGCAGAACGAATCATATCACCTCTCTTGCTACGACCAGACACTTGTTCAAACAGTTGATTATATGTTATATCTTTGGAGCCCACAGGTAAACTTTCTAATCTAGTGGGCCCAACTACAACTGGTATAGCTTCACATAATATTGGCTTATGAAATCCGTTTAGACCCGACCCTATAACATTCGGAGAGTGACATATAATCAAATAAGAATATGAAGTGTGGATTGTAACGTAACAAATTACAAGACATTTGGATTGACAATACTCAACCGTCTCATACGAGAGATAGTCTTGTAACAGGGACTATCATACGAGGTTGACCACCTGATGTGTAAGATAATTTGTCAGGAGGAAACCCAAAAGACCCTGAACACAGTTGTGGAGCTTTGACGAGGGTACATTGCTGTGACCTTCACTCGTAGCCATGTGTCTCACATCACCAAAGCACCAAACCCAATAGACTACAGGGAGGCGTTCTTCCCCATGACAAAGGTCAAATGGGATAGCATGCCAGGTCACGCAACGTGGAACTTGTCAGGTCTCGTGGTTGGATATCCAGATGCCGTCGTTCGGCCGGAGCGGTCGATGGCAACGGGACATGGGGGCTGATTTGTGCTGAGAATTCTCATTCGACACCTTTCCTTCCATTTTGAGTTGGTTGCGGTGGCACTGACAGGGGAAATCTACAGGACATCCATGGAACTGTACTCAGAAGCTGCCATACCTTGCGAATGGGCCAACCACCAAAACATGACCACTCAACGAGATTCTAGCAAGCTTTTCGGCCTTGAAGATCTTTAGATAATCTTGACTTCGTTGTACGAAGTGTTGGTCCAAGTTGAATTTACTCCAGGCATCGTTTTACCGGGTTAATGATGATTTAGCATGATGTGATGGGGGTCTAGGCGACATGGCAAATTCAGGGTATCGCGCATCCCCCGCAATTTCTGTTCGATTGAAGGGTCGAATATTCGATTCAGGTCTGGATATACCCGACGCCCCCACCACTGACGAGCGGCGGCAACGTTTGGTCGACCGATATGCCCTCACCGTGACATCACTGACCTTGAAGTTGAAGTATATAGCAGAACAACAAGATCAAGTGGAATCAAACAAAGCATGTAATTTTTGTCATTTATTGTGCGCAGTCATGAGTTTTGATATTCCTTCTGTTGCTGAAATTCAGCTCGCTGCCGAGAGGGGGCAGCGCATCACACAGGATGATGTCTCGTCTATCGCGCAGGCCGAGAGCGCGCTGACCGGACGCGGACCTTCTAGGGGTGGACCAGCTGGTGAGTCCAGGCTACATTCTATTTGCAAGCAACGGATGACTGATCGAATATAGCAACGGCACAAAGTCTTTCCATGCGGCAAAGGAATTTCGAAAATAAGGTCGCGGAGGTGTCCCGGAAGCCATCAAGTGCGATTTCGCTAGAAGATGCAGAAGAAATTCAAACAACAGAGGTTAGCGAATCCTCGTGAAAAGTTCAGCAGAGTCAAATTACTAACGAGAGGTTCCTACAGGGACGTGCATTTAACCAACCACCGGGAGTCGGCTACATATCTGCCCAAGTTCGGTCGATTGCGGATAGTAATGATGCCTGGGGTCTTATAAATGCGGCTGATGTGCCTGCATACATCACTAAGGATGATGCACGAGACGCGCAACATGCTGAAGCTACAGTTTATGGCGGTCAGAATCCTCGGGGAGGAATGGCAGCTCAGATGCAGGTAAGTGGATATGCTGATCTTTGACGCGATGGTAGCTGACAGGTGCTTCTGCAGAGTGCAGCGGACAAGATCGATAATGCCCGACGAGGCAGCTATGGCAGCTATTAACATTTTATATACTGTCATGTAAAATAGTCACACTGAACATACTAACGTACATATTGTACCAAAAGTGAACATATGCTGGCATCGCCAGTTTGAATATACCTACTTTGCACATGTGTCAGAAGAGACGCCCAATAGTATGAGAAATTTCCGAAGCTCCATTTGAATTGGCTAATGAACATCCCTGTGGCGATCATCTACACCGGGGGCGCTTGGGAGGCCAAATATGTGTTGACCCGCTATTCGGCTGTTCCTTCATGGAAATGGAATACGGAGTCGAGCATCTGCCAAGATATTCAACAAACTCTGTTCAGTCCATGACAGTTTGGCTTCTTGGATAAAGCTGCATGAATTGACAAATATCGGGTCGAATGAGAACTCTCAGCTTGTTACTGATGTCCAGCGCCTCTCTCGGTAGCGATTAATCACAATGCAAACTTGTGCTACTCCGTCCCCGTCTCAAAATCCTATGTTTAGGTGTAAAACTCAGTATGTTGTATAATGGAGCTAAGAATCACAAACACAGCCGACCCACTATGAGCCGTGCCAATTGCTGATGAATCCCTCGAGACTCAGGGAATGAATTGACCAATCACATTTTGGTCATTCTCCGAGGCATCATTCTCTCAAAACAGCTTGACACATTTGGTAGCGTCCAGACTCATTTTATACGCCTCTTGAAGAATGTTCATGTCCAAAAGCAGTGGGTCTTGGCTCCTATCAGAGGGGGGGTTGGACGGACAATGAACCGTGACAGATAAGCCGCAGCGAATCTCCAAGCTGATTTGCGGAGTCCGATCTGCACAGCTCAAAAAAATGACACTTGACATGAGTGGTGCGCTTAGCTGCTGAATTTTGGAGGGGTAAATAGTCCCCCAGCCTTGCATTTGAGCTGCGGGGCACAATAATTTGTCATTATGCAGCTTTTGGGGGCTGACAATATAAATCAGCACTAGGGATTTGAAAGGAATTTGTATTTGGAATTCCAAAACCTCATGGAATTGGTCAAATTGGAATTTGGTGGAGTTGCCGTCGGGAAAAAAGCTCAACAAAATTCAGCTTCGTAGCGATGATGTAATAATCTAGGTATTAGGTACTTGTTTCACTAGCATTGATTCGGAGGAAAAGTAAGTACTAGAGACTTGAAAAATTAATGAAGTTGACATATTCAACTTTTTTCTTAGTGTTGGGGGACTATTATCTCTTAAATACCTTTCCTTCCCCTCTCCAAAGGTCCTCACTCTCAAGTACCTTGAAAGAATCAAATACAAAATGCCTCTCTCCGGACACTGCCTCTGCAAAGCCGTCACATACACCGTGGACGTTGACGCTCCTCTGGTCACTGGCTATGACCACTGCGATGACTGCCAACGCCAGAGTGGCTCAACCTACTGTTAGTTATATTATAACAACCGGAGAAATACAATTATTAACCTTTTTATAGCTCTTGTCGCTGTTGTCCCCAAGGACAAGCTGACTATCCAAGGCCCCACCAAGAGCTGGGCTGGAAAGGGTTCCTCCGGCCTCGCCGTCCACCGTATCTTCTGCTCTGAGTGTGGTTCCCCGATCGCCCACGACCCTGATGCAGCTCCTGAAATCATTGCCATCAAGGCTGGCACCTTGGACACTGAGATCAAGAAGAACCTGAAGCCCGTAAGTGTGCAAAGCCAGGGCTTTATTTAGCCTTTGTTAGAGTGTGACTGACCCCTTGTTCTATGTAGGACACCGAGATCTGGACCGTTGGCAAGCTTCCTTTCTGCCAGGAGAACCTTGCCCGCCCATTCAAGCACATGCCCGAGTAAATGGAGTTCGAGGTTTTTAACGAAAAGATAGCTTTTTGTGGGTTATAATGAGTGATGATGACCAATGCAACGATATAGTCTAATGTGGCTTGCGTTAATGATCAATCAAAATGTTTACACCAGTTTCTTGTCGCAGAACAAACATAGACCTTTGAAGCAAATAGTAACCGAAGGATCTTTGTCGGCAAGGTGATACAACCTATCTTGTGGGTTTGTCACAGTATGTTCTTGGGCTCGGCAACAAATATGCTCTCTTGACCAAACCTTTCGGACGCAATTCTAACGCTTTTTTATTGTAGTGTGCTTCACAATGTCTGGAACTCTATTCATCCACGATTCACGCACTTATGTGAATTACGAGATTCCCATTAACCAAAACTCAGTACGAGCGATTGACCTTCAGCGTATCCGAGCGCCTTCGCTCAACAGCAACCACGCAGACCAACTTGCGCATGGATTGCGTGTCTATGATCCTGGACTGCAGAACACTGCAGTGACACAATCGGCTATCAGTTTCTCGTAAGAATCTTAGAAAGATGCTTTCGGTATCTGGCTGATCTGTGCCTAGTGACCACGAGAATAGTCTACTTCTGTATCGAGGGTACACCCTAGACCAACTCTGGGGATGTGACTTTGAAGAAATGTTCCATCTGCTGCTATGGGGCAAATATCCCACAGCGAGTCAATCCGAAGAGCTACGTCAGAGACTAGCACAGTATATGCAAGAGGTCCCTGATATTGTGCGCCAGACTATCTTTAATCTCCCGTAGGATGAGTCCCTTGGTATCAGTTATCATGTGTTTCTAACCAGCATTGAAATATGCAGAAAGACGACCAGCCCACTGCCGCTAATAATAGCCGGCCTTTCAGCTTACCTTGCCTGTATACTCGATGTGATCCCAGCAACCACAAATGCGACAGTCTTCCAAACAGACTTCAAACGAGCTGACCAAGTTATCCTCCAAACCGCTGCTGCCTATGCCGTTGTCTTTGGAGCCGTACGATCCCATCGGATAGGCATTCCCTGGAGGAGTCCATCTCCCCACCAAACCTACTACGAGAATCTATTCACAATGGCCGGCCTCGTTGACCCAGAGACAAACCGCCCTGATCCTATACGCGTATCCTGCTTCCGTCGCTTTGGAAACCTCAACGCCGAGCACGGAATGGCTCTATCAGTCTTCTCAGCCCTAGTGACTGCCTCATCTCTAACTGACCCTGTATCCTGTCTGATATCTGCCGTGGCCGCTGCCCATGGTCCCCTACACTTCGGCGCAACAGAGTCGGCTCAACGCGCTCTCCACGACATCGGAGAATTAGAGAATGTCCCAGCCTTTATCGAAGAAATAAAAGCCGGAAAGCGAAAATTATTCGGGTACGGTCATCGCACTTATAAAGGAATGGACCCACGTGTGCGTCCTATCCAGAGCATCCTGAAAGATTTGGCCTATGTGCATCAACCACTATTGAAAGTTGCCGAAGCAATCGAGGAGACTGCTGCAAAAGATGATTACTTTAGTGCACGGGGTTTATACCCAAATGCGGATTTCTACGGTCAGTTTGTCTTTACTGGAATGTGAGTCAGTCGTCATATGCATTATAACTCAGGCTCTAACACCGAGTTAGCGGGTTTGAACCTGATATTATTCCAGCAGCGATGCTTGCGCATCGTATTATGGGTATTATGGCACACTGGAGAGAGTACATGGGTAAGACGACTCACTGGAGGCTGGCTAACCTGGCTGACGGGTTATAGTCACTCGCGGCAAACTGTTTCGACCTACTCATCTGTATACGGGATACACTGAGCTGAATCCCGATCCCAGAGCTAAGATATAGGTGTTAGAAAGTGTTAGGGAATGATTAGTTTGCCACTCTTGTTAGCAGCCCTGTTGAAATTAGGCAAACCCTTCTATAGTATGACATTTATTGAGAAATAATGCACTTGTCTGTGAACTATGTTGAAGAATAATTGCGCCTTCACCGAGAAAGGGATACTGGGCCTCCGGCTGATTTAATGAAAGCTCCGAGGTATTTATACCCCATCAAGCCCACGAGGAATTCAGAAACTTTGTTAGCTGTTCGGCCGCCTACCTTATATCAACATGAACAATCAAGACCAACAAATACGACAGGAGGATGAGGTTAATGAAGAAACCCCATTGGTGCATGTTAGTCCTCGTACTGAGCCATACTCCGTGTTCACATCAACACAGAAACGCCTCATTATTCTCACAGCTGCACTGGCTTCGAGCTTCTCGCCTCTATCTGCCAATATCTACTACCCAGCATTGAATTCAATTGCAAAGGATTTGCATGTCAGTCCATCCCAAATTAATCTGACAATTACGACATACATGGTACACATAAATGAGATTACACAAAATCTACTTGAATACACTGACATCGCTGGCTTTGAAGATATGTCAGGGCTTCGCCCCAATGTTGACAGGATCATTGGCAGACCAAGCAGGTCGTAGACCAGCATACATCCTCTGCTTCACGGTATACATACTGGGAAACATTGCTCTAGCTCTACAACACAGTTTCCCCACGCTCTTAGCTCTTCGCGCAGTTCAAAGCTGTGGCAGTAGTGGCACTGTAGCCCTTGCATCCGCAGTGGCGGCCGACATTATCACATCTGCTGAACGAGGCATGTACATGGGGTTTGCCTCACTGGGAAACATACTTGCCCCATCCATTGGGCCTATCCTTGGAGGTGTGTTAAGTAAGTATCTAGGGTGGCAAGCGATATTCTGGTTCCTCGCTATAGCAGCTGGTACCTTTTTCGTACCGCTTTTACTCTTTTTCCCTGAAACATGTCGTGGGATTGTCGGAAATGGGTCGAGTCCTACAATTGGGTGGAACCGAACCATTTGGAGTTACTTACAGACCACTCAAGAGATCCCGGCTGCATCTGGTGTGTCAAGGAATCGCAAGAATTTCCCCAACCCATGCTCAACCCTCCGTCTGCTTTCCCACCGACCTGTGGGACTTGTGCTTTTGGCAAATGGAGTTATATTCAGCAGTTACTACGCCATCACAGCTGGGATCCCCGCATTGTTCCAGAAAATATATGATCTAGATGACCTTGGTATTGGACTGTGCTTCATTCCCGCAGGTTTGGGGTCATTACTCAGTGCAACTGCCAATGGAGTATTAGTTGACTGGAATTATCGACGTGCTCGACAAAATGCCGGTCAGACGGTACACAAGAACCAGAAGCAAGACATTATTGGATTTCCGATTGAACAAGCGAGGTTACAGATTGGTGTGCCAATGATTGTACGTTGACTGAGACATCCTTGCCACCTTCTATTAGTTGACTTTCATTTCCCCCTTTTAGATACTTGCAGCTGTCTCGATGATCGTCTACGGAGTATTGATACCCTTACGGGCACCGCTCCTAGTTGCGCTTACTGTGGTTTTTATAATTTGTTTTTGTATTACGGCGGCGTACAATGTGATGAACATTCTGATCGTCGACTTGTATTACGAGACACCTGCTACCGCAATGGCTGCTAATAACCTTGTGCGCTGTTTCCTTGGTGCTGGTGCTGCAGCTGTGGTCAACCCCTTGATCAAGCAGGTTGGTGTGCAGTGGACATACTGCTTTGTATCGGCAGCGATGGCTCTAGTAACTCCGATTTTAGGGGTTGTTTATGTTCAGGGCTGGGAATGGCGGAAGAAAGAAGCCGAAACTGATGCACAACGGCGAACTGTACACGAGAGACCGTAGCACCATGTAGGGGCAGGGCAGGCGCGTCTATAAATTGGATCACGAAGCATCAAAAAGCATTGATCTAGTTCTCGAATTTTGATTGAATGCTATAGTCAGATTTCAGTCCCCTCCGCTGATTCCAGATTAATATAATATGTTCTCACTAGTTACCCTCGTCTTCGGCGTTCTAACCGAAATATTCCAGAGTGTCCCTTTAACACCTAGCCAGCAATTGCAAATACGATATCCTGGAGGCCAATGGATCAATCCGGGCATGGAACTAGATATTCGAGGTACGCGAATATGAAAGACAACCTTGGAATAAACCGACCGATTTAACATCAACTAGAAACCACCATGATCCCAGAGATCAGCAGCACCAACCTCCAATGCAACCAAAAATACATAATCCTCTTCATCGACCTCGACGTCATCATACCAGGAACCGCCATCCAATCTGTGATTCTACACTGGTACCAACCGAATCTCAGCATGGATTGCACAAAACCAACACCACCATCCACAATCGTCCCAGGCAAAGGCCACGAGCGCGCAGCATCGTACATAGCACCCCGTGCACCACCAAATACCCACCATCGTTACGTGTATCTCCTCTTCACGCAGCCTGCAGCCTATCAATTTCCTGAATGCTTCTCACATGTGCTCCCTGAGACTGTTAACGCCCGCGCAGGGTTCGATATTAAGGAATTTGTACAGGCAGCAGGGCTGGACGCGCCTATTGCTATGAACTATTTTATTGGTAAACATGTACCTTCCGATGGGGAGAATACGATGCCTTATAGTGCGACGATGACCTCGTTCCGTTCCGTGGATTGTCCTACGAGGACGGTGGGGTTGGTGTGAAGTAGGGCATTGCGTGGTGGAAATGGGAGATGTGGTTGGTTTATAGTATTTTGTGTAATAGGGTTTACGGAGACTCAATATGATTTATGTGGGATGCTGTTTTGGGATTGCTCCGTGGTTTGGAACATATTTAATGAACGCCGATTTGATGCTTTATAGCTAAATATAGGCACCAAATGCATGAACTTCGGATATGAAGGGAGATGCGAGAAGCTTATGTACATGTGATGGATATCTACTATAGGGTTGAAGCATGCTCATATATTTATTGTGCCGTGTTTAGCATGTTAGAGTGATCCTCACGTTGAAGAGATGACCTGTTGTACACCCTTCAAGCGATCCGGCGGGGCATTGTATCTGCTTTCAGTGAATGGGGAAGGAATTACTTGAATCAGCCGAGGCTGCTCTGGTAGACCTCGGGAGAGAGTGATAGATGTGTTTATAAGGAAAGTCTGTGTTACATAGTCCAAGGGGCCACCGGAGGAAATAACACCAAGCCCTTTCAGCTAATCGGCAGTGCGTATACCGTGGCATCCATGTGAAGGAAGCTAATTTAGAGGTCTGATAGCCGTGACTCTAGATTATCCTTTCTGGCGATTGGCTCTTAGATTGCGTTCAAGGCAATACTCTAAAGCCTCGTGCTATGTGAAATGTGGGGTTCAAGCACTCAACTCAATTGTAGCAGATATTGAAAGCAAGCTATGCCTTGAACATTGGGGTTGTCGAATCGGAGAGATAGAGGGCAGTAGAGACAACATGGACCTGAGTGTTAACAGGTTTGCTCTCAACAAAAGCTCATATATTTATCCATGCCTCCCCTTCTCGCAATCATTTCATGGAGTTCGGTTCAAATCAAATTCCTGTGATCGTTCCGAGTAACCACCTTTCCACCTTACACAAGTGGCATTAGATGAGAGCTGCAATGACATTATCAAGGAAGTGTGATGACGATGATATCTGGCAACCCCAAGCATAGCGCATAGCAGGCAAAACAGTGCGGATAGTATATCGAAAATTGTTCACTAGGTCGACACAGGGTCTAATGGAATAATGTTAGAATACTAAATCACCTTGTTAGGCCGGGCAAGGGCAATGCACCAATTGTTTTGTCTGGATATGGATCGTCAGGCAACTGTCGTACCGGGCGAATAGATACTCCGATTGGCCACATTATAGAGAGAAATGTCGAAAGATTGATTGATCGATACTGCTTGTATGGAAGAGCTTTTCTCTCAGTTGGCTGATATGGTAGTCCAGATTGATGTATGTTGTCTAACGATGCGCTTGAATTTCCAACAAATTTGTGTTTGCTGCGTCGTTCAACTAGAATAGGATGTTGCTCGAGAACGGAAACAGCTATTTTTATGTGCAACAATGGGTTGTAGGTGAGCGTAAAGAGGCATACGAGCTCGATAAAATGTGAATACCATACGGACACGTTACTGAAATCAATTAGCATTCAGAGACATCATGAAGTAGAATACACTACTTACATTACTCACCAAATCATGGTGAGATAAGGTTGGCGATCCTTGAACACGGAAGACTGGCACGGACTACATGTGCGGTACTCCCACGCAGGTCCCAAGGAGGGTAGGACAAAACTATTTGTCAGTAGTAAAGTTCACGATCCATGTAACTTTTCGTGCTTTCGGAAAGTGCTGTCAACGAAGCTCATTGAGGTGTGGGTAAACAGTGTCGCCTTCCGTCATGAATGCATGAGTGCAATCAAACGTGGTCCTGTGTTGTTGGACAGTAGAGATTCTCAACTGAGATGTGGGGAAGTGATCAGTAGATGAAATATAAATACCTCAATTTTGCCCAAGCCAAGAGAGAACCAGACTTGTTCGTCGTGGAGTTCACGACAATAACCTTTTCGATACCTTTCCACGACTCACATGGCTGAGGCCTCTAGTAAGAGGTCACCCCAGTCTAACGGTCAGCTCCTTCCCAACCAAAAAATGCGCACAACCTGCAACGCCTGTCAGCAAGCGAAGATACGATGCAGCCACACATACCCGTGCGAACGTTGCGAGAGTCACGGGTATGAATGCGTCTATTCGATCTCGCAGCCGTTGGGTCGGCCTGCCAAGAAGAAGATGACTCGGCCGGCGACGGTGGCAGCAGGTGTAAAGACGCGCAGAGGGGAGGCGGAGGTAGGTGACCGTCCGACTCGGCGAAGTGCGGGGAGGGCACCGAGGCCAACCCCAGGAGGGAGGACGCTGAGGGCGCGCAGGGTCCCGACTCGGATCCCGAATTCAAGTATAGCAACCGGCTCGGGTCCTAGGTCAGGGGAAGAGTCGCACAAAAGCGACTCCAGTGCCGGCACTGAAGTCACACCACCAGAGGAAGACTTTCAGTGGCCGAGTTTCACAGAGTTGTTCTCGGACGTTCCAGGTGAGCACAGACCTAATCCCGGGGTATATAGGTATCGATAGATAACCATTCGAAGTACCAGAAAACGGCACGAATGGAGACCGGATTCAGGGCCAGGTTTTCGTCAGCACAAACGAGGCCAATAGCCATGTCGATCCAGGATTCGCCAATACATGCCTGGACAGCTCGTTTGAACGAGCTGACGGATTCGAGAGTTTTGGGGGTCCCCGTTTTCCTGAGCCGCGCGTTGACTATTCCACACAGTGTTGTTCTCCCCAAATCGGTTTGATGGTCGACGAGCCACCCATTGGAGCTGCGCCGGGCACCCAGTCTGCGTCACTCCTTCAGGGTGGTGCAATCTACCCCTTTAGCCTCGCACCAAACGCAATTCAGGTCTCAGGAACAGTGCAGGATCCGGCTAGAATCATGGAATTGCCCTCCAATGAAATCTGGCTGGAACCATTCGACACTGAGTCCAGCCAATCTCTTCCAGGAGAGATTGACCTCGAGGCACTGCCGGAAGATGCGTCTTCCCTTCACTGCAATTGCTATGCCCAGGCATTCAGTGAAGTCGTTCGGTCGGAGGAGGTAAAGGGGGGAAACCAGATATTGCTCCACCTTGAAAGGGTGCAGCAACAGGGAGTGGTCATCCTTCAATGTCAAGCGTGCTTTGCTTCAACCGCCAGGGCTAACATTCTCGGTTTATTAGTCATGGCGATTGAGAAAGCGGCACGGGCGTTGAAGGTGAGGGTCAAATTGGCCACTACCTCGGTGCAGGGGGGGCTTTATTCCGTCTGGGGGGAGGAGGACATCAGCCAGATGCGCCGGTGCCTGTCTCATCTGTCAATTATCGTCCGTTTTATCCACCAAGATCTCGAGTGCTCCTCGTCTTCGAGGTGGCATCTGGTAATAGCCGACGAGACAGATCGACGGCTGCAGTCGGTTACTCGAATCTTCGAGTGATCGCTGGTTGTAAATGTGTGTATATAGTGAGATGCGGAATATAACCTGAGAACCCGTGAGATTTTCCAAGTTATCAAGTACCCACAGTAGTTGTAGGAGCAGGAAACCAAAGACGAGCGGTGATGATTAGGATAGTTCCGTCGACGCTCCATGGCTTGTTCTTGTAGGATAGTCAGTTCAACTTTGCATATTGGGGCGTGTGAATGTTGGAAATCACCGACGAAGCCCAATCCCTGCAGGTTGAAACCAAAAGGGCCCACTATTCGCATAATCACCGACCGGGGAGATATTATTGAATGGTAATCAATCTCCCCGACAAGTGATTGGAGTCTCATGAAGGCATCTGGCCAGTCATGGTAGTCAGAGCAGGCAGAGCAGGCAGAGCCAACACCCCGGAATGGGTAGAGTTGCACTGAGAAAGAGCGTTGTGTCAGCTGCCTCTCACAGAAAACTTTAAATGCACAAGGACTTTTCCCAATAGACTATCTATGGCACTTTTTGAGTGAAACATGCTCGAAAAGAACGACACATGTAGGTATGTCGGTGTAGATACTGGCTGGAGAGAATGGTTTCTGGCGGTTTATTTGTTTTGATTGCTGTATACAGCCAGGTTAAGCAATGGCAGTTAAAGGTTTGCTGCCAAATATTTGAATCTCATGATGTCCCAACGAGAGCATTCATCTCTCCAAAATGTGCCGAAAAGAAGCAAGTTACGGGAAAGGAAAGTACAAGCTTTCGGTTGATTGCTGTACCCAAGCCTGAAAGACAGCTTCGACAACAATCCATCCATCATCACACATCGGCTTTTTTTAACTCGACGATGATGTTAGCCGAATGAAGCGACTGCCAATTAGGGTCATTGGAACGAACTATGCAGACATTAAACAATTCCAGAATCGTGTCTGTCGAGGATCCCTGCTGAAATTGCACGGCAGGCAACAGGAGTGACGTAAACCCATATATGAAGGCTTCCATTGGTCGAAAGGCCTTTTTAACCCCAAAATGGGGCCAAACATTCAACTCCGATCTGACGTGAGCTATCACAGTATTTGGAATTGGGCTAGGGGGGTTGAGCTACTACTAATGTTCATTGCGCAAATTAGTCAGGAAATGCACATTAGAATTGAATATGATGATAGCAATAGATATATTGTCATTAGGACCTTATCGATACTCACATGAAGATCAGGAAAGAAATACACACCAAGTGCCGAAGTACCGTGGGCCTATTTTTCAAGCACCTCATGACCGTCCAAGCCGGGTATCCTTATAGAAAGCAGGTTGTGTCTTGACGACCTAGTTGGGCCAGGGCCTTTCAAAGATGCCAGTCCACTGTCCCCAGCCGACAACCTTACCCGTCATAGCGCGCTTGATATCCTTCTTGCCGACCTTCGCAGGGGTCTTGAACTTCAACGACTCGTTGAGGGCGATAACAGTAAACACGTAGCGATGTTTTCCGTGACCGAGGGGGGCACCAGCGCCGACATACGGCAATCCGAGGATGTTGGGCACGAAGCGCCAACCAGCAACGGTCAGACGGGAGACCTTAGCGTGTTCGTCTGGCTCGACGTTGGCAGCTTCGGCCTTGGTAGTAGTGGCTGGGATCGCCCAGAGGAGACCGTGGTGGATTACTAGGAATGGAATCGGCGGATCGAGGTCTTCACACAGGAGTATATACTCCTTGACTTCCTCGCAACAGTTTGGAGCTGTCCAGTGTAGCTCAGGAAGGGAGCCCATGCCATCTTCTGCCTTGCAGGTACAATGAAGTGGGAGCTTGGAGCCTGAGGGGCCAATATCAGGTGCTTCGAGAGTCATATTGGGCTCGGGAAGGTCTTTGAAGGCCTGGCAATGAATGATTTGGCGCGAATCATGGCCACGGATTGGGTACAGTAGCCGGCCAAGGATGTATGCGAGATAATGTAGCACTTCCATAGTATGTAGATTTGATGGGATTTCAGATTTGAGTTCTTTTTGTGTGAAGATGAAGAAAGAACAAAAGTCGCTTTGTTGACGTTAAGAGGAGTGGAGGTGCGGCCCGATTGGGAAGCCGCCCTGCACCGGCCCGGAATCGGCAAGTGCGACTGGACCTCATCTTTTTATGTTCTTTTTTCTTTCTGGGGATCTTTTATGTTTCCAGTTGGGATACATTCCATTTGTATATGCATTTAAACATTTAAGCTCCATGCTGTAATGCTTGAACTCGGTTTCCAGGACGAACATGTGTTCCTTCCTTGGCGCTTTCATGTTTCCGAACCATATGTCACGACATCCTCACAGCTTATGTTGTACTCCCTCGAGTCCTTGTGATGGTTCAACTTACCAACCCGTGGCCAATCTGGTTGGTCCTGTTTATTCTAGCATCTGTGCTTAGACAATGTCCACCTGGTGCATGATCTTGCGTTTTCAACCCAGAGTTCCAGCGATAAAGGATGATAGCAAAAGCTCTATTGGCGCGATGAGATGACAAAAAGGATATCAGTCGACACGTTATTTGACAGGCAAACCGGTATTTGAGTGTTTCAGTTAGGATGCAACGACGCTGGCATAACCTTTAAACTCCCCGGTTTCCTTCGCGATGAGTGGAATCTCATCTTCAGCCAAGGAGGCAAAAGTCTCCTTCTCCAACGGAGCCCATCCCAATTTTCGAAGTCTATTCGCTCTATTCCGGGCATTTGAACCGACCACCATCCCCGAATAATCCCCGAATAGATCGCCCCACTGTTTCTCCGGAATGGATCTAGGGGTGGAGTCACCAATAAGCCCCATCTGCTTTAATATACGCCCAATCTCAATAGCGCATTCACCCCAGAACAACTCTTGGCCATTCTCACAAAAGAAGTAAGGGTTACGAGAGATCTCCCCGACGGATGCGCATTCCATCCAATGAAGAAGAACCATATATCCCCTAGCAAGATCTTTGACATGAATCTGATTCCAAATAGCGAACCCCTTCCCAATTTGACCCGCATAACCATGTTTGATAGAGAACCGAATGAGCGTGGGTAATTGGATTGAGAGTCGCTTCTCTCTGGTGGTTACACCGTAGATAAGGGGCGGAATCATGATGGCGATTTTGGCGTGGGAGGCTAGTTCTTTGCCCGCCCGGAGGATGGCTAGGTCGATCTGTCGATGCGATGCAGAATCGGGGAGGGCGTTTATCTGTGCGGGCTGGTCATCGTCAAAGATGGTATGACTCTTGTAGTCGCCTTGGGCCGTATCTGATAGCAAAGTTGCTCCACTATTGTGGATGTAGATTGTTTTCAGTCCTCGTGCCGCGCGCTGTCTGATACCATCGATGATTGCTTCGACAGATGGCAAGTGGTCCGCAGTTGCGGTGTGAAAGACAATGTCACTACGCGCGACCTGGTCCGTGATCACTGATGCATCGTATAGATTACCAACTACTGTTTCGACACCCAAGTTGGCGTAATCTGCAACAGCCGATTCACGACGGACAAGGGTTGTAACTTTATAGTTGGATACGAGGAGAAGGTCTATGATCTCCCCACCGATAAATCCTGGACCAAGGAGGAAGACAGAAGCAGGCATGTCGAAGGATGACAGGATCAGTTGGTCGGGAATCTGTGTGCAACTTGTCTGTTAAATATGGGTGACTACAGGCTGACGTCGCCGCCGATTATTAAGACTTCGCCTTAACCTTCCATCCAGGATATATACCTGGGTAGGATTTGTTTCATTTTAAGACACATCGCAGATAAGTCGTGAGAAGAACGCCTCGTGGGGGGCATTAGCATATACCGGAGTGCCTATGCATATAGTGAACTACTTATCAAGTTGCCTTAGGTCCTGTACATAAATTTAGGCCCATATTTCCATCAGTTTCTATACTAGCGAGGTTCTTTATGCTGTTTGTCATATATCTCTTTGTTATTTATTGTTGTCCCTGGAGCTATATATATTGGGTTGATCGCAGTGGTTCTCCATCATCATTATATATATCATATATCTCGATACTTGGTTAGTCTGACTTGTTTCCGATATAGATGTAGTAGGTCTATCAACTTCATCACAGATTTCGTCAAAATAACTTCGATAGACTTCCTACCCAAGGAAAGCATGTTGTCCCTACGAAAGCCACTCCTATTGTATTAGTTTGAAGAAGATGTCACCGAAGGACATCATTATTCTTGCCACACGGGCCAAAGAAGATCTCAGCGGCTGATCACGAAGACAAGTGGAATGTCACCAAGATGTAAAAGCATATTGGAATTTCCAAAATTGAAGAAGACTTTGCAACACGATATCACCGGTCACACTTGGCCACCGGTGTTGTGAAGCGGCGAATGAATACCTGCTTGATGTGTCAACTCCGCAAAAATCTGGCAGAAATCAAGCTAGCAGATAGCAACAGAGCGTGAACATGAAGCAAATTCTCCCCGAAGTCAACTACAGGGCATTATCTACCAGCAGAAGATGGTGGATAACGGTGGGATTGCCTTGTTCCGATCTTAATGGGTCTCTCTCCCATCACAAGGACAGACAAGAACATACATGGTCAGCATCTGGTATCTCGGTGCATTTATACGGAATAGGCCGTCTAATGGTTGCGTGTTGGTCCCAATCACCCATGTGATGCCATTTATCCCTAGCGATACCTCGAACATGAACGGGCAAGTTACAACCAATATGGTGAGTTGCCAAAGGTGGTGCCCACGAAGAAGGCGTTTTGAGAATGGAGTCGCTTCGATCACAGATTGTCGCTTTATGAAGATGGGCGACGATAATTATTCGTATCTTTCAATCCTTTGAACAATTGACAGGTGGATGCCAGGCGTACGGTAATATATGTGTTCACGATCATATAACCTCGATTCTAGTAATTTACAGAATAAGTAGATATCACTATATAACTCATGTCTTATTATATCTATAGAAATTGAAGGTATTCCCAAAGGGGTGTAGATCTTGCCGATCCAATGACATCATCAGGAATGCTCTGGAGCTTCCGCCCGCATCCGTGTCGGTGTACCTGGGTTTCCGAATTTTTTGATTCCTTGGGAGAACAAACTTCTCCATGTTATCCTATATATCTGCCTCGCCAGATGAAGGCGTACAGCAGCGACCACCCCGGTATGCTGGTGAAGATACCACCCCAACGACTCGTCGGGAGATCCTAGGATGGTACTCGTACGGAATCGCGGCTGAGGTGTTCGCGGTCTGCGGCGTAGGTTCGTGAAAGTGTATACGCACAAAGTAATCGAAATACTTATCTTAATCAGGATCATTCCTACCCCTCACATTGGAACAATTAGCCCGAGAGCGAGGTACCCTACAAACGAGCCGCCTTCCATGTATCGGACCATCGGCAGGGAATAGCACAAATGGTGAAAATGGCCAATGTGTGGTCCCGGTCTTTGGCCTCGAAATCAATACAGCCAGCTTCGCCATGTATACCTTCTCGCTGGCAGTGCTCATCCAGGCGCTAACACTAATATCGTTCAGCGCGCTGGCGGATTACGGTATGGTTGCAGAACGCCGACTAAGAATCTATAGAGCGAAAAAAGGACATGAGTTAACGTCAGATTTGTTTGGTTGGATGTTTAGAGAATAACCGCAAGACATTGCTTATGACATTCGGATTTGCCGGTGCACTCGCCAGCATGCTGTTCGTATTCATTGTACCGCCAATCTTCATTCTCGGGTCGATATTGGTCGTCGTCGGTGTGACCTGCCTCGGTTCATCATTCGTTGTGCTGAATTCTTACCTGCCCGTCCTCGTCGCGAATGACCCATCTCTGCAAGATAGGAACTCCGCGGAAATGTCAAGCTTCGACCGGGGCGCGGGTAGCCCGGAATGGAATGGGGACAGGGATGCGGATGATGACAGCTTAGACGGGCTTCAGCCCCCGGGTCAGCCGCAGAGCCCCTTAGAAACTGAAATGGGATCCAAGGCCCCGCCCTCGTCCTCACCGGAGCTGCAGCTGTCAACTAAAATCTCCTCTAGAGGCATTGGTCTTGGATATTGCGCAGCGGTATTTGTGCAAATCATCAGCATTATCATGCTGATCACATTATCCAAGACCGCGCTTGCAAAAGCGTCACCTAGTCTTCCCATGCGATTTGTATTGCTTCTAGTCGGCATTTGGTGGGGCGCATTCACCCTGGTCACTCGTAATTTGCTCAAGGCACGACCGGGACCTCCGCTGGACACGGTCTCCACCAAAGGGGCAGGAAGATGGCGAGCCTGGCTGCGCCTGGTCGGCTTTGCATGGAAATCTCTATGGAACACCGTCAAAGTAGTGATGAAACTACGCGAAGTTCTCATCTTCCTTGTGGCATGGTTCCTACTCTCCGACGCGATGGCGACCGTCTCCGGAACAGCAATTCTCTTCGCGCGCACTGAACTGAAACTGAGCACCCCCTTGATTGGGCTGCTATCCATCACTGCCACAGTATCCGGGATGACGGGCGCATTCCTATGGCCACATGTGTCTCGGTACTTCGGACTGCAACCGAATCACACGATCATCCTGTGCATTGCCTTATTTGAGCTTATCCCACTTTATGGTTTGCTTGCTTACATCCCGTTCATCAAAAACTGGGGTGTGTTCGGGTTACAACAGCCGTGGGAGATCTTCCCACTAGC
The DNA here is from genome assembly GCF_001561935.1 of Penicillium griseofulvum. Lineage (NCBI taxonomy): Eukaryota > Fungi > Ascomycota > Eurotiomycetes > Eurotiales > Aspergillaceae > Penicillium > Penicillium griseofulvum. The sequence goes on from NW_024467433.1 coordinate 180,142, forward strand.
TATCGTACACGGGGTAGTTTCGGGTGGATTAGCCTCATACTGCCGGTCGTTCTTCGGACTATTGATTCCCCCTGGTAGTGAGGCTGCCTTCTATGCTCTTTATGCTGCTACAGACAAGGGAAGCTCATTTATTGGACCCGCTATTGTGGGTGTTCTTGTCGATGCGACCGGTCAAGTCCGGAGTGGCTTTTTCTTCATTGCGGTTCTAATTATTCTTCCAATTCCCCTCATTTGGATGGTTAATGCAGACAAGGGCCGACATGAAGGTTTGGCTATGGCTGAAACCCTGGACAAGTCACACGGTGGGTCCGCTGATTCCCAAGAAGCCGAAGGACTTTTAGCTCGCGAGTAGACAATTAGACTAGACTATATATACTCGAACATGGGATATTTAAGACATAGATTATAAACAACAATCGGCCACTTATGTGAGCTTTTTTTGTTTTTAGTAGTCTTTTTTTCTGAATTATTTTTATCGAGGAAATGCAGAATTTTCTCCGGGTAGGCAGAAGAATCAAGAGAAACTTGGAGAAAAACTTTAAGCATTCAAGGATATTATTGGCGAGCAGTTTTAAGGGTTTTTTACGTTTGAGAGTGTCTCAATTCAGGGTCGAAAATAGCCCCCGGAGGGTTCAAATTCCACAATTTGGCCCCAGATCAAGCCTTTTAAGTAGGCAGTGAGAGAGACACTATGTGGATATATGAATTTCACCCTCCAATGAAACATCCCAATTCAACAACGGGTATTCGACAAGTTCACTTCTCAACCAATTAACGAAGTCAAAATCCTCTAGCTCCGCCGCTAAAGTGGACTATACAGGGTCTTGACCGAACCCTTCGGTATGTTGTAGCCTAGGTGTGCCGTGTCTTATCCAAACAGAATTCGGAGAAATTACAGAGTTTACCTTCATAGACATGTTTTGAATGTCTAAAAAAAAAGTTGGTGAACCAAAAAAAAAAAAACGAAGAGAATATAAGATTCACACGTTCTGTTCGAAAAGATGGCAAAACCCGACGGTTCTTCTCTACGATTCACGATCATAATCCTCACGATGCTCGTCATTGTTATTTTATCGTCTTTATTTCTACTTGCCAGTGCACAACCATGGAAACGAGGTCACTTTATCGAGCCTGTTACATCTTGCTCTCAACTCCCATCGTACAACAATCACACCAGGATGGCCGGGCCTTGGACACTCAAGGTCGACACCTGCTATAATGGAACTGCGACTGGGGGGCTATGCAGCATCGACGGCTTTGAAACAAGCAGTGATGTCACACGACAACGAGAAGACAGACCTAACACGATCGAGCATGGATTTGTAAGTTCCTTCCGTTCGATCCGTTACATATAAACACCAGAAAACACCAAGTGAACTAACACAAATTCAGATCTCGATCGTAAGTGACAAGGACAACGTCAAAACGACCCTCCGCTGCAACGGCGCCCTAAACAGAATCGAAGCACACGTCCTGTCCGGACCCGCCCCGGGTGCCTTGGATTGGCACGCCGTCGGGATAGACCACAACCCTAGCACAGGACGACTGGTCTGGGGCAAGCCCAAAGCCGAGCCTGTACAGGCGTACAGACATTACATCCGCGGTCGACCCGTTGAAGGATTGTTCCTCGGATCGAATAATGAGACGAACTGGGTGGTGCGCTCATCTGGGAGGGATGTGAGCGTTATGGATATGAAGCCGTATTGGGTTATGCGATTGATGATTCCTGAGACGAGTATTCGGGAGAATGAGTATAGGACATTAATTCGGATTGATGGGAGCTGAGTTTGATTGTTTTGGATTGCATGGCGTGGTTGTTTTGTTTTCTGTTTTTATACCCCTGGCGATGCATACAGCGGTGTTGTTTTATATTGATTTTATGCGCTTCAAATGATATTTAATGGAGTTATTTCTATACTCTTCGGATACACAAGCGTCTACAGATATATTCCCGCCTTACGTGACATTGCGGTGAAGGATGTCGATTCGCCTCTCAACCGTTTCGAGTTATGTTTATCTGCGGTATTCTCCTCAACGAACGTTGTGATTTTCCCATAGTGTTCTGAAAGCCAATACATCATGACTTCGAGCGCGACGTAGTAATAGTGGGAGTATCACACCAGCGCTTCCATGCCATTGAAGCTGACAACTTCTAGATGGCTGATCGGAGATTGCATAACCCTATGATCCCATATGGAGAAGGAATGCGACGAAGTTATCCTAGAAGTCTTTACGCTTCTGGATTGATATCTCTTATTCAGACCTGATCAGCGTGTTAGAGACACATTCGTATCTGGAACTATAGGGATTAGAAGGTCCGCGGGTATGTAGGAAATTCGCTTAATAAAGTACTGGCTCAATTTGTATGTTGACACCCCTAGAGCTTTGGCTGTCCTAGACGGTAACTCTCTCCTTTGACTGCTTCCCTTGGCTTCATGGGTCGGCGAAATTCGGTGTTTCGATTGTTCTCCATTTGATCTATGCTATTTCTTATGCTCCATGTTTCGTCCCCTGTGCCTTGTTTGTCAGGCTGTGAATGTTTGCCAGTTCTCCAGGGTATAAAATCCCCAGTTTCTCTAGCTTATAAATATCATCGACTTTCTCTTCATCTTCTCATGGCCGTGCACAAGGCTATTGAGCGGACCAAGTCCAATGTCGTTCCTCAACACAGTGTTGTGCTCATAGCGCACCATGATCGAATACTTCGACGCTCCGGTATATTCCATGCTCGGCTTTGCAAAGGTCTGGATAACATCATAAACAAAGGAACCAGTCATTAGAATTGGTTGGAATTGACAGCCAAAAATGGTAGATGTTGATATAAACCCCCAAGGAAAAGGGCCGTTGGGATTGGCATGATGGTGGGTATCGCCAATGGCGAACCTCAGACTATCCTACCTCCTTGGAGATGGTATGATAATGTCTAGAGTTCGGGGAAACTAGGGACGTGGTTGATGCCATGTTGCGAATATGTCGAGGGCTGCCTGTAACCCTTTGAGGAAAGCTCCCACCTGAATAATGGCACTTAATAGTACATCAAGCCCATCCACAAAGGGTGAGAGCTGAGAAAGTGTGGGTAGACGCGCGAGTTACCATAAGTTACCATGAGGCCGAAAAGGCCAAACCTGATATTGGGAAGCTGTAGCCGGCCCTGGTTGCCTTTAGCCGTCGAAGGATCAGATATATTGACGCCTATACTGCGCCATATCAAGGTTTCGCCTTTTGAGCATCAGGATGCCTATGATAGGTGACCAGTAAGGGGGATCATATTGTGTGACACGGATGGCATGGTGTGGGCAATACTGGAACACACGGGTTGGTGCAGGGAAGAAAGGGCGAGAGAAAGAGCAAGGGAGAGGGATGGTGCCTTTCTGGGAAGCCTAAGGCAACAGACGAGATGGATCAAGCAGACCTATTTCGGCCAACAATTCGTGCACGATTCATCAATCTTCATTTCCCTGCCTTTATCTTTCTGACAACTATCAGGTTGAGCCATGACTAGCCACAGCCCTAGACAAATGAGGACCTCGATGATTATGGAGAAACCTCTATTCACGCCGGTATTACCCGTGGAAGCCCACTTGGTCTAGACCATTAAGGTGATATGATTGGCCAGAAAGCCGAGTATGCTGCTCGTGAGCTGCCTGGGCCGAGAGAATGGAAGATTTCATATAAAAAAGTCGGGTGGTATGCCGAAGCGGCAAGTCTGGGTAGCCCCTCGGGGATCGGAGAGGCACCACATGTGAATAGCAAGTTCAAGCTGAATGGAAGGACCGATCCCTGCCCAAAAGAATGGTACGCGTTCAAGAAAAGGTACGAAAACCCCGGATTCCCCAGAGTTTAGAGAAAACAGTTGCTACATCGAGAATCCGGGGAGGCTGCAACATCACCGATGGGTCAATATCACTGGCCCGGCCCGATACACCGTGACAGGATATCTTCAAGCCACCTGACAAACAATTCTTCCAATAAGAAAAAAGATTTCGCCGAATTTTCATCTGCAATTCTTCCGAGGTTCAGGTGCGGCTAGTTTCTCCGTTACAAGAAGGGAATAGCTTCATTTACACATTCCGGGGGCGTTCACGCTAACCGACTAAATCCAATCAGATCGCATTATAGTATTCCTCCTCACCTCGCTTCCCCAGACACTAACACCACTGCCGGCTGAATTCATCTTGTAATTCCCACCTACCAATATGCTTACTGCTGATAGGTGCGAATTTTACACCTTCATGTCCGTCGTTCCAAAGTTGGTCTAGACGAGCCGGCCTCGATGGTATACGACTCACAAATATCTTTCTCCAATCTATTCAGAACAGCAATTAGCCTGAACACTACATGGGCTGATCACAGTCTGGGTATCATGTGCCAAATTGTCCTTGCTTTCTCCACAACCCCGGACGCACGCTAATGCAAATGTGGATCATAGCTGTTGGGATCTCGCTATTCGGATGTGACAATAATCAACTTATATAGACGATCGCACCCCCCTGTCTGAGACTTTGTGGGATTCTGTATCAGAGTCATCAATCGCCATATCTCTCTGTTCACCATGGCGTCCAATGATACTGTGCTTGCGGTGGAAAAGGTTGCCGCTAACCATGTGGAAGATACCCTGGGCCACGGCGCAATCCACGAGGCCAAACAAGCTACCGATGATGAGCACTCCCAGACGCTGATGCAGGCCTTGCGTGAAAACCGCAAGGCTGTTATGTGGTCTGTTTTGATCTCTGGGTGCATTATCATGGAGGGATACGATACCATCCTAATGGGAAACTTCTGGGGCTACCCCTCATTCAATAAAAAGTATGGACAGGACTATGGTGGTGATATCGGATGGCAGGTATCTGCAGCTTGGCAGACCGGTCTAAGCATGGCCAGTACGGTTGGATGTATCTTCGGTGAGTTCTCTTATCATTTTCTACTAGGATAAATACTAACATGACCATAGGCGGTATCTTGAACGGATATATGGCGTCCAAGTACGGTTACCGAATTGTTATGATTGTCGCCCTTGCCGCTCTCACGGCCTTGATCTTCATCACATTTTTCGCCAACTCCGCAGCAGTCCTCCTTGTCGGCCAGGTACTTTGCGGTCTCTCATGGGGAGTGTTCGCCACTGTTGGACCAGCATATGCATCTGAAGTATGCCCCACCGTGCTGCGCGGTTACCTCACCATCTACGTCAACTTGTGCTGGGCCATCGGTCAGCTCATCGCCTCCGGTGTCCTCTACGGACTCGTCGACCGAACGGACCAATGGGGCTACCGTATCCCCTTCGGCCTGCAGTGGATTTGGCCTGTTCCTTTGATTGTTATTTCTTGGCTCGCGCCCGAGAGCCCCTGGTGGCTCGTCCGCATGGATCGCCTAGAAGATGCCAAGCGCAGTGTTCGCCGACTCGGCGGCGGCAAGACCGAAGACCAGATCAACGGACAAGTCGCGATGATGTTACACACGATCAAGCTCGAATCCGAGATTGAGGCCGGAACGAGCTATTACGAGTGTTTCAAGGGAGTTGATCTGCGCCGCACCGAGATCTGCTGCATGGCCTTTGTCGGTCAGATTCTTTCCGGTAGTACATTCGCCTACTCACCTTCCTATTTCTTCATCCAAGCCGGCCTGAGCGTAACCCACTCTTTCCAACTCGGCGTGGGCTGCACTGCCATTGCATTTACTGGAACTTGTTTCTCCTGGTGGCTGATCACCGGATTCGGCCGTCGCACGCTTTACGTGTGGGGCCAGGGGATCCTTTGTACGATCCTCCTCCTAATTGGCATCCTGGACGTGTCTTCCAGCGCGAACGGCATTATGTGGGCGCAAGCCGGACTCTGCTTCGCCTGGCTCTTGACCTATTCCCTAACCATTGGACCGATTGCATACGCCATTGTCTCAGAGACATCATCTATACGTCTTCGCCCGCTGACTGTCTGCCTCGCCCGCACAGCATACCAGATCATCAACGTCGTGTCCCAAGTCCTGGAGCCATACTTCATGAACCCAACAGCGTGGAACGCCTCCGGCAAGACCGGATTTTTCTGGGGTGGCACCGCGTTCATTGCCTTCGTCTGGGCATTCTTCCGTCTCCCGGAGGCCAAGGACCGCACCTATGCAGAGCTGGACATTCTGTTTGTCCAAAAGGTTAATGCGCGCAAGTTCTCTTCGACTGTCGTCGATATCTATGCGGTTCACACTGCTGAGTCGCAGGATCGTCTTGTGAATGAAAAGACGGATTAGACTAAGTGAAATCAAATTAATAAATAGGGGCATACCCCGGTGGTTGTGTATAACGCCATGTGTGAATTGACTTCGCACGTTTTAGCAAATAGTGAATTTAATACCCAGTGGATTTGAATATAGCTTCCTAGAAATAATTAAAGAACGAGCCTTTGAGCTACCTAATCCGGCTCGATGGTCACAAATTGCCTTCATTAGCGCTAAATAGAAACGATAGAGCTTGGACATCGTGGGATCAGGATTGGCACTATCGGTAGATCTTGCCGATCTGGACAAGGCTAGTACTTCGAGACTAAAAAGGCAGAAGCAAATAATCATTAATTTGCTATTATTACCATTGCTTTTGCCACAGGTATTCAGCCTGTTGAAAATTTAGAGATTCAGGTGAAACATATTTTGCCTTCAAATATATAATTCTCAGACATCCCCCGCTAGTGGCAGTGGCAAGATAGGTCTGGGCGATCTAATGAGACATACGATGGATATTGTAGAATCACCAGTCGCCTAGCTTAGTGCCCTGGTATCCAATAACCGTTCAAATTAAACAGCGCATGGCGATTGTCTGACCTAGCAACGACTGAGCACACAGGCCATCCCTGCATAAGAAACCTGCCCAGGCCCACCTTTCGAGCGTAGTGTCAAGGAAAACAAACAATTTAGAATAGTCATAAATTTATACAAAGTAATATAAGTATTAAAATAGATATGCACAGGCCTAGACCTGCATGTCATGAATTGCGCACAGACACGCGAACAGACCTCTCGACCTTCCACCCGGGAGTATCCTCGGCATTAGTCGGAGTCAGGTCCTCCTCACTAGAGCTAGGCTGTTTCGCGTGAGCTCCGGAGATAGTCGTCGTGACGCCGTGGTAATCGTCACTTCCTCTCCCAGTCCAGAGCTGATGCTCGTCACGGGATATATGCTTCGACGGCATGGAGCGGTGGTAGCCGCCAGCGACGTTACCGCTTAAAGGAAAGGAGCTTGGTGTGCGACTTAGGGCATTGGATGAGCCGTCGCGAAGAAAGCGCACTAAGGGACGGAGTGTTGTGAGACAACCTGCTGTGATACCGATTCCAGCTTCGACGTTTGACCAGATCGAGATTTGGTAAGTGGCATCTGTTGATTTGTTAGTGGGTCTGCATTGACAGGAGTAGCCTCGAGGCCGAGATGAAAGCGTGCGTACATAGGAAGTCTCTATCTTTGTAGTGGTGAATGAATGGGATGCGAATAATGACCGCAGCACTCGCACTAGAGGGATGTTAGTAGTTGCCACCATAGATCAAAGCCAAGTGCACCGGGATAACGAACATGCAACCGATACCCAAAATAGCGGCCATAGCGCCCTTGGTGCGACTGTTCATGCGCAAATCCCAGATCAGCGCTATCGGAAGCAATCCAATAGTCAGGTCGGTGATAGCAGCGCCGACACTATACAAGTAGGCGATAGCGAGGAGTGAATTTCTATTGATGCATGAGCCATGGGCGGTAGGTTGCGCATGGTTCCAGAAATAGCTGACGGGTGTGCACTGGAACATGGTGAAAAAGAAAAAGATGATGCCAATGGCAGCGGAGAGAGTCATAGCGGCGTAGAGAATATAGGCGTGAACACGAGAGACGGTGATGCGGAGAAGGGCGATGATGATTGAGACTTTTGCGGCGACGCAGGTCAATACATAGAAGAGTTGGGCTATCCACCAGCACTGTTGAAGTATGTGAGTTTGGGTCGCAGGGTGTTGAGGTGTTAGGGTCAGGATCGTACCAGCATTGCGCTATGGTAGTCGTCCGGGCGTGTAGTGAAATAAGCCAATTTCCTGCCGAGTCCGTATTTACATCCAATGATTCCGCAGAGGGCGAAGACTACGTTGAAAGCCTGCAATGTAAGGAGAGGTATTAGATGGTGTTCGCGTTGTGGAAGGTGCAGGTTGGCTCACCATAGCTATAACCATAGTTCCATCATCCCACCCCCAAGCACGAACGACTTGTGTGCGAACGAAGCATCTTAGCATAACTGTGAATAGGGAGATAGCGAGGAAGACGGAAGTAACGATCAAAATGGCCTTGTTTCGGCTGCCATCGAGGTGGCCCGCCTCAAGTTCCTCAAGTTTAACGTCCATAATGAACAAGCGGAGGGCATGAAGATCCCATCCGTAGTTATAGAAAAGACCAAAAAGAATTCGACAAAATGGAAGAGCCGCTCGGGGTTATATTTGAAGATCCCCACCGGCTATTCTAACTTCAATAAACCTTGACATTGTTCGCTCTAGACCTCCAACTTTCCTACCGAAAGTCCTGAAGTGGGCACCCAGCCTTGAAAATGTGGGAGTAACCCCTGCAAACGTGAATGATTGAACAATAACACGCCTAGTGGGGTGCGATGGGCATTGATCTACGGATCGCGACTATTTTCGATAGATCGGCATATGGGATGACCCAAATGGGCCGACATGTTGGGGTTAGAGTACAGAGCGGAGTTATTTTGCTGTTTGGAATTTTGGGTGACTCCAACAGGGATTCTGACATTTGCCTTCGGTTACGCTGGATGAATTGGAGGCTATGGAGCGATTTTGGTGGCACAACGTGCACTGACTTTCGCCATGCCGGATTCCCTCCTCTTCAGGACTCCGGCGCCGCCCGTCGTTTAGAAGTCGAGAACATAACCTATGGAAGTGGCGTTTTAGCGAAACAGGGGAACGTAGCCACATTGGTCCTCGTGTGGAATGATTTGTTGCATCTAGAAAGTTGCCATGGTTTCAATTGCAGACCCACGTTTTACGATCTTAATGATCCTACCGGGAACGTGGGTGAGGTTTCCTTTCCAGATCCATGGAAACATTGAACTTTACCCCCCCAAAGTTTTAACTTAAATTCCCAACCGTGGAAACAATTGATATTTTGAATTTTGAGATTCCCCAATTTCCTAATTGAAAGCCATGCAATACTTAATCAGAAGCATCTCGCAGGCCTCGGTGAACATGTGCGAATTGATTGTAGGGCTGGAATCCTGGAACCCTATATGAGAGAAATGGTTAACCTGCCTATCTAGGCAGCGCCATGTCGAAGGCAAACTAGCACTAGTTCAAGGCAAACGGAAAAGAATATCCTAAAAAATCCAATTTTAGTCCATAAATAAACATGACTCGTGTACTCCGTACTCCGTAGGCAGTTAAATATACTATGTTGTATGTGAAAATTTCAACTAGGACTGGCTAGAGACCGGTGTACCGTCCCGTCCCCAACTCTATTGGGAAGATGTGCGGTTGACACTACAAAAGATCTACGTTAGGATACAGCTAGGCTCAACAACCCGAAAAAAGGAAAACCTAGCCTGAGTTCAATGATTTCACAATCGTCAAAAGCTGCTGTCCGTGCGCGTCTATTCTCACACTAGCCTGTTACAGCCACCATTGCGGCCGCTCAGGGGTCAATTGTTCGTGTTCGGCCCACTTCCGAGCCCTAACTCGCGTGCTGGGTTTTATCACCATATAGATGTTCTTTACAGGAAAATAAGGAGAGAAGCAACAAATGGAAAACGTCTTTATGGAATGCGCTCAATGATCCTATCTAAAAATACCTCTTTGTTCGTATATAACAAGCCAGGGTAATGTTTTACAAACAGTTTCTAGTAAACAAACGTAATGCGGGATATCCTGATGGGGTTTTGCTTTTCAAAGTGGGGCAATTTCACTGTCACATTTCCCGGCCGACGAATTGAGTACATTCCCTCGTCTATCCTTTAAGGAGAGACACTAGAGGAGGCGGATGGAGTGGGACCAACACTACCAGTACCACTAGGAGGAGAACCAGAGGCACCGGCGGGACCACCGCTACCACCACCGAACGAGCTATCAGAAATTTGATAACCACCATCAGCACCGTGGAAAGCAGCAATATTGTAGTAGGAGTCATCAGTGTAATCAGCAGTGGTGTTGATTCCAATCTGGATCCAGGCGAACAACCCATCGTCCAGACCCTCACCGAGGTAAATGTACTCCGGGAAGGGATCGTAAGCGCTGTCAGCCTGTTCGATACTCCACATATCCTCGGCGTTTGAGGTGATCTCCTGCGTGTTGGTGTTGTAGGGGTATGTGTTCTCGACGGCACTGCGAAGGACCTCGTTCCAGAAGAGCTGACCGATGTGGGCCACGCTACCGGTGTCCGCTTTGAGTGTCTTGTTGGGTAGGAGGGTTGCGTTGAGGTGCGTGAGGAGGTGGGTGTGTGTTGCTCGGCCTTCATAGTGGCCTGGGATGATGCTTTCGAAGGTTGCGACGCCGTCGCGGTCCGTCTGCTGGATACCACGCAGGTAGGTTGAGTCCCAGCCGTCTGCGGCGTAGTTGCCTGACATTGAGATTCCACTATTCAGACGACGGTTAGATATGAGGAATTTTGTTTCAATGGAAACGTTAGTCGCTACGTGGGAAACTTACCTGTAGACACCGGTGGCATTGGCTTGCCAAATGTCGACCACTGCGCCAGGGACGGGCTTGCAGGTAGTCACGTCGATGTACTGCACCTCGAGGAAAACATCCACACCATCCGAGTACAGCTCCTCCTTGACATTTTGGCGCACAACCTCGCCCCAGACATAGTAGGGACCATCAGTGATTGTGGGCGACAGAACGAAGCTAGTGTTAGCACCGAAGACGACAGACTCCGGAGTCGCGGGGCTGTAATCGAGAACGCCAGTGCGATTGTGGTCGATGGCTTCCCACTTCTCCAGGGCAGCAAGATCACGGCGCCATTTCTGGGAAGCTTGATGTATGTCAGCTGGTGTGTCCCCGACCATCTGACAAATGATCCGACTTACAGGCAGTGATCCCGCGCTTCTGACGGAGTTTCTTGACAGTGCTCGAGCGACGGGCGATGCTACGCTTGTTCAACTCGCGCGCATGCAATGTGCTCTCGCAACCGCCCAGGGATCGCTTAGCGTGGGCGGCCATGGCATCCCGGGTATGGATCTCACGCTTCACGGCGTGAGGATCATGCTTCTCTCCTGGGTGGGCGATGGTAGGGGCCGCCAGACATGCAGCTGCAATAGCGAGGAATTTGGATAGCTGGACCATTTTGAACAAGATAGAATTGCCTTGGTGGTTTCTGGAGGGCTGGACATCATGGTCGCGACGGCCTGGATTTATACCTCTTCATGATACCCCCATGGCCTCCGGACGCGTGTCGTTCAGCACAGGCACGGCATTCCCAACAGTAGGATTACCGGTGTGCGTGAATCTCCAATGGCTTAGTGCTCAATGGTCACAGGTTCGGACTATCTCCCACACAAGCTTGCTTGGCGCCGCGTCAACAGTTGATAGATGCTGGTCGTTGCCAAATATACCCCACGAGCTTATTCAATTTAGGGAAGATCGCCAGGAGTCGGCAAATCACAATCCATCAATTGCAAACTAATTCTGTTGAAGCATTTCCTAATATAGTCCTAGCGGGCCTCAGGATTGCGCCTCGAAGCTGATGGCTGATTAAGCGGAGCGGTAGGCCCGAGGCCTTCTTCTCTGCACCTGAGCACATAGGGTCCTAAATAGGGGCACTATTTTCCTTGCGCTCTTAAACTGTTGGCTTGGCTTAGTTTGATTGATGCTGTATCTCTGTGGAGAGGAAACTTGACCCGTGGCATAGGCCTTGGACTGATAATGTGCGCCGAGAATATATCATCATCTCCAACACAATATGGTTGCCTGCCTAGCCTTGGCGCAACGACGCCTGTGGGGCTAGATGATGGGAGTATCAAGCTTAAATTCGCTATTGGCACTAATTATACCTACAACATACTACCTACATTAGTCGCTGCAGTTGGCAGATGATGAACAGACCATGTGCTATTGGAGGAAACAACATAGCCGTGTGCACTCACCTAGTCTTCTTTGTGGCGTATGCTCCATGATAACATTGATATCTGCCTACCTTGGCCAATCCTAATGTTTCATCTTAAATTACACATTAAATGCTTTCCAGGTAAGCTAATAAATCACAATTGTACACTGTTCCGAAATTAAACACATATATGGCACATATTTGCCCACCCATTGGTTGGCGTTCACTAGTATTCAGTAGGCACACAGGCCCACCCACCCTCAACACAGTGAGTTATCACAAAGGTGTGCTTTCGGAGGACTGATCCTTTTCACTGTCGTTACCAGGGTCAAACATGGCCTCACGCATGAACGGACTTCTCCGACGAATGTCTGGCCCTTTGAGCACGAGCACAACAGGGACAATTGATAGGGCAAGTCCGATAAAGCCAAGCAATGAGCCAGCCCATCCATAGCCCAGGTTCTCGAAGAGCTGATAAGACGCAAGAGGCAGGAAAGCGCCAAAGGTATTGCGGCCCAATGAAGCAGCCGACAATGCCGAAGCAGCGTATTTCTCGTACGCATCAGTCAAGTAATTGACCACAGCCATGTAGATAGAGTAGATTCCCACGCCAGTACAGCCAATTCCTAGCGCTGGCACAATCCAATGGACAGAACCGTCCCCGACACTAGCCCAGCCGTACCAGAAGAGGCCACCCGCAAACAAGAGACTGCCTGGGATAGAAGTATACAGCCGCGCTTCTGGGATAGCCTTACCCGGACGCTCACGATTACGACGGGCAGACCTGAAGTAGATCCAATCTTGGATAGGGTTCAAAACCGTGCCAATCACAGCTCCGACCGATATAGCCAGCTGAACTAGACCGGTCTGGAATGTGCTCCAGCCATAGTTTGCAGTAAAGGTCTGGGCGACACTCGAGAAGAAGAGGAACAGAATTCCCCATGCGAAGCTGACCCATAGGGTAAAGAAAATGACCACAGGTTCAGTGAGGAGCATGCGAGTTGGGCGCTCGAATGAAATCTGAATAAGCTTCAAGACACTGGTGGTGTCCAAATCGGCTTCAGCGTAAATAGGGCGACCAGTCTCGAAGCGGAGCTTCTTAGCACGTTTCTTTAAAATCACATCTGCACGTGTCTCGCGAAGAATCAACCAGAAGACTGGTATCAATCCTGCGTTGTAAATGATCTGAATGATGAAGATCCTAAATTTTTATCAGCAATGTTCCCCATATCAGTAGAAAGATTTGAATGCAAAACTTACCATCTCCATGGGCTGCTTCTATGAATTTGTAGAATTGCCGATCCAATAAATGGACCCAAAGCAATTCCAACGACACTGGTGAATCCAAATAGAGACATGGGCAAACTCCGAGCTTTGTCACCATACCAGACATCACTGATGCTACCACCAACAATGTTGATGGATACCGAAGACGCACCACCGCCAAAGAATCGAGTAACGACTAGCGTGGCAAAATTCTTCGCAAAGGCCGAAGGAAAAAGTGATATAACTAGAATCACATATGCAACAAAATACCCAGGCATACGCCCCGATGATTCAGTCAATGGTACGAAGATCATCGGCCAGAAGGCGGCACCCATATTCCAAGAGGTCGTCGCCCACGCAAGATTTGGAAATGGCACATTTTGGACATGGAAACGCTCTCCCATGTAATCGTTACCGGCACCGTAGGATCCAGCTGGCAGGCCTGTCAGGATTGAACTATAATATGTTAGCACTGTGTTCCTTCAAATGGGACACAACTAGGTGACTAACATGAAACAAATAGTCAGAGTGAGAATCCATTTATATGTTTTGCTCCAATTGAATCTAAGTTGTCAGCACAATTCTTAAGAATCATTTTCTGGGTCTTACGGGTTATCCGGATCATCTGGGCCATTCCAGGTATGTATCTCGATGTCCTTGCTATCGCGCAAAGGGTGACGGCCGACATGGCCTATGTGACTGTCACGCTGAAAGAACGAATGCAATCTACAACATGGTGAGCTGGTTGCAGTTACTATAGGTCATCATCTTCCACCCACCTTGAGAGAAATCCATCTTTAAACTGGTTGTGATGCAGGGTACTGGCTGTGGACGATCGATGTATATGTTCACCTTCCTGCACAGGCTGAGTCGAAGGGATTCCTTCAGGTTGACCTTCCATTTTTCGAATGAGTACCTAAAAGGTAGTTCCTACATCACAACCGTGGAAGTGGCCGGGAGATTGATTTTATGCGATTCATGGCTGAGTCTACGACTATTTGTCGTGTCCGTCATCACTTTTTAGGGCTCTTTATCCTTTTGTTCTGTTACATTTACAAAGTACAAGATCTTAGAATTACTCCCATGGACTGAATGCCGTGAACCCGATTGTATACTCTCCATTGGACTATAAAAGTGGGGCGAACCCCCACGCCCAGGAATCTCATAGATTGCCTAACTGGGCATTTTCAAGAAGATATAGCAATTGAGGAAGATTGTACCATTATGAATCAATTTGTAAGATTCCACTGCCAATATCAACCTCAAACACAACATTATCAAAATGATGTTATGGATGTGAGACTTGAAGAATCCCAGTTGAACTCATGATGTCACTGCCCCGCCATGCGTCCCCACCCGGATTGTCTTGATTGAAGTCATTCGATGTGATTCGATCTCATTACTGGACATGCCAAGTTGGCTGGAACAGTTGAGGCCAACCTGATCAAGCCGGCTGCAGGAGGTCTCTGCTGGCCCATCTGATCTGATGTCAGCGTAAAAATAACCCATGAAGTCATTGGCGGCGGGGGACATATATATAAGCCACGTTCATGTCCAAAGTGAGGATCATATAACAACATTACTCTCTCATCCATTATCCTCAAACCATACAAACATACCTCATTACCTCCGCCTCTCCCTCTTTCCTCCAATCTCTTTACCATAATGCCTATCCCTGTCCCCAAAGAGAACCGCCTCCTCGACCTCCTTAGCCTCAAGGGCAAGGTTGTCGTTGTAACCGGAGCCTCCGGAGCCCGAGGCATGGGAATCGAAGCCGCCCGCGGCTGTGCCGAGATGGGCGCCGATTTGGCTATCACATACGCCTCCCGCCCCGCAGGCGGCGAGAAGAACGCCAAGGAACTCTCGGAGGAGTACGGCGTGAAGGTCAAGGCATACAAGTGCGACGTGGGCAACTGGGAAAGCGTGGATACCCTCGTGAAGGACGTGCTCAAGGACTTCGGCAAGATCGATGCCTTCATTGCGAACGCCGGCCGCACAGCCGACAGCGGCATCCTTGACGGATCTGTGGAGGACTGGAATGAAGTCATCCAAACCGATTTGACTGGTACCTTCCACTGTGCCAAGGCAGTTGGCGCTCACTTCAAGGAGCGTGGAACTGGCAGCTTCGTCATTACATCCTCGATGTCTGGCCACATTGCCAACTTCCCCCAGGAACAGACCTCATACAATGTTGCTAAGGCGGGCACAATCCACCTTGCCCGCTCACTGGCCAACGAATGGCGCGACTTTGCTCGTGTGAACAGCATCTCACCTGGTTACATTGACACCGGGTTGTCTGATTTCGTTGCGAAGGATGTTCAGGACCTCTGGAACTCCATGATCCCCATGGGTCGCAACGGTGATGCGAAGGAACTTAAGGGTGCTTATGTTTACCTCGTCAGCGATGCCAGCACTTACATGACTGGTAACGATATGCTCATTGACGGTGGATACACCGTGCGGTAAAGGGTTCATTCTGTACAATAATATGAATTACATGACTAGTTTACGATAAATCAATTCATTCTAGACTCCATTCCTGCTCCACGAGACGTAACAGTACCCTAGATGGATGACGTCATGAGATCATTTATACCAAAGTGGATCATTTGACAGGTTTGTCGTGTTTGCAAAATGTTTGTCTTTATTCCCTAGAGGGCCGATGGCTAATCCCCTTGTCAAGCAAATACAGATCGCATCATGAATTTTGGAGCTATATTCATGCAGGACCAGCAATACCAGCAGTGATCGGAGCCTCCTCGACAAAAATACCAGACCAGAACCAATCCTCCGGAGCCGCATCCTTGCCCCCGTTATCGAGTCGCAACTCGCCAACATGCCAATCCGCGGAGTTTGTCGAAGTCGACGCGCCGACAGCGGGCACAACCTGCTTTAGGTCATCTGCCCCGTTCGACGCCCACAGTCCAACAGTTTTCGCGTCGAAATCAATATCATAGGCGAAGTTGTACCATTTTCCTGCCTCCAACTCAGTTTCCCAGTGCGAGACTCCACCAATGCACCAGCGGAGTTTGTTATCATCGCCCGAGGTGCCGCTAAGTGCGCCGTATTTCAGCTCTGTGAAATGGCTCTGTGGTGGAAATACTGTCAGCTGTCGGTTGCTTAGACACTTTGGGGGAGTCATACCTCGAAGAACGCGATCTGATGCTCGAAGCTCGGATTCGGTGCATTCTTCTCTTCTGTCTTCAGCGAGAAATGGTAGAACAGGTGTCCGCTCCCCAGATCTGCCTTGGTCTGGGGAATGATCTCGGATCGTTCCATGGTTTGTCCATTCCAGAAGGACGTGCCATCCTAGCTGTTATGAGCTTCTAGGTCCCTTGATCTTTAGATATGACCTACAATCGTTATCCGAATTCCCTGTTCCTCATTTGTGGCGGCCGGGTTCTTGTTCTCAGGTGAGAGACCTAGGTACTTTTCTGTGGCTCCACTTCCGTGAATATACCACTGATAAGCGCCGACTTGGTTAGACCACGACCCTTCTTATGTGTCAGTCTTAATCAATAGCAACACACGAGACTACCTTACATTCGTCGAAGTCAGCGACGCTCGCAGAGGCGTCGAATAACCCGCTCCATCGGACCTTGCCGGCTTCGGCTACTATGGGGAGAGAGACAAGCCATGCCAGAGACCGCATTTTGGCGAGATGGTTGGAAGTTCGCGTTATACTGGGTGATTTAGAGGTGGGATTGGGTGGCTTCCAACTATGGATGACCCTATTGCGAAGGCTATTATATACCTATTCCTTAGGTGAGACCCGCCGGATATAACACGGAGGCTATGGATAGCATGAAACCAGGGTGGTTTGAGACAACCATTGAAAGTCGGCGATATTTCGGGGTATCACGCTAGCCACCATCAAAAACGCCCTGTTCGTGATAATCCCGTCACCAAGAGAGTAAACGTCAAAGGCCTTCTCCATTGTCTGTAATTTCTTCAACAACCCCGGATTGGCGCAATTAACATCCCCAAATTGATCGACAGGCGCCACCCCAAATAAGTCACGGAAATAAGGATTATTACGATGAAACTCTGCAGCTTAGCCTGAAACAGTGCTAAGTATGAGAGTGAGACGCCGGTCGCATCGGACCGATATGCCCGTCCCAATCTACTTATTTACCCACAATATGGAACGATTGAAATAAGCCAAGATAATGCTTCTCATAATTTCAAAATAACCGGTCGCTCAAGGGACACGATCTAGAATCTTATGTACAAATCCCGATAAACTCGCGGGACTCTCATTTCATAACTTCGTGAATGGTTTATACCTTGGGCTTCTCAGCCATGGCATCATCGCTACTTTCAACCTCCTTGGCATCGATGTTATGAGCCTCGGCAACGTGCATGCGGGGGAGTGAGCGAGCAATACGGGGCGGATCGAAGATACTCCGCGATTGCAAGAATATTTCATCAATCTCCTCCAGCGTGCGGCCATTAGTCTCCGGGAAGAGGAAGTAGACAGTGGGCACGATGGTGGCGTTCAGCACGGCAAAGATAATATAGTATTGCCAGTCGATGGTAGCGAAGCCAATGGGCGTCACCTCAGCGAGGAGGAAGTTGAACGTCCACACGGCTGCAGCGGAGACGGCGTTGATAGATGCTCGGCATTGGAGGGGAGCGACCTCTGTGGCATATAGGAATGTCAAGCCGGAGTATCCGACTGTGAAAATGAACACGAAGACGAAAAGGAACACCACGGCACAGACCAAGCTGCCTGTGTTATCATGAACAGAGGTGGTACCTGCTAGGATTGCCATCGAGACAGCCATGCCGGCCGCACTCCACAGCATGAGCACGCGGCGACCGAGACGATCAATAGTGTAATAGGCCAGTAGGCCGCCAAGAGGCTGTGCTAGACACATAGCAGCAGCGAGGATACGAGACTGGATTGGATTGAGTTTCAGATATTGCTCGAAGATGGTCGTCGCATAGATCGTGATCAGATTGATTCCACACATCTGCTGGAACATCTGACCCATACATGCGAGAACAGTGCGATGGAACAGTCTCTGTTCGCCCATTGTGAGCATATCCTTCCACGAACCTGATCCGGACAGGGCCAGGGAGGTCTCGATATCGCGTATCTCGAGGGTGATTTTCTCAGCTTGAGGATCGACGTCGTCCAGCAGCGCCATGACCTCCCGCGCCTCTTCGTTGCGGCCTTGTTTAACCAGCCAACGTGGTGATTCGGGGAAGAGCATCACGAATCCCATGACCATTAGTGAGAGAAGGACTTGGAAAGCCAAAGGGAAACGCCAGGAAACGGAATTGGCCTTGACGAAGAAGAACCCGAAGTCGACCCAGAGTGAGAAGGCGATACCGCCGCCGATGAAGATACCGTCTGTCACTACGTGCGCGCCACGCTTGTCGGGCTTGGAGATCTCGGCCTGCCAGACGGGAACTGTAGCGACGTAACCGCCAGTGCCATATCCGAGGATTATTCGTGCAACGATGAACTGTGGAAGGGAGAAGGATGTTGCCATCAAGATAGCGCCAATCATCGAGATGAAGGAGGTGAATAGGATGACCTTCCTGCGGCCGAGCTTGTCACCGAACTGAATGCATGATAGTGAACCGAATATTCCACCGACTGTATACAATGCGACTACTGTGCCTGAAAGAATATTGCGTGAGAAATTATCCTGGTGATGGATACACAAAGGAGACCATCTGCGGTCAACCTGCGCCGCTGGAATGATGAGTGGGCTTACCTTGAATAGTCGAATTGTAGGTCTTCTCTTCCTCGGATGCAGTGAGGGTGTTCATTTGTGGGAACGTCTCAGCGAAAGACTCCAGAGTCAACAGACCCCCCATCACACCTTGATTGTATCCATAAGTGACAAAGGCTGGACACACGACCAACCACATAATAGCCCTATTGAGCGAAGGGCCTCGAAGGCCGAAATACGGTGCCATTGTTGCAATATTGAAAAGAGGCAAATTCACTCGAAATTGGAGATCATGCTGCACCAATTACCTCAATAAAATTGGATATAAACATATATACACTCATTTGAGACGGCGAACGCCGCCCACCGGACGATCTTGATACTGGTGGAACCGAGGAGTACGTGGGGCGACGCACACCCCGGAGCTAAGAATGACAGTTCCCATTGGCGAGGGGTAGGACCTAAGACACATCGGGTCAAGTCCTCAAGAGGAGTGGAGAAGAAATGGTCGAGTGTCATCGAAATGGAAGATAATATTAGCTAAAAAGTCTTGGTTTCCCCAGATTCCTGACTGACGGGACGGGATGATGGATAATGCAAGCTGTACGGGTATCCCCAGGAAGCTTGCTTCACCCTTAACCAAAGCTGGGGTAAGATGTTCTCTATTAGTACTCCGTATATTAGCTAGAGTTTGCAGTATGGATCACTCTCTGTCATGTATGACGGTCTTCCCCACATCGGACCTGGCCGATGGAGACTTCTGCCATTTCTGCCTCGGTTTAAGATAACACAAACCGCGTGTCATGCTTATTTGTCTTCAATGCTGGAACTTGTAGCCGACAGCTTATGTACTGGCTGCATCACTATGCTCGTCGTAGCTGCATAAAGCATGCACATGAAAACAAGTAAGAGAGAACTCCCGGGCCTAGGGCGATAGCGACCTCGGGAAGGGCTAATATTATAAATCACTTGATAATACTCATTGGTCTATATCAATTGAATGTACGTGAACCTCAGGGGCATCACTATCAACAACTATATCGGATATATTATACCTTGATTTAACTCCACTCCTTCTCCATGGGCCGTGAATATTTCACAGCTGAATCTTTATTCTTCCTTAATAGTAAATCTACTCCATGACCGTATCTTCGGCCCGTATATGAAAAAGACAATAGGTACAGGGAACAATGCCGCTGTAAGACAGCCTAGCAAAGTCATCGCCCAAGGGACGCCCAGGTTGTGAAACTAATTGAATCGCGATCAGCCGAATTCTTGGCAGCAAAGGGACAAAACACACCATTGGGGATGCGAACATAGGGAATCCAGCCCCTAACCAAGACCGAAAGAGGGAATTTGCTGCGATCGCGGAATTGGCAAACATGGGATACACATCAATGATATAGTTAAGTCCCTGACGAACATGGTAAGCATCCTAAGTACAGGACCCTTAAAATTCCAATGGGGATAATAATACCTGCAAGAAGATCAATAGCACCCCACAGCCCAAGAATCCGCCCGATATAACCTGCGGTACCCAAGTAATATGCGGATTTGATGTCCAGCCAAACCAAAACATTCCTGCGGGCAACACGATACCTCCAATAATCATCGGAATCAACCGTTCTTCTGGTTGAGCATGACCATTGCGTCTTATAAACGTTCGATATCGCGTCAATGAAAAAGCAATGATAATTAAACAAGCGCAAAAGACACCACAAATGATACCGATGAATGGCAATGCCCCAACGCCCTCATTCCAGCCGCGCTCTTCTTGGAACGAGATCGGGTAGGCCACGAAACAAGTATACAAAAACCCATAGATAAAACCCACATACAAAGTAACAAGCAGAAGAATAGGTTCTTGTATGAGCATTTGAAAGGGACGCAGGAGATACCGTACTGCGATGTCCCGAGGACGAACTACCTTCTCTTCTGCCTTTGCATGCAGAGCCCAGTTCTGGGTTTTGGCGCGTAGTCGTCTAGCACGTTTTTTAAGTAACGTCCCCTCGAACGTCTCGGGAATGACCAGGATCCCGATGCCGGTGATAGCAAATGCCCAAATAGCTGTAATGTACTCGGTCCAGCGCCAGCCCAGGTAGGAGGTTGTCACGAAGCCGCCGACGACTGGGCCAGCTACTGGGCCGATGAAGGTTGCCGCAGCAAAGATGGCCATTGCAATGCCCCGTTCAACGGGCTCGAACATATCGGCCAAGATACCGGATACCTGCAAGAACAAATTCCAATCAGTAGGTCTATCCGTATATTCGAAAAGAACCCCAACTCACAATGGCAAGAGGCGCACTAGCGAATATCCCACCCAGAAAGCGACATATAAAGATGGTCTGCAAATTCTGTGCTACCGCGACAGGGATCTGGAATATAGCAAAAACAAACATACCAAGGAACATCGGTCGCTTCCGACCGTATAGTTCAGACAGTGGACCGAAGATGATAGGGCCAAAAGCAAAGCCTAGGACGAACAAACTGACACCTAACACCATAACCTCTGAGGAGACGCCGAACTTTTTCGCTGTTGGTTTTGTTGCTGTACTAAAGACCGAAGAGCCGAAAGTAACGCAGATAGTCATCATTCCTAGCATTAGGGTGATAACCCACTTTCGCCATCTTGGGAAATTCCAGGGTATTTCCTTGAATTGTATTAGAGGTGCATAAATTCATAGTTGAAGGTGGAAGGCGGATGTCATACTGGATCATCTGGGCCATCCCAGCCCACTATTATGTTTTCTTTCTCATTTGGGGATCTCTCTGGTTTGCTTTCTGTAGAGCCCCGGTTGCTTTCTAGAGCATCAGCCACGTCGTATGGGTCGCCATCGTCGAGCATGGTGCGCAGGCTGGTGGAATCCGGGGATGGCTCGGGTTTTCTTTCTCTAGAGCCAGCGTTGCTTTCTAACGCATCAGCCACGTCGTATGGGTCGCCATCGTCGAGCATAGTCCGCAGGCTGGTGGAATCAGGAGATGGTTGTTGGGTAGTGTGCCGGGATAATGACGTTGGATTCTCTCTGTCTGACATTGCGGCCACCGTCTGGGTCGCATTTAACGGAGTATAAGAGTTGAGGGGGTGGTTCGTTTGATGGAGTAACAGCATGTACTGAGTAGAGGCTCACCCAGTTCCTTGATATATACGTCGCAAGCACTTCAGGATAATTACCACGTAGGAATAGTTTATTTTAACTGCATTTTTCTTTCTCTCTTTTCCCACATAAAGACATGATCTGTGATCTTGCAAAACGTCATGGCGTCCATCCACCTGCGATTGGCTGAGTCGTGCATGGTATCAACGACATCTTTACGTATTTTCCGATGGAGATTCACATGCTTGAGCCGGTGCATATAAGGGCGCCGGGGGAGCTTGCGCTCAAACAATCTTCTTGCTTTGGGTGTGGTTCGTTGCTTGTATGTATCCAAAATATATATCATCAAGGTATTCCAAGCAAAAGCCACTGAAATATAAACAGCCATGCAAATATTGATCCCAGATGTTGGGAGAGTCAACATAAATTATGAATAGAACAGCCAAAATATGTCTGTTCAAATAGGTATAGACGAGTTATAAAATCTTTGTACACTCAGGCCTCGACTTCATCCACTTTTAGCAGAACACGAAAAGCTGGCACCGCTCGAATCATCATGGATTGCTTTTCCAGACACCCACAGACCCATGCCACACTGTATCAAAATTAGCTTTCTGATATAGCACAATACGGTAAGATCTGACATACCAAGCAAGCACCTATGGCGACAATAACCAAGTTGATAGCAGTTAGAACCATCTTTTTCCAGGTAGCTCCGTACTGGCCTCGATTCAGAAACAGCCAGAATATACCGCTTAAGCCATCTTTCATTCATGTCAGTAATGTAGACGGATCGATGTAGACAGAATATGACTCACATGTAAACCAGCTAGCAAAGAGGGAAGTCTACTCGGTGAATCCATATTAGTAGTTGTTTGCCTTGTAATTGCAGGGCTACTCACGATTAGACTTAGCAAAGTATTGAACACCGGTATTGCCTCGGAGATAATCCACGCTATCACCCATAAAACAAGAGTAATCGTAATCCAGGATCCGATTGAGAACAATGTGCGCCTGTGTAGGTGATCTGTGCCCCGGAACAGGCGGACGTAAACATACTTTGCGGCGACATGTCCGTTGATGACACCAGATATGACAATCTATAATATCAAGTTAGGGACATAGTATCAAAATAGCAACATGTGCCAAAAATGTCTCACCGTAGGAATAGCAATTCCATATGCAAGCTTTGCTGTTATTGGACTTGTCGAACTTAGGGCGGGTGATTTGACATCCCTTCCACCGTAGATATAAATAACAACAGCTGCTACCACATACATACTCGTATCGGTGAGCTGGAGTAGGTATAGGGTCTTCGGATAATCGGTTGGAATCTTCATCTCAGAAATAAAGCCGAAGAAAGCCACATGGCCAGCTAGATACAAATTAGTTGTAAGTTGATGGTATCTGGTTGGTTATAATTACCATAAGCGAATACAATATTTGTCACGGCCAGGAACCCTTTCGAAAGGCTGACTGTTGTAGTCGCATCTACCTTGCCGTCACCCGGGCGCTGGACAGCAATAGCGATCATAGTAATCAAGAGCGCGGCGATGATACTTGCAAAGGCTGTGGCATTTAGCAAATAGGTCATTGTAGAAGAGGTGTGGATATACATACAAGCGAAAGAGAACCAGGAGACCTTGCGAAGAGTGCGAGGCAATGCAAAGATGAAGGAGACAACCAATCCAACGATTCCAAATACAATCGAGCAGGTAGCATGATCTGTGACAGTATCCATCATGACACTAAAAGTCAATAGATGACTGCCCATGACGAAGATCAGAAAGAACAGCTGAGCTGTTCCCATGAACTCCCTACCGAAGCGAGATAGGCCGAGAGGATGGAACAGCAACTCTCCCGCATCGCCCATACTATGTACTTGCGGGTATCGGAGTTTGAATTGGCCGATCACATATCCAGTGTAGGTTGCTAGTATACCAAGCCCGACGATGAGAATGATTGCACTAGAAGGCAGTTAGCATATTGAAATACATCGAGGTAAATGGAAGTGATAGAAACATACGGGACAAGGCCTAGTACTGCAACAGCTGACGGAAGGGACAGAATACCTAGTGAGATGGTTTCTGCGATCATAATCATGCCGCACTGCCACCATGTCAACGTGCGATATTTCGTTTCCGCATGTTCTTCATCCCCAAATGGATCGGCGACATGTGTGATCACATCCTCTTCCGACTGATGGTCCTCTTCCTTTTCAACTGAGTGTCTCCATCTGTCAGTGTCGGGGCTTTGGGTAGGATGAAAAGAATCTGTCATGTCACCGAGTGCCGGCACTTGGGCGTTGGCTGGGGTGGCTGTTTAGAGCTCGTGGTCGCGATTATAGTGACTGGAATAATAGAAATAATACCCTGCAAGTAATAGAATGTTGCCTTCGAATACTTTTAGAGCTCAAGTTTGTAGATTGATGATGTCATAGTGTGGGGAAAGCTTTACGGAGTTGGAAGCCGAACAGTTGGCGATGAACTTCTTTAAAGTGTCAGACAAGAAGGACCTTAGTGATCGATAGCTGGGAAATAGCACTTGTTCGAAAGAAGACGGGGAACAGTAAAAGAAAACTGTCAAATGTAGCGCAATTGATCGATGCAAAAGGCTTGGTTACGCCACATAGGCCAGAAGGAGGATCACGCCTTATTTCTGATGGCTGTAGTGGTCTGATGGAAACTATGATTCGCCCCTGGTAACCCCAGGATGTCTTCAGAACCTGGTTTCGCCCATCTTTCACATGCGATATTGTCCGTGTGAATCCGACGTTGGGCCCAGCGCATTTGAAGTAGACATATCTGGTTGTCAACACATACTGAAATAAGCGTCGATCCCACGCTATGTGTCAATCCACCATCGGAGCTCAATAGAGAGATCCTGTTATTTATTCAAACAATTCAGCTGGCGAATAATGGGCGTATTGAGTGTTCCCGATCAGGCGTATACGGTAATTCTCTACTCCGAGCTGTGAAGGCCCACTCTGCGTAGGGCTTTTGGTTTAAATGATCAGAGTGACAGGGGTATCTACAATACTACTACGAAGGCCATTAGCACTAGTACTGCGTGTTATTTACTGCATTGCACTCTCTAGGGCATCATCACTACTGTATAAAGAAATCCCTCTTCCTGAGTGGGATATTACGTCATCTCCCCACACGTTCATTGTAGCTAGTAGCTAGCGATTGCCTTGATGACGTGGCTTTAGCCAGCCACTGGAAGGCATTTAGGTCTATACAACATATATTCCGCAACTACTACAATCGAACAGACTGTAGACCTACTTGCTGGATATAAACGATAAAAAGTCAATTGACTTGATGATGTCGAGTACGTTTTTTTACAAAAGCGAAGCCACTCTCCCTTGCCCCCGTCCCAGTCCCGAGTTGCTCTAGATTCGTGCTAATTGGAGCTTATCTCATTCTAAAGATTCTAAGGCCGATAGCTATTTTGACAGCTGGTCTAGCAACCTCGATAATGCCTCCACAGAAACCCGGCACAGCTTAGTCCTCAAGTATAAGACCAATTTCGAGGTCAATGTTAAGAGTGATGATGGCATCGTGACCTCACGTTTAATAGTTTGTAAAGACGGTGAAGCTATAATTCAGAGGCCGAAGTTCTCAGCATCCCCTGATGGTTAGTTCCCGCTTAGCACGACTCCTTATTAGGTCATCCAACTTCTGGACCCTTCAGTTAACCACGTTGATCAGTTGTCTTCACGATGAGAGCGTCCGATTTCAGTGATTTTGTTGAAGGAAAAGCCGATGTCGAGAAGCTATACATGTCAGGGAGGTTGAAAGTGAAGGGTCAATTTACGGCCGTCGCGAAGTTGCAAGCTGTTTTCCAGGACCTTGTCAGCCTAGGGTCGTGATTTCATTTAGTTTTTTTTGTTTTTGGCGGATTCTACCCCACGGGACTAAGCCTGTCAGACACAAATTCATCTTAGCCAATGCGTTGTGGCTTCCTCTTGCCCCTACCCCTGGTACAGTCGATGGATGGATGATGTTGAATGAAGGTGGACTAAAGATAACTTGATACTAGTGCCCACTATACGCAGTACCAGAGCAAAAAGTAAAATAAGTGTGTATTTCAAAGAGCGTGAAGCTCTCGCTATTTAACCCCTGTATTACTGATAAATCGAGTCTAGCTGTACTATATATATATTTAAACTAAACTCTAAGCCTTTCTTATACTCCGAGTTCCACTATTATAGTAGTACGCAATGCGGGCTAAGCGAGGTCAAAAATCTATCTCCGAGTCCTCGAGTCTCTCATATAGATTTACTACGACCCTCAGGGTCGTGACACAAGCCTCCCGTTAAGGGCGTCATCATCTCTCCGAAAGCTCCACATTGTCACAATCAACCAACATTTCAATACTCTTCATAATGCGATTCTTCGCCGAAGGACCACTTATATGTGACCCCGGAGATGTCATGCTCCATCGATCCGGTGGTGTGGGTTTATCATTGGCCCGTGACTTCGACGCATCGTCAGTATAGGCCAGCCCATTCTCGTCTACATAGGCTGCGATAAATGGTTTCATTAATGGCGCTGTCAATACGAGCACACTGAGTGCAACGTGGAGCTCCGCGACAACGGTAGCGAAGGTTCCCTGGAGTGTTGGATCTGGCGAATTGATTTGTTGACCGATGTAATGGAGGTGCATGGCACCGACCGGGATAAGGCTGTAGACATACCGGGTCAGTTTTAGTCATATAGGACAATAGGTACCGCAAAATATCAAACATACAGTACTCGACAACCAAGCACCATAATTACAATGGTCTTGTTGCTTAATGTCATCTGTAGTCGTAGGATTGCCCAGATGGGATAGAGTGACAACATGATTTCAAAAGTAATATCCAGTGCTGTGATAGCCTGCCAGTGAGGGAACTAGATAAGTATGAGTATGTTGCACGTAGTATTCACAGATATAGTGACTTACCAAAACAGAACATTGTTTATTAATGTCATGCCACGGATATCGATCACAGCGGACTGCCAACAAAGCTATAGCCACAGGGCCACATAGCAAGGTAACCGTCAGAAAAGCATAGCTCATCCATAGCAAGCTATGTGGGGTAATGGTACGATAAAAAAGCACTGTTGATGCTTTTGATGAGGATAATACTGAAACGTAGAGTATATCTGCGCTGTACCCTGCCTAGGAGAAATGGGCGACAAGAAAAACACAGCATCCTGATAGTGAGCACTTACCTTCTCATTCAAGTGCAAATCCTCATCAGCGGTCAGTACCTTTGACCTTCCCCAGCCAAAATGGATCTGCACAAAGACCGCTGATATCTGTCCCAAGGCAAGTATCTAGATATATCATTCATCTAACTTTAGTCACCAAGCCTTTCTGATGGGACCATGTTAATAAAGAGGGAAAGACATACCACGGTCGCTGTAAATGTCAAATCATCTAGCTGACGGGATTTTCTACTACGTGCAGCATACACACGAATCGCGAGAGATCCCAGAATCAAAAATAACGAAACCGAAGCGATGACTGTGATTAGTCCATTATGGTTTATCTCGGTGTTCACTGTTAGCGGAGGTGTCAAGCCCGATGTTGCCGGGGACGGGGTTGCCATGGCAGAGAGAAGGAACCATATCCTGGTATTCCCTGATGGACTTGATGGACGATATATTCAGACCGAGTAAGATATAGTCGTTATCACGAATGGTAGATCACTATCCACTTTCAGTCGGTACGCCAAACAGTGCTTGGCCTTGACTTCAGACGACCAAGTGTGGCGCGCTGGACTTTAGTTGTACTGGCATTGATTTATCGCTTTTGCGCTGCTTAGATTCACACACGCTGTATCGATCCACAGGTGTGCAAAGTTGATATATAACCAAACTGCCGGCGATCCGAGCCAATAGAGCGAAGGTCTCCGGTTACACACCTCGCCTAGGCGTACTTCGCGGATTAATCGATCCATCAGGATACGGAGGGAAAGATAGATGTAACCATGTCAACAAGCAGGATATCATCCCATCACACGGCGGGGCCAGGACTAGGGTGGAGGGTGACGAAGATGTGCGTATTCAAGCAGACACGGTATAGGTATCGACATGGGTGAGGTACCCATCCGCTCGAGGAAGAGAGGGGCTCCGCCGTGGGGTTATTTCCGACACGGTCTTGAGGTTTGTATGATGCTTGGTGAATTCCGTCTCAACTGTCCATAAAATCCATGCCATGTATCTCCTTGTATACTGTCGTCGGTAGGTTGCGTCGTCGGGGGGTACATAGGTGGAGAAGGAGAACTTGGCCTTCGAAGTCGACTCACTGTACCACTATGGGGTATGCGCCAGTGGAATGGCTGAGACTGCCCAGACTTAGCAAAATTGAGGCCTTCTTGTGTTGTTCTTCCTTTTTCGCGAGTGGTCTATTTTATTCTTCGTTGATATCTACCCCTTGAGATGTCAAAGCCTCCTTGGGGCCATATAATTAAACGAAATGTCGCTAGAGGAACTCGGAACTCACCATCATACCTCGTCACTCACCGCAGTTTAGACGATGGAAGAGGTGCCAGCGAAAGATCTACCCGAGATGGAGGGCAGTCCACAGGATCACCATGATATGACACGTATGGGCAAGACCCAGGAATTGAAGGTGTTGATTGGCGGTCTTTGATGCAATTTGAGTATTGTAGGCTGACGGCTTTGAAGCGGAATTTTAGACCGCTTGCAGCGTTAAGTTTCTCGGCGGTCCTTCAAGCTACCTGGGAGTGTATGCTCATGTAAGAGGCTGCCTCTTCACGTGCCATTGTATCAGTACTGATCGTCCCATGACTAGCGCAAACACGGAAGGTCTCCAAAATGGGGGCCTTGCTGGTATGTTTTGGTCTTATATGTGGACCTTCATTGGGTTTGGCTTCATCACTCTTTCGCTAGCCGAGATGGCTTCAATGTGAGTTATGAACGATCAACATCCTTTGAGCTCAGAAGTTTCTAACATATCTTGTTCTATAACCAGGGCACCCACTTCAGGAGGTCAATACCATTGGGTATCGGAATTTTGCTCGCCTCAATACCAAAGGTTTCTGAGCTATACCACCGGTGAGATCTTTCGTATAGTCGCCTCTACATACCGCTAACAATTATGTTTCAGGATGGATGTCCGTACTTTCCTGGCAGGCAGGAGCTGCATCTTGCTCGTTTCTGACTGGGACTATTATCCAAGGTCTTATTATCCTCCGTGACCCGAGCTACAAAGCCCAAAGTTGGCATGGAACCTTGTTTGTATTTGCGATGATAGCCGTCACTTACTTTTTCAACGTCTACGTGGCAAGCATTATGCCTCGAATTCAAATGTCCTCCTCGCGCTGCATTTGCTATGTTGGGCCGTCATTGTAATTGTGTTATTCGCCATGGCTCCTCATAACTCCGCCGAAACCGTCTTCACCTCATTCTACAATGGCGGTAATTGGTCCTCTATCGTTATGAGCTTGATGATTGGACAAATTACAGCGGTATACGCATCTCAATGTATATATAGCACAGCAATACATGACTGTGGCAATGTACAGAGCTAACAAATAAATATCGCTTACAGGCTCCGATGCTACCGCACATATGTCTGAAGAAGTCAAGGATGCAGGTCGGTACGTACCAATCGCAATAACATGAGGATACTTCGGCAACGGAATCCTCGCACTGATATTGGTCGTTGGACTTCTGCTGGCTGTACCCTCGGTGCCCGATGCGCTCAATGACAGCACCGGATTCCCTTTTCTCTACGTATTCCGTCAATTCCTCTCAACCGCCAGTATCAACGGCCTTACATCTATATTATTAATTACCGTTATATTCAGTAACATTCCATTCGATGCATCAACCGCGCGTCAAACATATGCATTCGCACGGGACCGCGGTTTACCCTTCGCAAACTGGATTTCACGAGTCGACCCACGCCGCCGAATCCCAGTCAGTGCCATTGCACTTTCGTGTGTGATCAGCGGCTTATTATCCCTAATCAACATCGGTTCGCAAGTTGCTTTCAACGCGATTATCTCTCTCAATGTTGCTGCACTAATGTACACATATGCGGTATCCATCAGCTGCGTCATTTACCGGAAGATCGCCTGCCCTGAAACGTTACCTTCTCGACGGTGGAGTCTTGGTCGTTTGGGTCTCGGGATAAATATCATTGGGCTGTTTTATGTTATTTTCGTGCTGTTTTGGTCTTTCTGGCCTCCTAGTCCTCTTCCTTCAGCACCAGAGTTTAATTGGAATGTGGTTATTTTCATTGGTGTGTTCATCATCAGTGTTTTGATGTATCTGTTCCAGGGCAGAAGGCACTATGTTGGACCTGTTGTGATGGTTCAGCTAAGCAGCTAACACTTACATGGGTTATAATAGAACTTACCTATGTTGGCAGCCTACTGCTGATGACCTTCAAATGACTATACAGATATTCCATTTAGACTATGAGTGATTATGGAGCAGTTGCTGAGTCAAAAGTCCCTATTTACGAGCTGCATTATTTAGAATCGAGCTAGTATGTAGATACTCATTGCAATGATCGGAAGTGGTTGCCTGAGGTCGTGATTGTTTCTTTGTGGCCTAGTGGCATATAAATGGGCGACAGACCCCCTACAACCTCTATCCTTCTTCATACCCCCAACATTATCTGCCCGTCTTTATCGCGCCTAACTACGCACCGTCTTTACTGTATCATACCAAGTTCTAGGATCTGTCATGGTGGGGGTAGTTGGATACTCTGGTTGATTCCAAAATGTCCTCTCGTTCGTTGTGCGGTTCTAGTTGAAATATATATTCAATGGTCATCGAAGTGTCCTGACAGTATAGCTTCATAGGTCGTGTGTACGAGTTGGATGACAACAGAAATGTCAACATTGGAGCTCCTCACAATAATTCTGGGCAGTCGTGGAAAATGATGTGGGGGCTCAAACCTCTACGAGACGTCGATTGGGTAGCAGCTCGATCGAAATACAAATATCTGATGACCACCACCTGACAGGCCTTGTCTGCCCATGGGCAACGTTGTAGAGATATTCGTACATTCAAAGAATCATGCACATTTTGTCAGATGCACAGTGGAGCTTTTCTAAGTTGTGTGGTTGTTTCTTCTCCTAGCTATGGTGTTATGGAGAGAGGGGCCTGTATGAACTGTGTGTTTGCAGGCAAAAATGACTGTTCTCTATGTAAGTCGTCACCTACTTACGGCATATTATATTGAAACTAATCAATTCTTGGCCTAATGGATAATCCTGAGATTTGTCACCAACATGGCCCTGTGAGTTTTACGATCTTCACCTAGGCCCTGCTTTGAACTTTTTTTAAGATATGCTGTCCGTTGGATGAATTTAATTAAATGGCTAAAACAAGATTCACATAGATTGACAAGGTCGCGTCTCCCGATGGTTTCAACGATGGCGCACTTCAATACCTGCAAGTACAAAAGCGCAAGCGAGCCGTTGAATATGATGGTACATACTATCAATCACCGCTCGATCAGTCCGACATCAATGAAGAAGGACATTTTGCAAAGAAGCGCCAGGCACTTCAGTGGATCCATTCAGTGTACGAGCGCGTTGTGCAAGACATCGATCGGCTTTTCACAACTTTATCAAAGGCGAATAGGCTGGAGTCTGGTGAGAATACAGATGAAGATGAAGAGGATATCGTCGTTGCTGGGTCTGATAAGCTCGTGAAAGATACTGAATATGCCGATGATGGCATTGCAAAAGTGGAGGAATTCAAAGAGAAGGATGCCAAAAATGCAGGCCAGGCTATTGTGAAAGTGGACAAAAGCGGAAAGAAGGACGTCAACTTTCTCGAGTCTAACATCAAGAAGGAGCAACAGAAACGTCGTGGCGCCAGAGGAAATGGGAAAAGGGCCGTTGTAGCTGACAAGAAGTGATTGGATGCAGAGTTGGTCACCGCGAGCTTTGTCCATGCTCTCGACTTTCATCAGTTTGTTTTTCCTTGCTCATGTCGGCCGGAATTCGGGAAGACATGTTTCTTCCTTGGTAGTTTTTGTTTCTATTGCCAGTGCTACAAATTTCTGAGTTAAAGAAAAAGAAGCAGACCAGTCTAACATATTCGATCAATTCGAGGAACGCACCGTCAAAGACCAACACTCATTACTATGAAATCATAGATGAAATAGTAGTCCCTCTTGGTTTCTATTACAAATAGACTCCAAATGTGTGCCTCAACTTGTCGGCCTCGGGCGATTCTCGCTCCCCGTTGCACTTCCATGAGGATATACCCTCGGCGTCTCCCTCGCCTGGGTTGATCTATACGATTCTGGATATATGGATTCAATTTTCAAGCAACAGGTTGAAACAATTTCTTATTTGTGCGAAGGAACAAATTGCAGAGCTAAGATGGTATGGTTTGCTCTATAATCTACCTAACACATTGGTAACTCAAATACATCAAAATTATCCCCCAGTTTCTGTAGCATGATCTTGCTGGCTTATAAGACTCAATCCATATTCCCGTCACTCTTTCCTTTCCATGCCAACCATGCACCAACAATCAATAACTTGAGAATGGCTGCGGTCCACAAGGCTCCCATCATCCCCACCGCGCTATGAGCCCAGAGGCCGCCTAAAACCACCCCGAGCAACAAACACAAGACTGCGCCAAGCCGCCGCATCTCCTCAGGATGACCGACCACCTTCCACGTGAGAAGATCAGGGTGCGAAAACAAATCACAATAATTACTAGTGAGAACAACACTAGTCAAGCCGTTGAAGTTCAAAACACGACTTGTTACCGCCTGTCCGCTACTTTGGAATGCCACAAGCGCAACCGGGACGAGGACCAACCAACCCAGGGGCGCATCACGGGGCGGCCGATAAATCGTAACTATCAAAGCTGCAATACACACAAACAACGTTTGAGCAAGGAATGACGCACAGAGGACCCATCTGCGTCTGGCCGGGAAGAGACGGTGAAAGGCGGCGAAACATAGGGAGCCTAGACAGAACCCCGCGATAGAGACTCCAGATTTGATCCAGCGATCATCTTCAGTGCCGACAAGACCTAGTCCGAAATATACAGTGTTGCCGGTTTGCATGCTCACGAAGGAGCCCCATATGAATACGGCTGAGCTGTCTAGTAGGCCGGTGATGATGTAACAGAATAAAAGGACGAGGTCACCGTGTGTAGGGTTCAGTTCACTTCGCAGGTGTTTGGATAACCTGGATAGCTGGGACGGTTTATGAAGTCTACCATTGCCCAGCAGGGGGTCTGTTTCGCTGGACATGGTGAGGTGGATTAAAGGGGAAGTTGTTTTTCTAACCCGCGCAAGAACTTGGAATCTCAGATAAGATCTGCGTCATCCCGCCTTTGAAGATCGTGCGAGTCCACCACAATTCACGGAGTTACTCCGATATAATATTCGATGAGGCTGACCTATTTGGGAGCAGTTGGATATGCGACTAACAACGTCGTGACATCGATACGGAGACACTGTCTATTCAAAAAATTACCTGGGATTTTTCGATTTTTTTTAAAAAATTTTCCTAAATAAAAATACTGTATTTTGAAGACCATCATGCAATGTACACAATTCCTATTAAACCTGGCATGTCTTCAGGGCGCATGGGCTATCAAGCTATTCCAAATACCAGCAAGCCATCCCTAGGCACACTATGGTGCCTCAAGCTCTTGATTCTCTTGATTCAAAGTTATTCCCAGTACAGAAACCTGTTTCACTCTTTCAAAGCCGAGACCCTATGAGTCCGATCACTCTATTTGAATTCAAAGTGTAAGTGTGAATTTAAATAAGTCTTTTGCAACAATTCCATCCTTTCGACTCTCTAGTTCGTTGACGTCCCAGTTGGAGGAGATGAATCGTCCGGAGAGCCAGTCACGTTTCGCTTTTGTGAGCCAAACACAAAATCCACCTGGAAGACTGATATCGTCGATGAGAACTAACATCGTTAGCATTTGATGCAATAATACTCAGTGGATTCACATATACCATCTTCCCACTCTTTCTCATAGTCCTTGTTGACCTGAATACAACCCGGGTGAAGCGCAAAGGATACCACACCATCGGCTTTATAGTCTTCGTGGACGTATTCCGCCAGACGGTTCAGTGCGAATTTGCTTATGTTATAGGCTGCTGAACATATTGCTGTGTTGTGATACAACGACCCTAACGAGGAAACAAAGACAATGGCCTTTACACCACCAGTAGTCTCTTGAATCAGAGGAAGTAGGGTTTTAGCCGTGAGATAGGCTCCGTTGTAGTTGGTTTGCCATACATTGAAATGGTCTTCCGGCGTGTCTTCTAGAATTCCGTGAGGGAGTCGTGTGGTTCCGTCTGGGTCATTGACAAATTTAGACAGTATTGCGGCATTGATAACAGCAACATCGAGTCGACCGAATGATTTCTTGCAGTGGGAGGCAAGCCGCTGGACATCTTCTTTGCGGGACACGTCGCACACCTCATATTCAACTTGGCAACTGGGATTGATTGAGTTGATATCCTCTGCCACCTTGCGCAAGTCCTTCTCAGTGCGTGAACTGAGTAAGATTCCCGTCGCACCCGCACTCGCATACGAGAGGGCAATGTCGGCCCCGATCCCCTTTCCAGATCCCGCAATAGCGACGACAAATGGCTTTTCCAATGTCACCTTTGCTGGGTCCAGAAATCCGCCCTTCGCGGTGCGGTAGTAACGCTCGGTCACAGACGTCGCGGGTCCTAACAGCTCATCACGGACGAAAGGAGGGAGTTCGGAGGCATTGATCCACTCTTGGTTTCGGAAAGTCATTATCGAAGCAGATGAAGGTAGGATGAAAAGGCCGGTAAATAAAGTTCAAAAAGTAGGAGACAGGGTGATTATTCTAATAGGGAATGCTACTGCTCGGATGGTGGGAAGAGATCGAGTTATTAAATTATCCTACCTATGCTTTTAAAATTATTATTCTATCAAATCAAATTGCCAACAGTGGCTAAACAAAAAGAGAAATCATATATTTTTTGGCCTGGGCTGTGCAAGCCACATAGCGTACATATGGCTTGCATTGTTAGATCCCGAAGATTTACACCATCGGCATGTCCAGCCCTACAGATTCACACTGAGTTGTAACTTCAAATGGTGCTTAACGTAGTACATGATGAACCCCGGCCCACTCAGGACCACTTTAAGATGTTATTTTTGCCTTCTTCCTTTCACTGTAGAGCAATTCCATCGGTGATGAAGTTGTCTAGAAACATAGCCTTGTCAAAAAATAACAGTGTGAGACTGATCGTCGGAATATTGGACATAGAAAAGTTCAGATATCACAAGACCCTTACTTGGTCTGATACACCGCTATTTTATACATCAGGTAGCCCCCTCACTATATCCTGATCCTTGTCCTCCTCTCATCCAATGGGCTTACCATATCCTGTATAGCCCTACAATGCATAGAATGCACCATACGTGGATAGGGCATAGCATTTCTGACAAATCAACTTCAAACAATTCCAGCAGCGTTACAGTTCACATATACAGTCTTATTAGGTGAAGGGTAGTAAGGCCGCTTTTATAATCACAACGTGAGACTCTACAAACTGAAGATGGAAATCGATCATAATTGGTATCACCACCATCTTCTCTAATTTGCTTGGAATTCGAGTCTGTGTGACAGGATAATCTGTATCTAGATCTGTCTATGTATACACATAGAGGTAACATTTGCACGAGAGGTAGCAGGGGAGGATGCATAAGAGATCTTACTTCCTTTCCCAACACAACGCACTCTCTCCAACAAAAGTCACTTCCTCCTCAACCTCTGTTTGCATCCTCTTCACTTTCTCTCCATGTATCACTCTAGTTGTTAATTGCCTTTGAAGGATTTTCTACTTTGAAAAATCACGATGGTGACTCGAGATCCAAGGATGGTTGCGCCGCATCAGATATTCAGCTATTTGGTCTGAACCTCCCCCTGACCAGGCAAACAATGGCTCTCAAACGGATTCTGAGCCCAACACGCTTGATTTTCCTTTTACTTTCCTTTCCAATGAACTGTGGTGGTGAATTTTCTCTCCCATCAACACATCTATCAAAGACTTCTTACCTTTCCGGCAACTGGTGTCCTCAGTGCCAAGTCTATATATATCCTCTTGAACCTCTCCATCAACCACTCCTCTGACAAAATGCCAGAGTGCACAACTACCACGCAGGAGGCCATGGGGAGCCCAGTTCAGGCGAAAGCCTCATTGCTGGCTACCCCAGAGCTTGTGGCCAAGGATTATTTAGATCAAAAGTTGGATAAATTCTAACTGGGCAAGATAACCGAGGAGGTCGACAAGTCCAAACGGGGAATCGGACATTTAGACTCCTAACACTGTAGACACTACGATCGGACTCAACCAGGGGCAAATTAAAAAAGAACGATCGAGGAGGAAGTCATCGTTTCCGACCCAAATCCTCTCGGTCTCAGGTACTGATGATGCCAAATTCGAGAATATCTTCATTAGAAATGACGCCCAGTGTTGAAGGAGCTCCAATCACCAGGCTATGTTCATTCTTCTATTTGTAATCCAAAAACCCCCCAAGTCATTCTATGCAGGTTGGAGTATGGGATAAAGTACTTCGGCAGCCTAATGAACAAATGGTACGGTCTATCGCTTCCCATTCAAATCGAGTTCGCGGTTCGACCTGGTCTCACCAAACCGCCGCTCAAGCACGCTCCCTACGGTCCGTGACGCCGCGCCTCTTAATCAAGCCATTGTAAAACCAGCCACCGCTTCGAGATCTCCCTGTCATATCAGCACCTGACCATCGCTCTCGAGCCGGAAGTTATCCCGCCCATGAGCCACACCTATACCGAAGAAGCCATTTTAAGACTGCGGATGGTGACTATTGTTCTCGGGAAAGCTAATTCGCGATTAGGGATGACATGATCGTACTAGCACCGGCCCTCCGGTTGAATTTTACAACACATTAATTCCTCTATATTCTCAGCTTTACCTACTAGTTAACGTACATAATTTGTACGTATCTTCCACAAACACATTCCGCTCCATTATCGCAGTGGAAGTTGCGTGGTCTGAAACATGCAAGAAACTAGAAAATGATATGACGTTTTGGCTTACATAGACGGAGGGAAATGTCAACTTTGCACTTTCAATCACGGTGAACACGCATCCAAATTAACAACCAACTAGACAACTATCAATTCGCCTGTAAACACCACATTATGCACGACTACCTGCATAATTTCATCTAAGTATCATTCTCACTTTCGGCTCGCAGGGTGATTGCCAACAAAATTGGCCCTAACTGACGCATATGAGCTTGGTCGGTAGTATCCCAAGGACCATATTGATTCACAGTCAAGAAAGACCGGTTGGCCTTAGACTTCTCGTCGACCAGATATTCAAGGTAGTCATGGTCATATGTAGCAACTGTCACAAACACATGATGTCAATCTTGGGATATATGAAAGCGCCTGTTGTGATGTTAGCTTTGTAACTAGAAACAGCATAAGAAAATCTCAAAGCATACGTGGTGTTGACCTTTTGGGCCAATTTATCATCGCTTTTAATCCAAGCAACCATTTGGGCACTTTCCTGCATCTAAATACGTAGTAGGTTCGAGGATCTGAGGACAGGTTTGACTTCAATCAGGACCCTGGGTTTCCCACGAGGACTGTCAAGATATCCGTCCGTTCTTGCTTCGAATTCCGCTTGCTCAAAAGTGGCAGTAAAGGCTTTCCTGTGCAATGTCCATTGTGAAGACAGGTCGAAGTGGATGGTAAGGGCATCGAGAAACACAATAAGTGCAGTGTTCACGATTTGTTCATCTTTTGTCGGGGGGTACAGAATGTTTCCTAGTTCACGTTTAACAGGAGAAATGAATTGCATGTGACTTGGACTTGGGCTTGACTCTTCATCCAGATCCATATCATCAGTGGGAGAAGGTATAAGCGGTGTACCATGTGAAGGCCTTGGCCCTTTCCTGGTGGGAGTCACAGGGGGCTCCAATCTAAGCCCGGCCATGCCCTTTGCCACCTGGCTCACTGCTCCACGGGTTCGAGATGAGATGGGCGTGTGGAAGGCTTGAGGTTCGGCTTTGGGTTTGGTTTTTGCAGCCTGACGCTGACAGTACCGAGCGATGGCGAATGTCCCTTCCAGGGATTCATGTTTGGATTGAAAACTGCGGCAGTACCTGGACCAAGATTCATACCCCTCAAGCTTTTCTTTAGCCAGTGCCACCCATTCGTCCATACCCTCGATAGGGATGACAGGGACTGTTTTGTGTTCTTTCCACAGCACCCGTAGTAGTAGGAATTGCTTGTAGTAATCAGTACTATGGATTGTTGTTTTCTGAAGATCATATTTCTTCACCCGATCTTCCCATTGTTGATCATTTTTGGGTGCTCATAGGCCATTGGAAGACCGGCTTGACATTGTGGTAACTAATGCGTGTGGATAAATAGGTGCTTGTTCTGGTGAAGCGCTGTTCCTGTGCCTTGGGAATATACAAGCAATGATGATCTTTTTAAGCTCCACCACATTTATTGCTTTTTAGTTTGCACATATCACATTATCACATCCTTTAGCTGATTATGACGATGGGCGGTTAATGATTGGAAACGGGGGCCTTGAGTTCAGTGACCGGAGGCGCCATGACTATTCGTGGCTAAAGGATGGTGGGCGCGTAGTGGTTGGTGGAGAATGACTACAAGGATGAGTTTGGGCGGCAATAAGGGGTTCGAGGGGTAAATTAGATATTCCCAAAGTGATTGTGACCAGTTATTTAAGAACTAGTAAATGTTTGCTTTGTATAGTTTCACGTCCGATCGGCCAACCTTCCCTATTTGGGGTTAGTCCGATCCGAGCCGCCGGGCGTATCGCCTAGCCAACCCCGCTTATCACATTTTGATAACATCAGCTGCTTTGAACGTATTGCTCTTCCTTTATTGCACATCCTAAGATCCTATGTACATAAAACCCCGCTTAGATCCATTCAACCCTCCATCATTCTCACTAGCAAATATGTCTTCAAAACCAAATACAGAATCACGTGAACATCTGGAGCAGCGCAAGACCCTTATCACACTCCACAATGATATCGAGGCTCTTGAGATTCACGTACTTGACCCATCCCAACTCGATCAATTCAACATCCAGCGCGAACACATGAGTCTTGATCGAGATTTAGACTCCAACCCGCGCTTCTTTACACAAAATACCAACATTCCAGAACCTGATGACGAAGTGCTTGATGAAACAGTGGATATTCTACATAACAAAGACTTTTTTACCGACCCATTCTCTCGTGCTTATGCACTTCAGACCCAATGGGGAGCTTATACCTTTTCTTCACACTGGATTAGCAGCAAAACACCGTGGCGATCAATGAGGTGAGTACTATCTTGTAATATCCTACATGTTGCCTTGCCATAACACCTAACACTATTCAACAGTGTTAGCGATTACCGCCCTTTCAGGTCTTTGTACAAGTACGATGAACCCAGCTTTGGCGTTGTTGACATCATGGACGTTGCCGGAGCAGAATACCCTCATATAACAGCAGCCACATACATCAGTTTACACGAGCGGGACAGCAGCTCACTGTCTCGTGGAGAGCTATTGATTATTCTCCGCATAATGTTGGCCCAGTTGAGAAAGGCGCGGTTACTTCATCATACTCTCGCACCGGTAAGTCCTCGAGCTCTCTCTTACTGTTCCACTTCTATAGATTCCTGATAGATGTTCTTAGATTTTGATTCTCGCATTTGTGGGGAACCGTGCACGTATGCTGGAGTCCTATTTCGATGGCAAAAGTCTTCTTGTGCGCTCTTCTGATTTCTACGAGTTCTCTGACCGGAAGTCCGCGTCGGTATCTCTCAAGACCTTAACAGAATGGTATCTTGGTGACCCAACGGGAAAGACGGTCTAGGCTATGTGTGTTTTTTCTTTGATTCGGTAAGGTGTTAGACGGGGTGTCAATTTGTTTTCGGTCATCCTCGGTTAGGATTTGGTCTTGTGCGAGCTGGTCTCTCCTGTTTTTTGCTGCGTATCACATGTTTAGGTACTTGATGTTTTTTCATTGAACAAGTTGGGCTCTATTAGCGAACTTTGCGCGCTCTTCCAATGTCATCAAAAGGCTATTTTCTTGGCCAAACTGCTCTACCGTTTCTATATCCGTAAGGAGACTCTCGGTCTAAATTGGATAAAGCTTTCAACCATAATTGGCTTCTAATCGGGATGACAACATTCCATTTGAAGTCGTATTCGATAGAGTATAGGGGATTGGATGTAGCTAATGCATATATAGGGCTTTAAGTCATGGTCTACATTATACACGCCAGTAGGCAAGGACATTTACGATCAAGCCCGGGGGCACAAATTATTGGGAATAAAAATCATTGATTGAATGTCATCTCAAAGGCTTGAAGGACGATGAGCAGAACGTTCAGTGGATCTGCCTCGCCTTTGGCTCAGTCACTCCGTGACTACCAAACACCATGTCTCATTCAGAGTCTCCGTGTGTAACAAAGGCTGCCAGGATTCTTTTTCCTTCTTCAACATCATCTGCCTCCCAAGGCTTAAGCCCAAACGATTGCATGAAGGATGTCCATCCGCCGTAGGATTTGACAATCGCGCGCTCGGCGGGCGTGAGAGGAGGTTCTATTGCATTTGAAGGTCAGCCATGGGTAGCAACTTGGATGGCAGAAAGGGGATTGAATGTACGAAGTGCATCAGTGACCTGCATTTTGATAGTCAATGTAAGTCTTCACTTTGCTAGGCAGATATCCTGATCCAGGTAGTGATGTTAGCTACTCAAAATTAACAAACATATCGATGAAACCCACAAAGTAATATTTTGAGTGTTGGATTGTTTTGGATGGGAAAATGGTGAAGAAGTCAGAAAGTCCAGAGGGGGTGAGATCTTGAGAAGTCAACAAATTTGCTTTCGGGAAGGTGCAAAGGAGTTCTGCTCAATCAAATATAATCGTCTGGACTAGGTGAGGGGCAATATGTGACAAGTAACAACCTTTAATTTTCAGTATCTTTCTGCAAATATTCCTGGAGATTTCTTCATTTTATTTCAATTTGAAAAAGTAAACACTATCCTATTAAGAGCTCAAAGAGGCAAGAGACATCACCTGCCGTATCCCAGCATCATCAAACGATATGCACTGTGTTGAACAACCTATTACCGGTATCAGTAGTCCCTCTGCCAGTAAATTGGTTGTCAGAAAGACGGAGGGTAACGAAAGACAGTCCACTAAATCGACCGAGTGCCCGAGCAATCCTGCTTGTAGAAACAGTTTGAGAGTGAATCACTCCCGCGACAACCACAATGGGGATCGTCGTGTGTAGGCTGCGGATATGGTCAATGAACTCCAATACTGACTTCCCGGTATTTACCACTGAGTCGACTAGTATGATTGTCGCCATGTTCTTCAGATCATCATCCTGAATGTCGCTTGGAATCTTCGCATGTCGGAACACGGCAAGGGGGAAGGCATCGCTGACACCAAAGGCCATTGGCTCGCCGCCGCGCATTAGCGGCACAATCAGTGTTGTTTTCTCGTTCAGGAGTCGATGGCCGTCCGCTTGATGGCCTTCGACATGCGGAATAGGATAAGATTCGATTCCAATGATTTGGGTGCAAAATTCCATTCCCAAATACCATCCGACTCGACGGTGAACATCCCGTAGCGCAGGTCCAGATATGGATGCATCTCGCATTTGTGTCATGAGGCATCTGACTCCAGGCCGGTCAGTTGCATGAAGGACATGAGGAATTTTGTTTTTGCGTATGGCGAGGACCGAGTCGATGAAACATTTATCTGTTAGCCGTGCTAGGGGTAACAGTGGTGTATCAAGGCGTGGTATTGCGTGTTGGGGTAGTAGTATCTGGCATGGCCGGAAGCCATCTTTCCCAATGACCTCTGCCAGCTTCTTCTCCATACTCTTACTTCGGGTCAGGTCTTCCCCGGTAATAACGATACCCTGGTCTGCGGCTTGAAGCATTGCCAAATCCAAAGGGCTATCTCCAAACGCAACAACATACATGCCCTGAACGGCACACAAATGAGTCACCAGGTCAGCTTTCAGAGAGGGCGTGACAACAAGACCGTCACTGAGTCGGCCACCTCCAATTACTTCGACTGTGTCCGAAAGCCCTTCTCTCTTCAGGACCTTCTCCCAAACAGATCGGATCCCACAGGTAACCACGGTTGCCCGGACATGTGTCGTGTCGCGAACCAAGTGTAACAGATCCACGATATCACGGTGCATATGTATCATTGACGATAGATGCTGGCAGTAGACTTCGAAGTCCTCCTCGGCAATAGCCTCTTCATACAGCAGTGTAGACTGCCGAAAGGCAGTATAGGAATATCCCAGAGGACCGCTGAACAAACCCTTCAAAGGGTCGCTACCTTCTCCCTCGGCTAAGGTAACACCGGCCTTCCCCCAGAACAGCACTCCGCTATCTTCTTGGGCCAAGGTTTTGTCTGCATCCATCACGATTATAGTTTCCAAGGCGGAATGGGCACCGAGTATCTCATCCATCTTCGTTTTGGCGAGATGCGTGTTGTATGCCTCCGTGTGGCGATGAAAATCATGAATAAGGAGGTGGAGAGATTCGACAAATGGTAATATTGGTGCAAAAAGGATTTCATGACGCCTGCAAACATCACGAAGTTGGCTCTTTTCGACGCGCTACCACCTGGCCAGATGAGACAATGAGACGTTTGGGCGGTTCCGTTTGGCATCATTAGAACGATACCCCGCAATCTTCTCAACGGGGACATCCAGATACACAATGTGGGTATATGAAGCCAAATCTGCTGGTGTACAAATCGAGTGGCCATCGTCATCTCCCTCAGCCCAGAACATGAAGTGCCCAGCCACGATGGCAGTTTTCCTTGTGCTACAGCACTCCTGCTTGATCTTGGCTATAGCACGCTCCCGGTACTCGATTTTGGCCTCATTTGTCAGGTTGTGGAATCCTTCGAGACCTCCAGGAGTCACCGCTGCAATAACATCGCTACCATCATAGAACGCAAATCCCTCGTTGTTGAGAACTGTCTTGAGCTGACCTAACCAAAAGGTCTTGCCAGACCCTGGGAGGCCATAGATACCAATGATAACTGGCTTGGGAGGATCGATACATTGAACTTGAATAGCTGGTGGCTGGGTGATCTGGGTAGAGTTATCACGACACATCATCTTGTACGGTTCCATGATTGAATGGAGGTGGATACTGAATCATAAACAGGCAGAGGATTTGCTACTTAAATAGAAAGGTCAAAATGATACTCTTTTCTTTCCTGGGGTAATTTCAAGATTAGACCTGGTATCAAGAGGCGAAAGAAAATAAAGAAAGATTGAAGTGCATTAGCAAACATGCAATCAAACCATCTACCATCCCGGGATCATATTTTCTGATTCACGGAAACAGTGGCCAGATGCGCCTAAGATGACGGCTAACTCGTCGAAAGTCCTTTTGGTCAATCGCATGTCGGGAAGCGACTTCTATGATTTTGTGATCTTTGCTTGGATTGACCACCTCATGTACCAGATTCCAGTGCCGAGCATTACAAAAGAAGGCGACTACTTTAAAAAATGACCATCGCGACGTGTACTTTGCTAACATGTACACGTAGATCGGCGTAGAGTGGATACTGGAGAAGCAAGAAGGATTGCGTGTTGGAAGCCCATCGTACTGGGCCCTAGTGATGGAGAAAAGAACATCTGAAGTCTCACTAAGCTTTTGCCAGCTTGTCTTTGCACTTCGACGCTCGTATGGTTCTTCTCGAAGTCGGGCTTTATGCCACGAGAGGTGTAACTGCCGTGGCAGATTCAATGTCTGGAACCATAGTCGTAATGCTGTATGTCCTAGATGACTCATCCTTTGTTGTTATTTGATCGTGAGGTACTGATAGGATTATTAGTGTAAAGATATGTTGTACAAGTTGTGTAACGTTGATATTCTCTACAAACGCAGCTTCCTCACAACTTTACCATAACATAGCATAGTTGGCAGGTACGACCCTATTGCACTATTTTTCCAGTTGGTTCTCATCTCTTGTGGGGATCAATATCACAATTAATTCAATACTTGCCAATCTGTGTATAAAAAATAACAATTTTAGTTTAGGCGGTAGATAAAAGAGAATAAAACCCTTCAGCCTAAAATGGCCAAGACGCTAAAAATAGCCACGAAAGATCAGCCACATACGCCACATAACAAGTGGCATGCGCG
Source organism: Penicillium griseofulvum (assembly GCF_001561935.1). Taxonomy (NCBI): domain Eukaryota; kingdom Fungi; phylum Ascomycota; class Eurotiomycetes; order Eurotiales; family Aspergillaceae; genus Penicillium; species Penicillium griseofulvum. The sequence goes on from NW_024467433.1 coordinate 224,464, forward strand.
TTCCTATAGGGACGCGTGGATGATCCCGAGGTCTCTCTAATAGACCATTAAATAATTTTCCCTTGTGCCCTCGACCATTTCAAACAACTGCTTTTTTTTCATTTCTTGACTTTTCTGAAGTTAATTTATCGCTCACTATGCCAGCCCTATATGCAGCGCTAGCCCACGCGGAGACGGCCCCGCATCAACTGGCCCGGCGTGGCTTGAGTGTCAACCACACCCAAGCCGTCACCTTAGGGGTGATGGGTGCATATGTTGTAATAATCGCACTACTATGGAACATACCATATGTCCGTTGGGTACTCTGGCCCTTCAAGGTAAATATTCCTAACCCCTTGTTGACCTACTCGAACTAACCCCTGACAGATGTTAGTGATTGCCTTCCATGAGTTCGGTCACGCGATCACTGCCTGTTGTACCGGTGGAAAAGTCAAGTCCATCTCACTGGATCCACATGAAGGTGGTGTCACTCACATGCAAGGCGGTATGAGTGCTATCACCCTGCCTGCTGGGTACTTGGGATCGTCGATTATTGGCGCTCTATTGATCTTTGCTGGATTTAATATTGTTGCGAGCAAGGTTGCCAGCATCATCCTCGGTGTCTGTTTTCTGCTTACCCTCTGGTGGGCACGGAGAGACTGGTTGACTATCGTGACTGTTCTTCTTGCTGTCGGGTTGTTGGTGGCATGTTGGTTCATTGCCCATGGTGAAGCCTTGCGCTGGGTTGTGGTATGTCTGATATCTTGATTCCCCTATCGTGGAGTCCTACTAATGGGCTTTTCTTTATAGCTATTTATCGGTGTCATGTCTGCTTTGTACAGTGTCTGGGATATTGTAAGTACCAGTTACAATCTCTTGATTTATGTTGCTAATAATCTGTGCTTTAGTGCGACGATCTGATCCTTCGCAAAGTAAACAGCTCTGATGCCAGCGTCTTTGCGAAGAGGTACGGTGGATCTTCCCAGTGCTGGGGAGTTATCTGGTCTCTCATCTCTCTTGCTGTTATGGCTATTGGCATCATTGGTGGGATCGCTGCATTCCCTGAGTCATTCAGCCAACAGCAGGACGATTCCAAGAACTTTATCCCCACTCGCTGAAATTCCCACGCTTGCTTATGGGGACGTTACAGACTGAAAATAATGATTTTATGAGATATGATACCGCTTTAGGGCATATTCCTACATAGCTTAGGAATCCAGTTCCCAATTATTCTACCTATATACTGAAGGTTTGAGCAAATGGAAATTTTGTTTGCAAAGACAATTATATTATTGGTAGAAACCAATGTATTAAATGGTGTTCTATCATTGCCAAACTTGGAAGAAGCATGTATCTTTGACGAATACATATATCAAATATATATAATGTGTTCTTTGACCTAACATTCTACACTTGGTATTGAAAGAGGATAAATGCCTATGGATACTTTTTTCTCTCGTGCTTTACGCAAAGTTACTATATCTCACGTAGTTTAAAGACCGAATAGTTGTTCACCGCGAGTTGTGGATGCCAAATGGCGAAGCCGAGCGTCGGACGTTTCACCGCCAGCTACAAAGCCTACATAGTATTTTCTTATTAATTAATGACGGATTGCTCTATCAACACCTAGTCGGAATAAGAAAGAGAAGTGGGCTAGGTACATCCATTTTTGGGAAACCTCTTCCATGTACACCAAGGCGACTGGCCAGGACCTACTCGACGATCGTATTGAGTCGAAGGCTTCGAGAGTTTGATCATAGTAGGTTAAATACTGCTTATTGCCTATTGTACAAGTATGTGAAGAATAAACCCCGACAATTTATTGTGCATTCTGGGCCTCCAGAGCCTCCTCGTGCTGTAAAGCCATCCTGGCCATGACGTCCCGCGCCGCAACCTTAGCTTTCCGCTTCTCATTCATAGCAGCCTCATCTCCGTCATCATCTGGACCTCCAGTTCGTTTTCCGTTGGGCGAGCCGGTATTACGCTTGCTCTTTTTGTTGGGCGCTGGGTGCATCCCAGGAGGAGGTCTGGGTGATTCTTGTGACTTCTGCTGGTCCTCTTGACTATCTTTGTCGTCGGTATTAGCCCCAAGGGATTGTGCACGCAAGCTGCGACGAGAGGCGCGACGTCGGACTGTGTTTGGTTGTCCGTTTGATTCAAAATCCCCATGCGTACTAGAAGGGGCCGTACTGGGTGATTCAGTGGTATCGAGGAGGGTTGGATGACTTATTGATTTCCTCGGTCTGCCAGGTGGTCTTTTCTGAGGAACAGCTTGCAGCTGCGGTGGGGCTGTTGGGGGCACATCTTCAGCTGGCGCACCTAGTCTCGGGCGTTTGGCTGCGGTTTGTGGAAGACTGTAGGGTTGTGTTTGAAGGGAGCTAGAGACATTCTGAGGCTCTTGAGGAGGCATCTGCACCTCTAGGGACCTCGACTGCTCTTCTGCCGGTTGGCTAGTGGTAATTGCAGATTGACGTAGGTCATTAAGAGGAACGCGCGAGTTATACAACGGCGGATCTGATAGCGACATTTCATCCACCATATCATCCTCGTCGAAGGAGTCCGGGATGGTGTGACCGCGATCGCCCGGGAATGCGTCAGGCCAGCCGCGTTTCCGGCCCGCTTGGAGCAAGCCGGGGCTCCGAACTTCAGGAAGCGCAGCGTTCATGCTCATGGTCGACAATGATTCTTGTTGATGTGGTATGGTCACTCCCATGTAGCGATTCTTCAGTTTCAGGGCCTCAATCTCCAACTTCAGTTTCTCGATCTCGTCGGACTTGGACTTGAGCTCCTTCAGAACCATCGCGATCATGTCAAAGTCATGTCCCTGGAGTACAGAACCTTCCCCCAGGTTTCGGCTTGGTCCGTTCAACTCGATTCGAAGTGCTGTGAATGACTGTTTGAGATCTGCCATTGTGTCTTGGAGGTGGTTCACTGAGTTCGAAATCTGATCGATGCTTCGACCCTGGTGAAGCATTTGTTTTTGCATGGATGGATCGAGGGTAGTGGGGTCAGTGCAGCCAGCTGGCACCAGTGCACTGCCCTGGACGAGGTCGGGGTTTCGGCGCGGAGGTTCTTTAGGGGGACAAATCAGTCGTTCGAGGGCCCCCTGTTTGAATACGGGCTGGACCGTCCTCATGGTAACGATCTCTCTAAAAGCAACTTTTGACATTTTCCACAGAATGTTCATCCTAGCGACAGAGATTAGCCCTGAGAAGCGCCAATTTTTATCGACAGCCACTCACCCGTTGTCAAGTGGACAAAGTACTCCCATCCGTTGCTGACAGAGTTTACACGAGACTTCCTGAATGACACGGCCACGTAAAAGTGTCATATCCGATGTATGGGGGATTTGCTTCCGCTCCGAAGAAACGGCGATACGATGGAGGTCAACGCTGAGCCATGCGGTGGGGATTGAGTAGGCATTAGATAGTTTGGCCCATTCGTTCTCCAGTGCAGCCAGTGAGCTAGAGCACCGAATACACTGACACAAAATGCCAGGCCGTGTTAAATGGGATAGATCCATCTTTGCGCGACCAGTGTAAGTAGTCAGAGAGTCGGTAAGATTGTGCGGGCTTGAACCACTGAAGCGCATTGCCCGCAACGAAAGTGCTGAGTCAGCGGTCGAGGCCTTCCCGTTAGATACACTAGTCCTAATTAGGTTATCGATAAGGACCGCGTAAAGTGGCGTCATAGCCGCGGAGGTACCTAGGTATCAGTTGTAGACTTCTGGGTGCAACGCAGGATTTATATTGTACGACTGGGATAAATCGTATGATTATCCATGTAGCCAACTGCACATGATAATTTCCATATCACCCGGTGCGCAATGTTACACACGTATAGCGATCAAGGTTTGCCCCTTTTGGGGATCTGGTGCCTGAAAGCCTTGCTTTAGAACAGTAAGAAAATTGGAATACATATCTGAATTACATATTTCCTATTGCAAATGCCTTGCTAATGAGACTACCACAGCCGGGGCTGCTTCTACAGACTCTCTCGGAAAGGAATACCTATGTCAGCGCCCCGTCTGGGACCGCCAAGAACCTGTCACGACGGCAATCGACCCACCCTTCAGAAGGACCAATCCGCTCAAGCAGATAATTGTGGTGCAATCTCTGGGAGCTGAGGGTTGTCGGCAACTACTGGTGTCGATCGAATCCAACAAATACATTGGTACTCGATCAGTTGTATTGTTCAACTGAAGATAGAACTGGTAACGTATTTCACTACCGAGCTGCGCACACCCCCGAGCTGCGCACCCCACCCAAAACGCGTCAATCAATATAGACCCTTCTTTTTCAACCACCCACCATGCCACCAATTCGTACTCAATCGTCTCAAAAATCAATTGAGAGAGAGGGTAGGATCTTATTAGCTATTCAGGCTATTAAGAAGCAAGAAATCAGCGCTATTCGCGAAGTAGCACGCCATTTTAACGTACCCGAATTAACCCTCCGGGCGCGTCTTCGTAGGACTACCTTTCGCGCTGAAACCCGCGCAAATTGCTCGAAATTGACTGAAATTGAAGAGGAGTCTCTTAAAAAATGGATCCTTTCTATAGATTCACGTGGATCTGTACCCCGGCCTTCTTCGGTATAAGAAATGGCGAATCTTTTACTTGAAAAGCGCGGAACTATACCGGTCGTTTCGGTTAGCGAAAATTAGGTTATAAAATTTGTGAAATAGTACCCTATCCTATCCTCCCGATTCTTAAGACGCTATAATTATAAACGTGCGAAATATAAAGACCCTAAAATTATTTAAGAGTAGTTTAATCTTGTTTAAAAGACGATCGTTTAATTTAGAATCGACCCTAATAATATCTATAACTTTAATAAGACTAGTTTTGTAATAGGGTTAACAGCTCCTATAAAGGTTATTATAAGGAGTGAATACTATAGTCGGCGCTTACTTTTATAACCTAGAAATCGTAAATAGGTAACTGCTATTAAGTATATAAATACTTCGGGGTAGGCGCTCCTACTTTATATAATTTTTAAAGGAAAAGTCTATCTTAAATCTTAGTTTAATAGCCTTCCGGATAATTAGCGCTTTAAAGTTAGTCCTAATAGTTAGACTTCCGATAAAATTAAACTTCGTTAGTTAAAGAAGCTCTTTATTCCGAGTACTTTATATATAAAGGGGGTATACTAGCTATTAATACTCGATAGCTATAAAAGTTATTTAATACCTAAATTTAACGAAATTTATAAGGAAAAAAAGGTAATACTAATTTATATACTAGTATATTTATCTTATCTTTTACAGCCCTTAGATATTAGCTATTTTACTATCTTAAAACGTATATATAGCCGGCTAATTAAATTAAAAATACGGTATAGGGTAAATTATATTAATAAACTTAACTTCCTTAAAGCGTACCCCCTCGCCCGAATTAAAGCTTTTAAAATAGAGACTATAAAAAATAGCTTCGGGGTAGCTAGTTTAGTCCCTTTCTTATTAGAGAGAGTTATTTTAAAGCTTAATATTCGAGTTCGAACCCTAATACCCCCCCTAAGCCGGGGTAGTAACTTAAGCCGGAATTTTATACTAAAAACACTAGGTACTAAGAAAGATCTATATCGGTAGGCTTTGTTAATCAAAGCTCTACTTCGTATAAGATCTCGAAGCCTACTAAGTCCTTCCGACCATTTATTAAATTAACTTATAAAAGGCTTCCGCCTTATAATATAAGGTGCTATCTTACTCGCTAAAGAAAACAAGGAATTATACGCCGAAAATAAGAAGTAGAAGCAAAAGCGTACTCGATCCCAAAGGCAGATACCTTCCGAAGAAGGTCTCTTAGTTCAAGAAGCTTCTCAATTAATTACTAGGATAGTAGAAGCAGTGGAAGCACCTATACCCCCGCCGTAAATGAGCGACTCGCCGGCTTTACAGCCACGTATACGGGCCCCACCAAGGTATAGTGGGTGCGGAAAAATGGGGTATAAAATCAATAGGTGCCTCGGTAGATAGATGATTTTACTATATTTAAATTAATGGCGTTTTGGTTGAGATATATGCAATTGAATTTAATAGGTTGGGTGGGGTGCGCAGCTCGGGGGTGTGCGCAGCTCGGTAGTGAAATACGTTATATTGGATCCTTATACATATTCGATCCCCCTTCATAGTTATAGGTATGCGTAGTTTCACAATGTGGCTAGCCGCGTAGTCAAGATCTCAAGGTAAAGGAGTGAGCCCAACGAGATCGAGTCCCATTTTTCGTGATTATCCCTCGGAGAGAAGTGATGTCGAATTCAAGCCCATCACTGGCCTGAGAGTTTGAGGTAATCGCGCCGTTGAGAAGGTCTTCCTCGATGAGATAAATGGGCCGCTCAAATGACCCTTGAACTGGTAAAATCCGGTTACTCCAGATCATAGATACCCTGCCCGCAGGATTCAGTCGTCAAGGTTCAATTGCTCCAGCGACAGCTTGCATGCGATGGAAAAGCCTCACGAGAATAGCCTTGCGCACAGTTGTCCCAACTCCTTCCAACCAAAGTTTTGCGTCTTCAACTACGGTCAGATATATCTGACTGTAGCTAGTTTCATTGATGATGTATGCTTCACGTAGACTGAGGTTTCAAGAAAGAAAGGAGTCCCTTGTTAAAGGGAACTCAAAACAACTCGGAAAAGTGCAGGTAAGGAAGTTGCGAACTCAAGTGGAAGTGTGACCAACTTCCAACTTATTCAATTCTGATGAGGTTGAGGATGAGATTTGAGGGCGAGGTTGGAATGGGGATTGAGATTGAGGCTCTGCCCATATCACGATATGTGGCATGGAAGTATCCAACATTCGAGGTCTAGCCAACGGGGCTTGATCAGAGGAGAACAGAGCGGCATCGGCCACCGATAATCGCAGAAGTGTGTATTCCCCAAAACGATCTCGTATTCACTGGTTCGCAGGGCTCAGTCCCTGAGAGTACAGAAATCGAGGATCGAAGGATCGCCTGTAACCACCATGTTCTGGAATAACGCTCTGAATTTAGAGGTTGCTTGGGGACAGTTGCAATACCGAGTGGGTGGAACACATAAGGGCGTTGTACCTCGATTGAGATAAACATACTGTTTATCTCCCGCTCACAAGTGCAATTTATTGCACTTGATGATATCGATGTAGCGTGTCGTAAGTGATCGAGGCGCTACCTAATGGGCCCCACTCAAGTTACGTACAACATAGAGTTAATCATAACACACTGTGGGGCCAGGGGTATAAAAACTTATGTCCACTGGAGTATCTCCACACGATATCGTGAGATTCTGAAAGGATCGCATGGTTTCTATTGGATGGTACTGGCTACGCTGTATAACGTATTCGGTAAGCGAGCTGCGCGCGCAAGCCAGCTGCGCAGCCCAAAACACATAGTAAAAGCGATAAATTACAATATGATATTGCAACAACGGTTATGTATATGAACTTTTCCTTATGGCCTAATATATTTTAAACGACATCTAGCTATTATCTAGACTTTATAGGAATGTAATAGGTGTTTGATAGAGATATGATCGATAAATATATATTTCTTGGATGTAGCGATGTATTTTTTGAAACCATGACAATGCATGTTTTTGATATAGGCGAAACTGCTATATAACACTAAAAATGCTTATCGGTTGCTATCGGCAAGAAATTTAATATGATAAAAACCTTGGTTGTTGAAATATAAATGACAAGTGCATCACTTTTACTATGTGTTTTGGGCTGCGCAGCTGGCTTGCGCGCGCAGCTCGCTTACCGAATACGTTAATATATAGCCACTTCCACATTCTTTTGTTCTCAGCCTCCAAGGGAAACTTGCTCTAGAAATACGGTTGCTTTCCCGTTGCCGCACCCATTTGATGACCGCAAATAACACTGGTGATTGCCCTTCAAGTCTTGCGGGGGCCGCCTTTATGAGTTCAATATCTAAAGGACCAATTTGCGTGTAATAATTTGAGGAATATCGTGGTCTTTTCGCATTCCATGATTGATGGTTCCCTTTGTGCAATAACATTTAAGATCGACTATGGAATTTGAGAAATCTATTAGGATAAGTTAGGGCTCCAAAATGACCCAAAGTATAAGAAAAGGAACCTCCATTCTTTGCCTTAAGTGGGATCGTGAATAGTGAATGTGGGTCAGGAAAACAACGTTGCTATAATGTATCATAGGGTCATTAGTGCAAGTATTTGCTAGCGATGCAAGAAGCAAGAATTGCCTCAATTTAATCTATAGATCAATAGTGTGGCTATTTTGTCCTGTCCAAATCGTGCAGATTTTGTGTTGTGACGTAGCTGGAACGCCGCACAAATATGTGGATACTCATTAAACAAAAATAAGAGAAGGTAACGATCTACGTAGCTAATATTTTCTATCCCTTACTTTATTCGGCCGCCAACCTGCTGGAGAGATGACTTGGGAATATCTTCATATTAACAAAACCTAGTAAATGCCTCCCTGTGTGGGATATACGTGGTATTGGAGTATCGGAGAAAACATATCCAGGTAGGACCTCAGAATTACTCTGCGGTTGTCATCAAGCTGATATATTTGTTAGTATATCCAAATTACACAGGCCTCTTCCAATGGAATGTGCCGTGGAGTTTTGAATTATGGAGCTTTAGTATGTCTTGGTTAAGGTTTTTCCTATTTAGTTAGGTTTCCCTTCACCGTTATGCGAATGCAAAGGCTAAGGCTTCGTTTATATGATAGGACTTTATTTTCTGTCAATCTGCTAAGATTAATTCATAAAATTTGTATACATGTAATCCAACCTCAATCTTCACCATACACCATAAAAGACTTCCTGTTCGGGTACGTCCAAATTTTCCTCCTCAGGACCAAGAGCCAGTACCTATATAGAGTCAGAGCTACTTGTGAACAGATTGTTCACCTTAGCATTATACTTTATTGTTTAAGCTCGGACCGCTCCTTTTTTCCTAATCTCCAAATACCAGATTCAGGTGTAGTAAGGTAGTGTTTCCAAACCCAGCTCCGCTCTTTCGACCTCGTCTCATCTTTCTGCTTGATTTCAATCCTCTCTACCTCGCATTCGACCTGAGATATTGATTGCGAAGGACGTATATCCGTATCAAGATTCGATAAACTCATAGAGACACTGCTGGGAGCTCTAGGAGAGGTTGAAATCGGAGGAGTCGGCGACTTAACAGTTTTTGGAGGAGAAAAGGGAATAGGAATTCAAGTAGCATGCCCCCCTATCCGTATCGGCCTATTGTCCGGTTTCACAAGTAGGACATAGCCCACTACCTGGAAATCGTCGCACACAAATCATCACAACCGTCGAATTATGCCACACGTCGTAAATGCCTTTAGCCTTCCAAAAATGAAGAACTGTTACTTTGACGTGATGTTAATTCCCTCCGCAGGTTCACAAACCGTCAGCGATGCAGACCCTTTGGGTATAATCTCATATGGTCTTCTTTATCTTGGTCCGTTGCTGAGCAGACAGACACTCTGGTTTGTGTTTCCTTTACAACTTGCTCCCAATGTGCACACATGTCTTCGGTAATCCGGTGTCACTCACTACCTACGTTCTCTGATTGTTTCTCGAACCCTAATGTTAAGGGAGGATAACATTCTTTAGGCAGCTTACAAAACCACCACCATTTCAAGGATATGGGTACATATCGTAGGATAAAAAAATATTCCGTAACTTCACAATCGAAAAGCTATCGTACCATGCCTCGTTGACTATTGTGCTGCTCGTGCTGTCCTGCTCAATGACATACAATTTGTTTTCAATTTCAATGCGACAATTTGGTCTTAATATTCGTGAGAGATATGATCGTCCTGTCCCTCCTTATTTGTAGGTTCATCTTTAATGTCTGTTTGGTGAAGGAGAGGACTCTTCTCAAGACTGGCACTTTTCCTATACGTATCTTGGTTGGCATCTTCGTCAACGTTACTAGAGGCTGGGATAGAGGCATAAGGGTGCGAAATGCTTTCCCGATGAGGATGTGCTCTGCCCGTTTGAATAGCGCCGTGGTCAGTCTCGCAATCAGCGGCAGAAAGAGCGAAATCGCCTGAGTCAAAGTATGTCCGTTCCTACCGGTTGCTAGTTAGCGTACGTCATAAAAAACTGCATTCTAAGTACCTTAGACTTTTGAGCTAGTAAGCCTCCACGCGGCAGCTTTCCGTACTTTTTGAGGAGACGGTTCTCAGATTTAGCCAATGGCTGAGAGGATTATTAGCGTCGTTGGTTTCAGAAAGGGCAGGACCTACTTCGGGATCTGGTCCTCCTGACTGCATTTTGAGAGATTAGTCCTATGTTTTCATATGATTTCCCAAGCCTGATAGGAACTGCATCTGAACAGGGATACTCGAGATTCTCGAGCCAAATGTTCATGACGTTATTTGTCCTATCGCGTGATCCACATTAGTCAGCTAGCCCGGCGGGGCAACTAGACAACTGTCAGATCAAGTCGTCGTTACGAGACAGGAATATTGCTATTCCGGAGACATTCACAATATAATGAATGAATCCTAGCATTGGTGCTCTAAAAGTAATCAAAGAGTGGTATAGCGGTGGTGTAGTGGTAAGCTCCCTAGGCAACCTGCAGGATGACGATCTTTGGTCAGAGTGCTTATCCTTTGGAAATCAGTATTACAGTAATCAATGACAACATTTTGAAGGTACATTGGTCGAAGCGAAATGGGTCATCCTTGACCAACTCAGGTATGGCTGGATTTTGGTGGGGCTCTGGGAAATAGTGCGAGAGACTGTGGAGGTAAAGCTGATTTCGAACGTTACTGTAAAAGCGAGAGATATGTTGTGAGTCTTGACCTGAAACAACACATAGTCGTGGGAAGATCATATATCCCAAAAGTATGTTTTATTCCGCAAGGCGCTTAGGACGTGTCACCGTATTACCCCTCACCTTGGCTCTAGAGATATATAGTGGTAATCTTCGCTCTTTTTGCACTCTGCTAAGGCACCTCATGAGCTAAGTGGGCATTGCGAACAAATACTATCACGTGTAAGTCCTATATTCTGGTCTTGATCCCTTAAGAAATATCTCTTAGCATGACAATAGACATGTCTGCATCGAATGAGCCCCTTGCTGGAATCGAAGCAGCAGTTCGGCTTCCATGTCTGGTACAGACTGGGAGCGCAGCTGACTACGTTTCCGAATTCCTGAAGCTCCGAAGCAAAATCACACGGGAGACATTTATTGCATCCATTTTCTTCATTGGCCTTAAAAAAGAATTGCAAATTGGTCTTCGTCAATTAGGGGAGCTTCCTAACACGTGGGAAAAGATGGCAGAGAAAGCGATCGCTGTTGAACATCAACTTACTGAGGAGCGAAGGCAGAATGGTCAGTGTTCTAGTTGTGGGCAGCCTGGCCACGTAGCACGAAACTGTTCAGAATAGTCTTACAGTAGAATTCGAAATCAGTTGTAACTCCACACTCTTGCGATTTGATTCGCGAACCTTAACTTGAAACACGCTGGTTCACATTCGGAATAGTGGTCAATCCATGATTTGCAATATGTAGCCAAATGCTGATCAGGTAAAAAACCGCAGGCTTGCATCTGATTCCGAGGTGTCTGAACGAAGCCTTTGTCGAATTAATACATCCTCATATATTGTACCTGAAATAAAAACGAAAATTCCTTACGATTACACCAATAATGATATAAATTAAGGAAGATCTAGATCCCTCCGCAAACGCTTCCTGGTTGGCAGATATGCGGCTTTTATGTATTTAGCTAGACATTCGATCAGTTATGTTTGGACGGTAAAACTCATAGGCGAGACCAGGGCAATGTTGAAACTCTGTTCTCTACTCTTCAAGTTTTCAAGTCCTGCGTAAACCGACCACTCCCTGCATTCAGAGTGCTGAGTATGGTAACTGCTTGAGACCCGCAGTCGGCAGTTAGTTCAGAAGACCTCAAATAAGCACATGGCATTTTGTACCAAGCATGTTCCCTTCTCCAAAATCCCCCTCAGTCTGCTGTCCAGGATCGCCCTCTGGGACCTTTACGTCGTCCTTGGAGGTCCCATCTGAGCCCATCAGGTCCAAGTAGCCATCATCCATATTGACCTGAGTAGTTGCTATGAGCAAAACCCTCGATCTCACCAGCTCCCAATCCTGTCTTCGCATGTCTCCTCTGCTTGGGTAATGTGCCTTTTTCTGTTGATGCCTGGAATTAAGTCCAGGACCCTGTGCTTGACCGTGGGTCATGTCATTTTCCCCATTATCCCCAGTACACCATCCTCACCCGGCGCTTTCCAAGAATTTGCGGCCAACAGCCGCTGTTCGACCTCCTCCATGGTGAGGGCAGGCATTTCCACTGGTGCCCTCTGTGGACTGGTCCGTTCATCATCAATTCTGTCCGGCAGAGGCGGGAAGAATTTGCTCAGTAGATCTTCTGCTTGCTCCTTATGATCGGTGCTAATAGCTCCATCCGCCCTGAGGAACTGGGGGACCTTCCTGAATGCTGTATCGTCTCCCAATTTCAGGTATTACGCTGCTTTCCATATATTATCGTTGTCTGCCAGAAAGTGTACAGTATTCAGAATGCCAGATTGTTACATATCTGTTCTACCACGCAATTCGTTGGCTTACTTTACTGGTCGCAACTCCTGAATTTCTGTTCAAATAGCTGAGATAAGTCGGACAGATCACGTATTGCTTGCCTCCAGATCTAAGGATAGTCAAACAAGAAAAGAAGAGCAGAGAAAGTTGACTATGCTCATTCTACTGATACCACAATAGAAGGATTCGCCTATCTTGACATACGTTCGGAAAGTTTCGAGAAAAGAAGTATTGCATTGGAATTGTCAAAATCATTTTATTGAGGCCGTGGTGTTGTGAGGGTCACCAGTCGCAATTTGTCAGTTAGACACCAGGGTGCTCTCGAAAACTCTGCCTGTAGTTCAGAAGCCCACCGCACGCTAGTGAGCCCCATTTCTCTCGGCACCACAGGATAGGTGACGCTCTTGCATCGAGCACACTGCGTCTCAACAGCGGCCCTCATTTTAACACCACCAATGGGATAAGCTCTTTCACATGCCTTGCGCATCATCTCGGGGTGGATAACGCTCTATCAACTTTGAATCCCACTCAAGATTACAGGTTGATACACCTTTCCATATGCCTGGGACTTCCATTTTCTGCCCCATGGAGCGCGAAACGAATACCAAGGTATAAGGGATGTTCAAGGTGCCCTTTGTCAACGAACAAATTACCTTGTTATTTGTGAAAGGTTGAAAAGAGAAAGTGGTGGAATCTTTATATGTTTTGGAAAATTCATCCACTGTCCCCTTTGTAACGTCCACATAGGCCCCAAATTCCCACTGTGCGCCTAGTTCTCCAAACCCCCCAGGGATTGACACCGAAATAGTAAGCAAATTACTCCCTTATATGTCAGGGGTTTGTCAAAATACCTTTTGAAGATACAACCTCCTTGAATGAGAAGCCAAACTTTGTACAGAACTGACTGGTATGGGTCACTTTTTCTTCAACCTCGAACACATGTGTCATAGTCCCCGGAGAATCGTTTTTGAAATGGAAGGTGCGAAGAATGTCAGGTGTGTTTCCAAGGATTTTTCCATTAGCGACGTCCCATTTGATCTCCTCAAATTCCACTGGGAGCATTGTTAGTAAAACTTTCGTCTCAAAAAAAGACAGAAAAGACATGAAAGGAAAGACAATGGACAAAAGGGAAGCTCGCTTGCTGGTGACACACATACTATCCTCATAAACCATTTGCCAGAGCTGATCATCTTCATTTACATCGAAGTGACTTGGTTCAACCGGCCAGATTTTTCCATTAGAGTTGGTCTGTAGGCTGTATCCTGGATGAGTTTTAAATATCACCCGGAGGCATGATTCGCCGTTCTTGCTCCTTGCTGGACGGAGCTCAACGTCCCTGCAAGCCATCAGCACAGTGTTACTAGAAAATAACCATGGCATGATTTAAGATCTTTATGATTATCATGGAACTTACGATCCCCCATCGATCGCTTTCTCACCAGGATCAGGCGAAGACACGCAAATGCTCTCATTATTGAGAGACCCGATTCCAAGTAACTGCCCAATCTTGTTCTTCAGATACGATACCCTGTGATATGGGTGGTAAACGAAAGTGAACCATTGATCTGCGTATGCTGGCTCATTGCTCGAAATACTCCCAACGTCTTCGAAGCCCTTTCGAGCATACACATAACGAGCTAATTTGGGGTTGTAGAGACGGAACCAGACACCTGAAGGCGGATAATAAACCTCGGCTGCCATATTGTATGGGGTATGGGGGGATTTTAGTTGATATGATGAAATGTGATTGTAACAACTTGAATGCTTGATGTTTATTTCTCATCGAGATTACTGCCCTATTTATATTCGTTTCCTCGTGCTGGAACTAGGTTAACGTGACTGTATATCATATCCGTGACATCATGAGACATGTATTGTCTATAAAATCACTTATGAGGTGTCAATAACAGAAACATCTGTTGCAGGATACAGGTTGTTCATCATATATGCCACTTCAGCATTGCATCATCTACTATGAGGTCTGACTGATGCTATTACGTGTTAGAGCCACTTCAATTGGATGATCAGAACTTGTAGATACTACTGCAGCATCATGTAGACCTTGACAAATCCCATTCATGGGAGTTGGGAGTCTCATGACTTATCCAGTCCCGTCCGAGCTCATGCATGCCAATGGAACTCCCACCAAGACCATACTAGCTCTGCATAACGATCCTCTTTATGGTGGGTACATTGGTGAGCTATCAAGTTAATGTACAGGTAACTTGAATTAATTATTTCTTTGAATATATATTTTCGTTATCGTTCATATTAGATCCCCATAGGTAATTGTCTTAAAGTTAGTATGGTATTTGTTACGGTACAGATGAAGCGTACACTGGCACCAATTGCAACCGCAATCGCGGTAAGACTTGAGTATATGTCGAGTACGAATATCGTCGATTTTCGTGCCTAATGCAGACCACATATGATCTGGGTTAGACTATGTTATTTGAAGGCTTTCGGCGCCTTCATACCTTATGTTCCTCATCCATGCAAGTCAAGTGGGCGCCAATAATATTATTTTGTCATCTCTGGGTCACGGTCCAGATCTGAGAAGTGGCGCAAAGATCGCCAGCCTCTCCGGTGTGGCTAGCTGAAGACCCACACACCGCCTGGTTGCCTCTACTATGCAATGAAAACCAAGCTATCTAATTTCCCATGTTTTACAACTACGTACATTTCATTGAACCAGATGTGGCAATCAAGAAGTCAAAAGTGGCGCATCGACAAATCAAATATTAGCCTGAAAGTAACTCTACATGGCTTTACAGATATCGTTGTAGTTCAGAGGAATTAATCAATTTGTTTATCCTTGAGGAGATACACGAGGCTATAAATACGAGACGATCAAGTTGATTGCAAATCGACTTGATTCTTCGTATAGGAAGCCCGGGATTATCTCCGATGTTGCGGCTTTGTTCCTGACTTGCGCAAGCCTCATATCACAACAGATATTAGTCGCAAATTCATACCCACTACTCCACTTACGCTTGAACCGGCAGTAGACCCATCATCTTATGTATCTGAGTATATTTGCTTAATTCGATCATTGTATTGAAAGCACGAATGTTCCATAACCAGCACGGGCCCTCGCGCCGGCCTTTTATCGTAATAATGGAGAATTTATTAATTTTAATTAGTCTAGGACCAACAGGGAAACGTGGTACTTCCCGAGATCTAAAACTTTCAGGCCATCACAATTGCATAGAAGGCTTAGGAGCAGAGCCTGTAGATTGTCTACGATCCCCCAGGAGGGGGATAGTAGGGACAAACTGGAGCTGTTTGGGGCAATGAGCGCGACACAAGTTTTAGTGTCGTGCTCCTTTAGATGCAAGCTTCCCAATTAATCAGTATCAATGTCCGATCCCGTACCTTCTTTGGCGTAGTAATTCCATTCAGCGCTGAGGCGATGAACCTCTTCTGTATGCCTGCGGAGATGCATCTTATGTAGCAGATCTTCGTCATACCTTCGATCCTGTAAGTACTGTTTGAAAGCAAATGTGGGGGGTAACTAATAATGGATCAGAGGCTATATGTTTCGAGCACCTTCATCGCTTCTTGACCTGGATGCCAGTGTCGATTTTCTCCCGGAAGCGAACTACCGTAGGGAAGCTAGGGTGAGCCAGCCTTGTTTAAGAAAATTGTTAACAGCTATAGAGGTAATGCGCAAAGGCGTAAGTCTTCTGTTCAAGTTCTGTATAGTAAACAAGGAACTGTGTTTATTATCCTTTACTTAAGTAGATAGCCTTACCTAATCTTCTCTTTAAGTATGGCCCGTCTAATGCTTCGCATCCCACAACAGACCACAATTCCCTCCGATAAACTTACACCCCTTCTCTCAAAGGGCGCAGATATCAATGTTCAAAAGCCGTGGTCTTTCCTACGATAGATGTAATCCAACGATCGATTTATTCGTAGGAATATCTAGGTGCACTAAAACCGTGGTCTTTCCTACGATAGACGTAATCTAACAATCAATCTATTCGTGGGAATATCTAGGTGTATTAAAATTGTGGTCTTTCCTACGATAGACGTAATCTAACGATCAATCTATTCGTGGGAATATCTAGGGACACTAAAACCGTAGTCTTTCCTACGATAGACGTAATCTAACGATCAATCTATTCGTGAGAATATCCAGGTATGCGCTGAAACCATAATCTTTCCCACGATAGATATGATCCGACAATTAATCTATATATAAGGAAATCGATATACTTAAGATAATTATACTGTTCCCTATTCTGTCTGCTTCTAATACAATGACGTAACTAGTTATATACCCTACTTTGTTTGAAAGCATAGACATAACAGGCCAGTGCCACCTGATCCCACCTATATAATAAAGACCGAGAAAGCCGCATAATATGGTTACTATCACGATCTGAGACGCTTTGTAATAAGCACTACTAGCTTCTACCTAGTAGGAATTTCTGACCCTAGTCAGAAATTGATTATAAAAGAATCTTTGACCGCGGTTAGAAGGATTCTACTATTAAATCCCGACTTCGGTTAGGGTTCCGGATTAGGATAGAAAGAAGGGGAAGTTTGTATGATTTATTATTATTATTTACTAAAGCCCTACAAAAGGCTTTAGAGACTTAATTCTTTCTTCTTTCTTTCCTTTTCTTCTCTATACTTAGTATTTTCGTTAGAATACACTCTTCTCTTTAAAAAGAACTAGCTAGTATTATAATACTAAATACTACTCTTAACTCTATAAGTAGTAAGGTTATATAGACTATCTTTATAATTAGTCCCGGCCCTACTTTACCCTACTTCCCGTTCCTTAGTATTATATAAGCTAAGACTTAACCTAAACTAAACCAAATCTAGCTTAACTAATTAGAATAGTTAGGACTTAATAGAACCTAATAAACTATAGTAAGTAGCTAATCGCTACTATAGGCCTTGACAAGTCCCGCAGCACTAGGCCCTTGGTTCGGTACTGCGGTACTACGGCGGGAGTGCTGTAGTACTGTAAACTATGCAAATATAGCTAGTCTTGTGATATATATAAGTTATGTAGAAAAGCTAGTAATTTTAGGGTATTTTGTTTACAGTTTTTCTAAAAATCTAGAAAGGGTCATAACTTAATATTAGATCTGTTTAATTATTTACTCTTTATTTACTCCTCTTAGTATATATATATTTATCGTTATCTCTCCGATACTTCCGTTCCCTATATAGACGCTAGCTATCGCTTTAAATAATTCTAACTACTAGATACTAGTAAGATAGAAGCTTAATTAAGTCTACCTCCTAATCTATAAATAGGTTTTAATCCTAAATACTAGGTAAAGTATTATAAACTTACTTATCTATATTATCGGCTTTAGACTCTACCTCTTTATTATCGCTAATAGCGACTATATTATAATTAGATAGTTAGGCCTCTATCTCTTCGTTAGCCTCTATCCTCTTACCTAGGTCTTAACTTTTTATAGATAGCTAGCCTTAAGTATAGTTAATATTAAACTATATTATATAGCGAAGTATTATTAAGTCTTAAATAGTCGTTATATTTAGAGACCTATATCTATAATAGTAGATATCCTAAATTAAGCTAAATAAGCGCTTAACCCCTATACCTATAGTAGGAATAGAGAAGATATCTCTAACTAGTACTATAAGAGTTAGGAACTAGGTCTTATATTATCTCTAGAATTAGTATAGATTATTAATATCAGTTCCTAAAGTAATTAGTATATACTATAGTTTTAGGTTTTATTATATATATATAAAGGTTAAGATAAGCTATTAGCTCTTCTCGCTAGCTAATCTTCTCTTAAACTATTAATTTTAGTTAGGTCTATATAAGTAAGCTTAATATACTTCTAGTTTACTATAAAGCCTTACCTTTATCTACTCTTAGTTACTAGTATTAAAGGCTATTTTCTAGGGAGTTAGGTAATTAAATTAAGAAGTTAGAATAGTAATTATTAGATTTAGGAATAAATACTTTACTATAAATTATAGAGATTAATATAGGGTTTATTAAAGTAATATATTAGTCCCTACTTTAATATAGGACTTACTCTCTTAGTACTTCTTTAGCAAACTTAATATTCTTATTACTAATAAGTAAGGTATAGTCTTTCTATACCTATAATATATTATTATTAGGTAGCTACTTTAGTAGTATATAACTTAATTAAAGTACTCCTATAATTATAATTTATATTTAGCCTTAAAATTTATATAATAGTATAGAGGCTCTAGTTAGGCTTTAAAGGTATATCGCTACTATTTAATAAATTATATCTTATTTATTTTTATATACCGAACCTATTCTTTATTATAACTACTACTAATTCATTCGAGGGTTATTAGAGGAGTAATAGTTATTAGAGAATTGTACTCTAAAAGGCTAAGTATAGGGTAGTTAATAATATTTAGTATTTATTAGCTAATTAATTAATCTAATATAAGGGGGTTTAGGGAAAAAAGATTAAGATTAGTTAAATAATAAGGAAACTTAATTTAAGATAATAATACCTAAGATAAGGGACTAGCTTTAAAGAATAGCCGAAAATCTAATATCTTAAAGTAATAGAAATAAAGGTATATAGGTAGCTTAGAGAATAAAAGGAGTAATAAAAGAAATATACTTATATAATTAAGTAGCTCTAGTCTATAAAAATAAGAGGAGTAGCCTAAAAGGAATTTAGTAATAATTAAATCTATCTTTATAAAGGGGAATATAATAGATCTTAAGCTATATAGTATTAATATATCTTAATTAAGTAGTTCCTTTATATTCTTATATATACCTTACTAGAGTACTGTGTTACGCACTGCTAACTGGTCATAGTTAGGTTAGATGGGTTCTGGGTATACTTGCCTTAATACTCCTCGTGTATCTAACGTCAACGATCTGTCGCAACTGAGCTATTACCTATAAGGCCTTACTATAGCCTAAGTCCTATTGAGAGATCGAGGAACGATACTAGTAAGAGCGCCGAGTAGATCTATACTAGGGTATTAGTCTACTTATAAGTGTTGTTAAGTTATAATTAAGTAAAGAGTTACAGTAGTCTAAAAGGTAAATATAAGTAATAATATATAATTAAAGACGAAGAACTGAACTAAGTATATAAATGAGTATCCTTATATATCTTTCGATTCCTACTCCTAGTATAACTCCCTAGAGTCACCGCTAGAGTCGCTATATACTCCTATATATACTTCTCTAAGTCGACGCGGGAGTCATAGTTACGTGTCCCTAGTTCTATATATAGCGATTCCTAGTGTAGGTAATATCTAATATCTTAAAGTATATACGTATTAGAAACCTCCTAGTAGGGAGTCTAATTAGGTTTAATTATACTTTTACTTACTAAATATAAATAGGTTTTCTCTTTTCTAAATACCTAGGGATACTAGAGTATTAGCTACTATACGTAATCTACTAATAGATAGATTAGTTAGCTCTCGGTAGCCTATCTATATACTTAATAGGGTACTATCGATTAGTAATAGGTAGTTCTATAATATTATCTCCCCTTCCCTTAGGGTTTCGTCCTCGAAGCCCTTTAAAGCTATTAACTACCCCTTAGGTAAGTAATATTAGTTATTTTTCTTTTTCCCTTTTTTCTTATTCTCTGGTTATATACCTTTTATACTATACTAGTTAATAACGTGACTTATAAATAAAATAGACTTACTTAATATCGATTAATTCTAATAAATAATTCAGTTACTAAACACCCCTATAAATATTACTTTTCTTATAGTATCTCTTATATAGCGGATCCTAAGTACTATAACTATACCGAATATACTTATTAAGGTTAGAAATATATAAAAAGGTTCTATAGCGAAACTAAGTAGCAAAAGGTATTACGTAAGTAGTAGAAAATTAATAAAGAGCTTACCTAGGCTAAAAAATAGTAAATAGATATAATAATAAAAATAATATATTTATATAAATAGCGCTAATTCTTACGTTCCTAAAATAATTAGATATTAGATTACAATTCTATATTAATAGAGTAGTTAGATACTAAGGATCCTCTATCTACTAAGGATCTTACTAAGCTAGATCGCCTTATTAATAAGTATAATACTTAAGCCCTTACTACTACGTTAGAGGATCCTACTTTAACCTAGATATTCGGTCCCTTATCCCTTTCTATCTTAGAGGGGATAGACCTATCTTTCTTAGTTAGCGATTCTTCTAATAGAACTATTAAATTAACTAGGGGTAGCCCTTTAAGTTCTCGATAGGTTCCTAAGTATTTTTAAAGGTATTATACCCCTTCTATCTTACTAAGTAGTAAGGCTTTCTACTTATTTACTTTATTTCTAGGATTTCTTTAACCTTATATTTGTTTTCGGTTTCTTTCTCTAATTCTATATTTATTACGAGTTTAGTGTTATTTAGTATAGGTTTAAGTAACAAGATATAAAATACTAGATAGAGTTTTTATATACTTTTTAGTAGCTTTAAGCGATAGTTAACTAATCCTAGTTTTTCTTTAATTTTAAATAGTCCTAACTATAGGTAGTCTAATTTATTACTAAGTTACTTAGTTTTAATATTATAGTATAAAAGATAAACCTTTTCTCCCCCCTTTAGGTTAGATCCCTTTTCGTATTTTTAGTTATAATACTTCTTTATCTATAGATTAACGAAGTTAATATCTCTAGATAGTTATAGGTATAACTGTTTTAGCCTATTAGCCTTTAGTCTTATTAATTCTACTATAGCTACCTTACCAATTAGTTATCTATAAACCATAGGGTTATACCTATAATTAGTAAAGAATAGTGATTCTTAGGTTATAGAGTAAATAGTATTATTATATACTAGTTATACTATTAGTAGTAGTCCTACCTAGTTATCTTATTAGTAGTTTACGTAGTATTATAAGTACTACTTTAGGGTTTAGTTTACTCTTTTAGTTTAACTATTAGTTTACAAATAGTATACTATAGAGAGTCTAAGCTTAATACCTATCTAATCTATAAAAGATTACTATATATTTAATATAAATAATTTATCTCTATTTAATATAATTTTAGCTAGTAGTCTATAGTTTATAACTATATATTATAGGACTATATTCGCTATTTAATTTATATTAATAGTTTCTATAGTTAGAATTATATAGGCGTATTTAGTAAGCCTATTAACTATAACTATAATTATATTATATCTTTCTAAGACTAGTAGCTTTATAATAAAGTCTATAGTAATCTATTCCTATAGGTTAGTTAGTATCTTAGATAGCTATAATTCTCTATAGGGTATATATTATATAAGCTTATTCCTTTAGTATATATTATAGCCTTAGATATAGAATCTAACCTTATGGTTTATATTTAGAAAATAATAATTTCGCGAAATATATTCTACTATCTTTTCTATTCCTATATATCTATAAGTAAGGTTGTTATAATATTTCTTAATCACTTCTTCCTAAAGTTTAACTAGGATATAGATTAATCTATATAGGTAGAATAGACTACTTTTATCTTTAATAAGTTTATTATTTTCTCTAAAGAGTTAATTAATTATATCTATTTCTAGTTCTTTCCTAATTTATTATAGTAGGTCACTATCTTTAACCTCTACTATTATAGCTAGTAACTATTTATTATATAAGATAGTACTATCTAAGTTTTATCTTAGTATAGTAAGTTCTACTATTTTAGTACCTAACTTATAGTCTAGTTATTAACTTAATATATCTACTTAGCTATTTTCTATTCCTTTATAATATTCGATTCTAAAATCATATTATACAAGGGTTTCTACCTATCGCGCTTGTTATTATATAAGAACCTTTATAGTAGTAAAAAAGGTAAGGTTCTTATAATTAGATTTAACTATTACTATATATTTCGCTCCTTCTAGATATACTCTCTAGACTTAGAATACTAATACTATAGCTAGTAGTTCCTTATTATATATATTATAGTTAAGTTCCGCAGCTATTATCTTTCTTAATTAGAATATAACTAGTTAATATTTCCTATCTAGTCCTAGCTATATTAGTCTAGCTCCTAGGGTATAGTCTAATATATCTATTTCTATAATAATTAGTTTATCGTAGCTAAACGTAGCTACAATTATCCTTTAGCTAAAGAGTTATTTAAGTTATTAGAATAACTCTTCTACTACTTTATTCTACTTAAATTTCTAGTCTTTCTTAGTAAATTAATAGAGTCTTAACGCTACTCAAGCGTATCTATCGATAATTTTTTAATAGTAGTTAGTAAGACTAAGAAATTACTATACTTCCTTAACAGTCTTAGGTATTAGCTATTCTATAATACTCTTAACCTTATCTTCCTCTATCTTAAGTCCGTTTAGGCTAATATAATATCCTAAGAATAACGTTTCTTAGATATAGAATTCGTATTTCTTAAGTTTAAGAGTAACCTTTACTTCTTTTAACTTCTATAGTACTAGCTTATTATATTTAATATAATCTTCGAGGGTTACTAAGAATACTAAGATATCGTCTAGATATATAATAATAAAGATATTAAGATATTCCTCTAACGCTTTAAAAATAAAGCGTTAGAATATAGCTAATACATTAGTAAGGCTAAAGGGTATAACCTTATATTTATAGTATCTAAACTTAGTTCTAAATACCGTTTTCTATTTATAGCCTAGCTTAATTCTAATATAGTAATATATATTAGTAATATCGTATTTTAAGAAGTACTTTACTCCTCTAATCTAGTCTTATATCTTATAGATTAAAGATAATAGGTATTAGTCTTTAATAGTAATCGAATTTAGATATTAATAGTCTATATAAAGTTAAAGGCTCCTATCTTTCTTTAGTATAAAGATAATTAGGTATCTAACTAATAACTTCGAGGCTTGGATATAACCTTTCTATAGGTTCTTATTAATATATTCCTTAAGTATTTAGGATTCTTTCTATAATAACTAATAGATAAGTTTAAAAGTAAGTTTAATACCCTCTATTATATTAATTTTATAGTCGAAAGGCCTATATTTAGGTAACACTTTGTTAGTAGGTACTATAAAAATATCTATAAACTCCTAGTATTTATTTAGAATCTAAGGTTCGTCACTAGTTATATATAGCTTTTTATTTTTAATAATCACGTATTCTACTAGTTCTTAGTTAGATATACTAGGTAACTATTCTATAGTATCTAAGGCGACGCCTATAACTAATACCCTAGTCCTCTTCTTCTAGGACTATCTATTCTTACCCTATTAGCCAGACTTCTTCTAATACGTTTTATAGTTATTATACTATTCTATATATTTATACCTATCGAAGGTAATCTATCCTAACTACTAATTAATACTTAGGTTATACTTTCTAAGCCATAGAACTCCTAAAATAATATTATAGTCTCCTATTTCTAGAATATTAAACTTAATCAGTTCTAAATATCTATAAACAGATATTAGTAGTATAATAGTTTCCTCGCTTACTCTACTAAAGAGGACTTCTCTATTAAGTCTTATAATAGGGATAATATATAATAATAGTTTAGTAAGGACTTATTAGGTTTCTTAGAACCTAGGGTTTATAAAATTATTTATTACTCCTAAGTTAATAAGAGTCTAAGCCTTTCTTATTAGTAGGATTATATATAGTTTAATATATATTCTTAATAAAGTTACTACTAGCTATACTATTAGACAGCCCTAGTAGTTATATATCTATTAGCTATTATACTATACCCCTTAGTACTCTTAGTTCTATTATAGCTTCTTTATCTACTTTAGTAGCTAAGGTTTGATACTAAGATCTAACTTACTAGTCCTATAAGTAGTATATATCTTATCGTAGTATATAACGCTAGCTATTCTACTATATCTTAGGTATTATATATATCTTTTATATATATAA
Source organism: Penicillium griseofulvum (assembly GCF_001561935.1). Lineage (NCBI taxonomy): Eukaryota > Fungi > Ascomycota > Eurotiomycetes > Eurotiales > Aspergillaceae > Penicillium > Penicillium griseofulvum. The sequence goes on from NW_024467433.1 coordinate 248,841, forward strand.
GTAGAATCTTTATAAGGGTATCCTACTAGGTCGTCACCTTCCTTAATTATATTAATAAAGTACTAGTCTAGTCTACTAGGCTATATCTTTCCTTTAAGATATCCTATAGGCTTATTATCAGCCTCTTTATTATTTCGATAGTTCTTAAGACTATCTAGTAGTATTTCTAGGATTATTTAGTCACTTCCTAGGAATATATTTATTATTCCTAGACTATTAGTAGTTCTAAAGGTCGTAACTAGCGTTCTTAGGAGACCTACTTCTTATTCCTAGGAGTTACTAGACTATTTTAAGGAGTAGTCTAGCTCCTAAGGGATATACTAGGTCTATCCCTAGCTTTCTATAGTATCCTAGTTAATTTCTAGGTAATTAATATATAACTTATTAGCTAACCCTTTAATATATAGGTTACCTACTAATATCTCTTCTAGGCTTAGGTTACTCTATCTTACTAAGAGATCTTCTAAAGATTCTATTTTTAGATAGTCCTATTTAGTTTCTTAGATTATATACAGTTTTTTATATATTACCTATATATATTACCGTTTCTTATATAGTTTCTTCTGCTTATATTCTCTTATATAGTATCCTAGTTTCCTATATATAAAATAGAGATTCTTCTATTAACGCTTATTTTACTTATCTTAAGTAGCATTTAATTCTATTAGCTTTAAGCTATATAGATTAAGGTCTTAGAGCACTCTATCACAGCGCCTATTACTAAAATAGCTAAATCTATAACTCTTACCCTTTTTCTATTAGTCTATCTCTTAGCGTTCGTATCATTACTTGTTAATATAATTGTTAATCTTAACTATAATTATAATAAGTTAGTCTAAGGTTTTAAGCCTATTAATTTATACTAATTTATTCTTAATATCTAGTTTAAGTCCTACCTCGAAGTATAGAATATATACTTAGTTAGGTAGATCTAAATAGGATATAATTTACTAGAATTCGGAGGTATAGACTAATATACTAGTTTATTATTTGATTTTCTATAGCTTATATTTAGCTATTTAGGTTACATTAATATCTCTAAAGGTTTGCTTAAGATATTAGTAGAACTTATTATAGTTACTAAAGATATCTATAGTAGTTATAAACTAATCTCCTAATACTTTCTTATAATAATCTTAAATATATAGTTTAAGCTAGTTCTATACTTATCTATATAGGTAAGTTAATATAAAAATCACCCTATTAGCTTCAGATAGAAACTTAGCTTTATTTACGTTAAAGTATATATCTATCTAAGTAAGGAATCCTCGAAGCTTAGTTTAGTTTCCTTTAAAATACTTAGCCTTAGGTAACGCTAGCCTTTAGATAGTACTAACTAGTACTAAAGCAGTGACTTAGGTATATATTTATACTAAATAGTCCTTAACCTAGGTATTATACTTTTCTTACTCTTAAAGTTTATTTAATAAAGTCTTTACCTACTCCTTTAGTATCTTAATCCTATTATCTCTCTTAGCGTTAGAATCGGGGTTATCGTCCTAAACTAGCTTAGTTAGGACTTTCTTTCTAAGTTAAGATATATTAGTAGTTATAACTCGAAACTTAATTTAAAACAGTCTTTAATATATTATACACTACTAACTAGTCACAGTTAGGTTAGATAGGTTCTAGGTATACTTACTTTAATACTCTTTATATATCTAACATTAACAATCTATTATAACTAAGCTATTACCTATAAGGCCTTACTATAGCCTAAGTCCTATTAAGAGATCGAGGAACGATACTAGTAAAAGCGCTAAGTAGATCTATACTAGGGTATTAGTCTACTCGTAAGTATTATTAAGTTATAATCAAGTAAAGAGTTATAGTAGTCTAAAAGGTAAATATAAGTAATAATATATAATTAAAGACAAAGAACTGAACTAAGTATATAAATAAGTGTCCTTATATATCTTTCGATTCCTACTCCTAGCGTGACTCCCTAGAGTCACTACTAGAGTCGCTATATACTCCTACATATACTTCTCTAAGTCGACGCGGGAGTCACAGTCACGTATCCCTAGTTCTGTGTGCAGCGATTCCTAGTGTAGGTGATATCCGATATCCTAAAGTATATATATACCGGAAACCTCCTAGTAGGGAGTCTGATCAGGCTTAATCATGCTTTTGCTTACTAAGTGTGAATAGGTTTTCTCTTTCCTGAATACCTAGGGATACCAGAGTATTAGATACTGCACGTGATCTGCTGACAGATAGATTGGTTGGCTCTCAGTGGCCCATCTGTGCACCCGGTGGGGTACCATCGATTAGTGACGGGTAGTTCCGTAACATACCGTAGGAGTACTATAGAAGTAATATAGGAGTAACGTAGTACCTTCTTTAATACTATAGGAATAGGGATTTTTAAGGTCTATACTAGTCCCTTAGTCTAGAGGTAGAAGGTTTTAGCTAAGTTATTATTAAATAATTCTATATTTTAACTTTAGTTAAAGACTTAATTTCTAACCGTAGTTAGAAATTATATTTATCCTAGTCTTTAACTATAGTTAGAAATTATACTTACCTAGTAATATTTAATAACTTTATATTATAAGTATAAATTAAGATATAGTATATAGTCTAAAGTATAGAAGCTTAATATAGTATAAAATATAGTAGAAGGATAAAACCCTAGAAACGTTCTAGATATATATATTAATATATTATTATTACTTAACTTAGTCTAAAGAATGATCTATATACCTAAATACTAAATATAAAGAATAATATAGATATAGAAAAGAAAGTAATAATAATATATATTAATAATTATACCTTTAGGTACTTTTTTAAAGTAAAAATAGGTAGTTTTAAATATTTATATTAGTAAATAGTTACTAAATCCTGATTATAAAGATAAAAGACTTAGGTCTAGAATCTAGATATAGCTTATACACTTATAAAGAATAGTATTTTATCGACTTATATAGCATTTTATATAACCTAAATAGGTAGTATCTTAGCAAATTATATAGGAACGGTACTATATAGAGACTACCGTTAGTACCGCAGCACTATACGGTACCGAGACCGAGTAACGGTACCAAAACCTATAAAGTCACGCGGTACCCCGCGATACCGAGCAACGTTACCAAAATTGGTTGGTACCGCGTGACTTGTCAAGGCCTACCTAGCTTCCTAGAGGTACTTCTAAAGTATCTCTTAGATCTAGTAGAGCCTATAGCGGGGTTAGGTTCCTACTAGTAAGTAAGCTCGCTAGCTCGCTATAGAAAGCGAGGCTATTAATATAATATACTACTAGATAAGATTCTGAAAGGATTGTATAGTTTCTATTAGATAGTATTAGCTACGCTATAGTTATATATAGATAGATTGTATAATCCTATACAGTCCCTCGCTTCTTAACTAATAGAAACCCCGTATTCCTATGTACGGCCAGACTTACTAGCTCGCCTACCCTTAGGCACTCCTCACGGAGTGAGGCCTGAGGCTGCCGAGGGGATGCAAACCCTGCAAACCCCTCGGGATAACAATCGCAGTGTCTCCGAATCACGTGTCATCTCCCCTCTTTCCCCATTTCCCTGAATGGATCTGTGCTCAAGGTCACAAAACTCATGAATCGCTCTTTCTGTTTGTTCCGTCGCTCTTCCTCGGCGTGTCGATTTACACAACTGCAAGGACGGAAAAATTTCCCTCTCATTGCTATGTCCCAACTCTCAACTGATGCCATGGCTCATGGCTCGGCAGCCATTGGCAACAACAAGAAGCCTACCGCCTGGCATGGGGCTGGAGCTGCCGAGTTCGACCTCCGAAGTATGAATCAATCGGGAAAGATAAGATGGATTTGAGGCTGATCTGACTCAGGCGATACAATGACGAAGCCTACGCCATCGATGCTCGAAGCGATTTGCCAAACAACTCTTCTGGACGATGTTTTCAATGAGGATCCGGTGACCAATGACCTGCAGAGCTATGTTGCCGAGATCGCCAAGCATGAAGCGAGTTTGTTGGTCCTTTCCGGTACAATGGGAAATCAGGTGGCCATTCGCTCGCATCTCGCGCAGCCACCTCATTCAGTGTTGTGTGATCATAGATCTCACATCATTTGTTATGAGGCAGGTGGTGTGAGTGCCTGGACTGGTGCTACTGTCAGCCCTGTTATCCCACAAAATGGGGTGTATTTGACTTTGGAAGATATCAAAAAGCATGCAGTTCTTAGTGACAATATTCATTATTGCCCAACCAAGTTGATCAGTTTGGAGAATACCCTCGATGGAATGATTATGCCGCTCGCTGAGGTGAAGCGGATTGTGGAATGGGCTCACGCTCATGACATCAAAGTTCACCTAGATGGTGCCCGGTTGTGGGAGGCCGTTGTGGCCGGTGCTGGGAGCTTGCCCGAATATACGAGCCTCTTTGATAGCGTTAGTCTTTGCTTTTCAAAGGGGCTTGGGGCACCCATTGGAAGTATTATTGTCGGCTCCCAAGAGTTTATCAATAAAGCGCGCTGGTTCCGGAAATCTATTGGTGGCGGTGCGCGACAGACGGGTGTGATTGCTGCTGCCGCTCGCGTTGCACTCACTGAAACTTTCGGCACGGACCCTAAAGGCCAGACTGGAAAGCTTGCAGCAACGCATGAGAAGGCGAAGCATGTAGCCAATCTGTGGACTAGCCGTGGTGGCAAGCTGCAGTACCCCCTGCATACTAATATGGTTTGGTTGGACCTCGAGGCGTCCGGAGTGGGGCCAAATGACCTGGCAGAGATTGGACAGCAAAAAGGGTTAAAATTGATGGGTGGCCGCGTGGTGGTCCATTACCGTAAGTGCTTCCTCAATCTGCCTCATGTCTGATGCATGACTCGAATTCTGACCTGTCACAGAGGTATCTGACGAAGCGATTGCACGGCTGGAACAAGTGTTTGATACTGCGCTGAAGGGTGATTTCAAACGAAGTGAAGATACTAGCAAGCCATATGGAACTAAATAGATTTAAGTAAATAATAACCGAATTTAATATAGATATGAAGACTTCACGATCTATACATTATGTCTTATGTACAATGTGTGTGTGTGGAGTATTTTCCTCATAGATTGAACTTGGCACTAATTCCACGGTTGGTTCCCGCTATTTCCCGTGTGGCCAATCAACGCGCCTGCTGCCTGATGAGTAAGGAGCCTCCGCGCCTCAGGAACGCGTTATTGCCTCAGGAACCAAATCTCGATTGTTGCGGCTGCTTCTTGGTCTTGTTCCTTGGACGACGACCTTCAAAGGAGCCCCATTTTGCTCTGTCCCGGCATCCCCATTTTTATCTGTCCGCCCTCTCAGTTTTACCCGCCGTGGACAGGTTGATAGGGCATTTTCCAAGCTGTGTAAGTTCAGCCTAGATCTCGAGTCCAGGCTAAACAAAGGCCTCTTCAAGCTTCCGAAAGACGTTTGCTAACTTGCTGGAATGCAATTTCACAGACATACCTCCCGGTCGTTTCGAAATCGCTGAATCACATTCCCTTGCTTAATTCGATCGTTGTGAATCTAGAAGCACGATTGGGTAGCTCCTCATCGCACGAGATCTTGACAAAGTCCGGTATCCTCCACCGGTTGACATCTTGAAACCAACAATCAAGCTCTGTATTCTTATGGCGTTGGGACCAGAGCTGGATAATCTGACATCCATTCCACGGGCAACCTCATAATCTGTGTTGATCAACACTGGCTTTGAGGATAGCTGGAGAGGGACACCCCACTCAACAAGGCATACATTTACACATCACCCACCCGTTGCCTGTTCACTCCTTGTGATCACCCAGCAAAACACTTGTGATCAATCCGCTTGCCAGGCGACATATGCACCCTGGTGAATGACTCATTGGTCCTGAATCATATCATCGTCAAGGTTGCCCAGTTTCGCCCGGGTGTGTGGTTCCTTGCGCCCAAGCCTTATTTCTCTCGAGGTACTTATACAAACCCTCCCTGGCCCTTCCCTTTTTGGTGCAACCTCACTGACATATTATATCTCAAGTCTACGACATTAATGACATTTTTATGCACATTCCCTTTGCTGGCCTCGCAGCACATATACCCTGCCCTATCGGATCTGTACCTGTAGTTCATTTCTTATTCATTCTCCTAGCACCCTCATTTGCACTTTCACTCATCCTCATAATGGAGGCCACCCAGGAATCCACCCAGCCATGCGCTGATCCTCGCCGAATGGGAATGCATAACTCTGGCATCCAAGATCAAGACCTGGCCGACATCATTTGTATCCTTCATCCGAATTCGCATAGTGCTCATGATGCGGTTGCTGCCACTGGGGGGATAGGTGCCCAGCATATCCTCCAAAGGGACATACTGGAGAGTGAATCCTCTCACACAGCAGCATTAGACTTGGCATTGAGACTCTCGTCTAAAGTTCACAATCTGGGACTCGGCTTCTGCTTCGGTCGCAATCGGTCTCGTTGTGACGTCCTTCTCAGTGTTGATGATCGCGCTAAACAAGTGTCGAACAACCACTTTCGCATATACTTAACCGAGGACGGCATTCTCATGCTCCAAGATACGTCAACAAATGGTACCATCGTGGACAATTGCCGCCTACGAAAATCTCAGGAGGAGAATTCTCGAATGCTTACGAATGGATCTATTATTCAAGTCTCCGCTGGATTCAAAAACTCCGACGAGATCCGTTTCGTTGTTCGAATTCCGTCACGAGAAGGATTCGCCGTCCAATACCACCAGAACTTGTTTCACTATTTTGAGCGAGTTCGTGCACATTCCCCGGCGCATAAAGAACGACAGGGTCCCAGTACGTCTGCTTTAGCGTGGTCATCCACCAACGCCTATGGCATGCATTGGACCGGTGGTGCTGAGTACAATGTAACTGGTCAGATTGGAAAGGGTGCTTTCGCTACTGTGTACAAGATTGCAACCAAGCAACATGGCGCCATCTATGCCGCAAAGGAACTCGACAAGCGCCGCTTCATGAAAAACGGTATTCTTGATCAAAAGGTTGACAATGAGATGAAAATCATGAGAGATCTCACACATGTAAGCAATATTTTGCAGTTTCCTTGTTCGTGATACAACTAACCAGTTATAGCCGAATATTGTTCAATACATCGATCACCACGAGCATGATCGATGGATCTATATCATCATGGAGTATGTTCCATGTGGCGAGCTATCGACATTGCTGCAGACCCAGGGGAGAATTGCCGAGGATATGGTGAGAACGATCGCCCGACAAGTACTACGAGCGCTTCACTATTTGCATAAGCGTCGCATAACCCATCGAGATATCAAACCGGACAACATCCTGATTGCCTCTCTCGACCCGCTTAGGGTAAAATTATCTGACTTTGGATTATCCAAAGTGGTAGAGCAAGAAACCTTTCTCAAGACATTTTGCGGAACACTTCTGTACTGTGCGCCTGAGGTGTACCCGGACTATGATCAATATCGTCGTGGGGAGGTTCGAAAAAGGCGTCGCCTTGGAGACCCGTAAGTGGCTAGTTTCCTTTTTCACGCGAGAGACCTCTGCTAATATTGAAAGACCTCCCAAAACATCCCCGTACAGCCAATCTGTTGACATGTGGTCGCTAGGCGCAGTTCTTTTCCATATCTTGTCCGGCGTTCCACCGTATTCCGGACGTGCAGAAGATCGAGGTGTCCAGATGCTTCGTACCATCATGACAAGTGACGCTGATTTCGAAGCACTACGTCGCGCAGGTGTCTCTGAGTCTGGGATCGACTTTGTCGCCCAGCTTCTCAACCGGGACCCTTTCTCTCGTCCGACAGAGAAGGAGTGTTTCCAGCACCCTTGGATCGCCGAGGTCCCTGATGTGGATGAGTACGAGGATGATGATGACTTGCTCTCTGACCACCACGACGGGCTTTCAGTCATTGGCGAAGATCCTGAGGACGAGCTAGACGCTTCACAATTGTCTATCGCCGATGGTCTGGGGTACGTCCCCGAAGCCGACGGTGAAGATGGTACTAGCAGTGAAGCAATCTCCAAACGGCCCCGTATCGAGTACATTCCCACCCATGTACCCTACCCTAGCCTTCCAAATATTGAGAGTTTCCAAGATGGGCAAGCGGTAGTGGATAATCATGCCAAACGTTTGTTTGGCGAAGTTTGCCCCTCGGCTTTGCGGAGCTCTCACGCACTTGGCAATATGGATGCCTACGACGCTAACAATTTTCAAGTTGACTTTCTCTCTTCCGGTGAGTCGATGATGAGCGACGATCCCAACGACTCGATTATTTCCCTCCCGGCGGTGCCATTCGGTGGAACCGCGCCTAGTTTGATGGGCGCCGAGAAACTCGTCGGTCAACTCAACATGAATTCCTTGAACCCCACTCCGCAACTGAAGGGTGGGCCGATTACTAGATCCTCCTCGCGGGAGACCACTCATGGACACATCAAAAGCGGATTGCCAGCTAGTAATCTTAACGTCGATTCTGTTCCCCCGACTTCAAGTCCCAAGGAAGCTGTCTCGAGTCCCCAAGAGCCAACCCCGAAAGCAAAATTCACGCGTCGGATTGACCTTGCTCTTGCAATCCCCGACACAGCCAGCGAGGCATCTAGCGATAATAGCGCCCACAATAGTCGCCGCGACACCGCACCCAACGACCCCTCTCGCCCCTCCAAATCGGAATATGACCTCGAATTTGCTACTACCCTTGATGCACAAACAGGCCAAGCTATCTTGGAGCAGTTCCGTGCCGAGGAATCAGACTCATCAGAACCGATTGTTCACCGACCGAATCCACCCTCCCTTCCATCAACGCTCTCTGGTACCACGTTCGCTAAGCCCCCAAAGAGATATGGAAAACTGAAGAGCCTCCCTGGTTCGATATTCGACTTGACAATCTACCTTGAAGACAGACTCACCTCATGGGGTCGTGGGCCGTCTGCGACCGTCAAGCATGCCGACCCCATGGACACAAGAATCCCCGCCTATGCCCTAGAGGTCACATTCTGGACCCCAGGAATCGAGGCGAGAATTGCATCAGGTGAAAGCTGGCTGGATATCCCAGGGGTTATGGCTATTCTCTCCACGAAGGCACGTCTTGGTATTTGGGTTAACGACACACTGTTATGCCGTGGCTCTATGACCGAGGATGGTCCCGAGGCTTTGCAATTTGGGAAGCTCTACACCGGCGACATCATCACAGTCTACCAAAACAAAGACCGAACCAAGTTCCTCAAGCTGCAATGTGACTTCACTCATGGAGAGAGCGCACAACCTCGGCCGGGACACGAAGCCGGATTCATGGTACGACAGGCCCTCATGGCCAAGGCGGGCGGGGCGACGAACCGAATGCCGATTCGGCGTCAAATCAAGGAATCGGGATTAGATTGAGATTCGGCGTTATTACTCTTTCCGCTTTGAACATAGATAGGAATTGTGTGGTCCGATGGAAATTAATATTATTACTTTGTGTGTTTTCATAATGGTCTTTGTCCGCAAACAGTAGAGTAGGTAGGTGTACAGATGTGGATCCGATCTCCCACTGAGATTGATCTATGCTTGATTCAGAGTAGTTTATAGCTTAAATTAAGCCAAAGTACTAGATGCCAACAGTATATTTACTAATAAATCAAGGTTCTTTATAGTTGAGGCTGATACCAAATTAAAATCCAACTCAACCCTGGGAAGAATCTAAGGATGGAAAGTTAAATCGCACCTTCTCCAAAGTCCACGGCTAGTAGTATACGGGTAGTACCAGCAGGCCGCATTCGGCCTCAAGTTCCTGAATCTCAGGTCACATCGACATATGTCCACATGTTAATGTTCTGTCTTAACTACTTCTCCTCCTAACTTCCCGTTCCTTATTTTTGTCACTCTGACCTCACCAATACAATTCCCCCTTCGCTCGAGCTTTCCCCCCAGTCAACATTCTCAACGTTTCACAACAATTACTCTCTATCAATCCCCTGTTTAGCGCCAATCTCCGCGATGACCTTATCGCGATCACCCTCTCCCCGCCCGGGCGGAGGGTGGTCCAGTCCGGGACTTGCTCCGGCTAGCGGCACAACATCCCCGGGCGGTCCATCACCCGGTTCATTATCACCAGGCACACCGGGCGGTGTTTCGTGGGCTGCAGCCAAAGCAAAAAGCGAACAGGTGCGAGGGTATCCATCATTCGCAACACGCAATAGCGGCTTCTTCTCTCGACAACGGCACAAGATCTCCACGCGATTTTCTAGCTTTCGACAGCTTTCCCCACGCGAATACGTTGATAAAGATGATTATGAACGTGACTGGAAGCGCCCGAGTAGTGGACGCGGCCTGTTAGGCCCTTTACGGATACCAATACGTCGGGGTCGGTTCCGGCTGCTGCTTGCGCTCTTGTTAGTGTGGATTGGGTATCTATTTTTCTGGGCGAGTAAGTGATTGCTGCTACGATGATTATCACCATGAACTGTCCTAACAGTATTCCAGCTATTGTCCAGACATACCGAAGATCACCAATAGGCGGCGGAAGCAGGTTCGTTATCATACTCGGATCGAACGTGGAGGGTGGTGTGATGGAGTGGAAGGGTGCACGTGAATGGGCCATTGAACGCAATAGCATATGGAACAAGAAAAGATACGCGAAGAAATGGGGCTACGACCTCGAACTGGCCAATTTGCTGGCCAAGAAGAGATATTCACATGAATGGCGCGAGAGCTGGGAGAAGGGTGACGTGATCCGCGAGGCCATGCGCAAATATCCCGACGCAGAGTGGTTCTGGTGGCTCGACTTGAATACATGGGTGATGGAATACGACACATCTCTACAACACCATCTATTCAATGACCTCAAGTCTCACGTCTACCGCGATATCAGCGCCTATAACCCTCTCAACATCACCCACCCACTCCCCGAATTCTGGCTCGATGACCTAGGTCGTGCCCTTGAGGGCGACGGCAAAGCCGATTCTTTGAATATGCTGCTAACTCAAGACTGCGCCGGGTTTAATCTCGGATCTTTCTTCATGCGACGATCTGTTTGGACCGACCGGCTGCTCGATATCTGGTGGGATCCCGTCATGTACGAGCAGATGCATATGGAGTGGGAGCATAAGGAACAGGATGCCCTGGAGTATGTCTACCAGAGTCAACCATGGGTTCGCAGTGGTGTGGGCTTTTTACCACAACGCAGCATCAATGCCTTCCCTCCCGGCGCATGCGGTGATGGAGAGAATCCAGTCGTTCACTATCAGGAGAACGCACACGACCTCGTCGTGAACATGGCCGGTTGCATGTATGGTCGCGATTGCTGGTCTGAAATTTACTATTACCGCGAGCTAAGCAATTGGCTCGCCCGGTCGGTCTGGGAGCGATTCAGAGACGCTTTAAGTGATGTATACGACCAAGTGACGGGGAAGGATAAGCAGGATTGATCCAATACTGTTTTATGCTATGCATGTTTATTATACTTTTCTGTCGCAACTGCATTTTGTCGCAGTCATTCCTTGCATTGTATCTTTGTACAAATGGTTTCTTTTGTATGCGTTACTCGTTTCGCATTATCTTAAGTAAAGCACTATTGGCACAGCTATTTCACTTATGGCACCGCGCTAAAGGTCAGGCCCTCATGGCACTGATCCTTTGTCCTAGTATGTCATGCAACCATTCCAACCGGCAAATACTATGTAGGCTGGGCTTTGGGCCCGGTCCTTAGGCATACCGGTGGGCTATGGGCCTAGGATAGAAGGCCAATTGGGCTTTAAGAGGACGCCCAATGGGCCCTGAGCAAGACAAACATGTGGTGCCAAGTAAAGTTGAACCCTCCCTTTTCTATCTTTTTAAGTACGCTTCCTTTCACCTATGTTTCTAGGCATTATCCCTAAGGTAATATTCTATTTATTTAATATTTACAGCTTACTATTAGTTAGTACTTAATATTTCCCTTTAAAAATTGCGAAAAAGCGTGTTTATAATGAAATTCCAAAAATTACAGAGGCTCACTAGAAAGTAAGTGGTACTCTTGTACACGTCTAAAATATATATCTAATATCAGAATATCAAAAGTCATACTTTCCGCGATATCTCGTCCTTTACTTATCGGACCCTTTTTAAAATGAAATATATACTAATATATATACTATTATTCAATATTCTGATTCTAAACTCGATATAATCAGTAGAAAAGGTTATAATATAGCGATTACAGAGGCGGATACCGATAGGCTGTATTGGGGCCCCATAAGGCCCCCACTAATGGGTCGTGGGCTTTGTTGGGCTTTGAGGGTTGGGCCTGAGCTCCGGGCCCAACTCGGCCCATTGCGTAGGTCTAGACATGATCTTGAAGCGAACAATGAAAGACTTAGATTGAAACGAACAAGATGCGAATTCCGCTTCTATTGAAGTATTTGATATTGCTTCTGCAAAAAACAGCAAGAAGTAAAGTTCTTACAAAACTAAAGCCCCTTGAAAGCTACTGACTTTCTCAAGCTCACAGGTAATTCGTAAACCACTTTCTGGCCGCCAGCCAACTTGCTCCCTCAAACAACTTAGCGGTACCGCCGAGCGAGGTAAAGGACCACGTCAATGCACACAAAGATAGCGCAATTCCAATAATTGTCACGTCGAAACTGTGTTTTGGCTGGCTTGCTTTAACTTCGAAGTCTGACCAGCGTGGGAAGATCGTGCGCGCCCAGTACTTATACATGGGGTCGGGGTAGATGAACGTGTTCTTCTTCGTGACAGGGTCCATCCACCAGCTCTGGCAGCCGCTGTTAAATACAAGTCCCTGAAGCTTTTTGTGCACCCAGGTGAGGTCGCGCTTCTGTGCCATCGGCTTGACAATGATAGAGTCAGCCTGCCCACCCAAGACCATCCGGAGGAGGCGACACGAGTAGTTGATCTGACATTCCGAGTGGAAGATGACAGAATGCTGACCAGTAGCAGCATTGGGCCCATATAAAATGAAGAAGTTCGGGAAACCAGTGACTACGGTGCCTTTGTAGGCCTCGGCACCGCCAGACAGCTCCCATACCTGATGCAAGTCCCTTCCCCCGATGCCTTTGACCTCGATAGGATGGAGCCACTTCTGAGTGAGGAACCCGGTGGCGTAAATAATGGTATCTGCAGGGTATCGGTCTCCTGCTTCGGTAACCACGTGGTCTGGACCGATCTTGACGACACGATCCTTGGTCAGGCACATCTGTGGCGAATGCAGCGAAGCGAGGTATGTTGAAGTGTTGACTCGGCGTTTGCAGCCAGGCTCATAGTCGGGTCTTAAAATCTCACGATATTTCGAGGGAGCATCGTTCTCGATATAGGAATGGGTGGCGTCTCGAGTTTGCTGACGCATAGCCCTACCTCTCTCATTCATTTGGAATGAGAAAAACACGCTCTCCAGTTCCCACGCCAAGAGCAAGCGGTATGCACGAGCTGCAGATGGCACATATTTCATCATCATCTTAAAGATTTCAGAGTACTTCGGGTTTCCCTACTCAAAGTTTAGCGTACAATGTAAGGACGACATGGGAAGTGACGAAAGGACAGGGGTTGTATTACTCTTTTCGTCCACCAATGGGCACTTCGAACAAACTGAGTGACACTTCCTTTTGGGCCAACCTCCCTCACCAACTCGGGAACAAACTGGGTGGCTGATGCGCCATTACCAAGGACGACAATCTGTTTTCCTTGAGGTTTACAAGTGTCGTCCCAACGCGCACTGTGGAAGGTTTTGCCCGTGAACGTTTCTGATCCCTCGATTTCAGGAATGAAAGGACGATCCAGTGTGCCAACTGCACTGACTACCACGGGAGCTTCTCTTATGTAAATCTCTCCACTGATTGTGTCCTGAAATGTACACACCCACAAAGAACGAGTGGTGTCCCAGACCAGGCCAAGACACATGGCGTTGAATCGGCAGTGAGGGATAATGTCGTACTTCTCAGCGACAGACATGAAATCTTCGATCTCCATCAGTCACACGCCGTCAAAATAGGATGGGACTCTCGGAAGAGAAAGCTTTTGACATCTTGAACTTACATCCATGCAACTCATCACGTCCTGGATACATGGTCGTCCAATCCGGCTTCAAAGCAAAGCTAAAAGAGTAGAAATGACTGGGAATATCACAAGCACACCCGGGATACCGATTGTGCCACCAGGTTCCCCCGATGTTATCGGATTTCTCATAGATGGTAAAACTGTCATGGCCAAGCATCCGCTTCAATTGTACTGCCATACCGAGACCGGAGATGCCTCCACCAATGATGATAACTTCCTTGGAGGAGTTCATAGTGCACGTATCGATGTTATTGCTGTCGGTGTTCTAGTACTGTAGGGTTTAGGAAAGAATGGCACGTCGGACGATGATTTCTGGGGCGAGCGAATGCCAAATGACATGGGGATGGAGAGAAGTATTTATGTTTCATAATAATGCTTTCCATTGTTTTTATCATTTATTCTGTCCTCTCCCCGGCTGTCCTCTCGCGATGGAGGAGTATAGCAGTATAACTCCGGGGTGACAATCTTCGCTCATTATCCTGTGGCGGCTGCGCTTGCACTTGCCTGGGGGACCCGTGGACGTTGGCCCGGTTTCGGTTATGTAATACGGTAAATGGGCCCCGGCTGTCACCGGCCAAGTGGTATAATAGCAACCCCAACCGCTCTTCCTGCAATTGAACATCTCCCTGCACTTTAGGGGGGTTGTATTGTCGAATTACTGAGATAAGCCCGAATGAGAACTTGGCAGACATCTGATGCGCTCCGCACGTACTAGGACACGGTCTGGATGGTAATGTTCCTCTCCAAAACGAAAGTTCACAGTGGCAAACTGATACTATTAACAGCCTGCCTTGTCGTAGCCGCCGCAGAAAATGTATCGGGAGACTTTGGGTTGTTCGCAGTTAAGCCAATAAACTAGCTAACATAAGTCAGGTGACGAAAGGCGCCCTACATGTCGAGGCTGTGAGACGCGTGGTTATATTTGCCAGTGGGGCCTAAAGGCTTCCTTCCATCCCTCTCGTAGCCTCCGGCTGTCCACTCCCGATAGAGCGACCCTACTATCTATTGAGAGAGGGCGGCGAACTAGGATCGACGAAGCACGCGGCGATCGTCTGACTTCACCCCTGGAGCCTTCCACGTCAATTGTGAGTATCTCGCAATTCTCCTGCGCTCAATTGTGCTATCTCTCCTTGGCCACCGCAGCGTTGCTGCTGCTACCACTAGTCATTATATGGGCGCATTCTCTCGTGGCTTCATCTGTGTGCGCGTAAGCAGTCGAGATGAGTAGCTTATTGGCCCACATGCTTTTGGAAGAAAGAGCTCTAACCAATAATTCCTGTCTAGATTATAGATGACACAGAGGAAGTAGTCAAGTTCTATCAAGACTGTCACGATGCATCTTCATCAACCGATTCAGAAGTCGTATTGGATGAAGAGCCGACATTAAATGCGATAGACACGACCCTGTGTTCTTCAGGCAACGTGCGTTTCCCACTTAGTCTCATCTCACATGACACTATCCAGACGGACACCACTCTCGACAGGACTCCTGATAACGAGGCCACCAATGAAAGCGTCCTGTCAAACCCTCAAACAGGGACTGTAAGTGGAATTCACGAGGTAAGCGAGCTGTCACACAATGATCAGGTATCAGCGGTGCAGTTCGCGGTTAGCCCTGCCTCATATGTTTTACCATTCTCGTTGGGCCAGGCTGTCTCCCGGAACGTGTCACCACTACCGGAGCCCTCGAAACCCGTGACAGACGTAGAGTGTGCTCGCTTGGTGTCGTTGTATCTAAGTGAGACTGGAACTTGGTGCGAGACCACCGATTCAGAGAGGCATTTTACCTCGAAAAGCATTTATCAGATGCTAGATTCAAAGCCCTTCCTCGCATCAGCTATTGCCCTAGCGTCTCGGCAGCGCGATGCTGTCCAGGATCAGCGGCGATCGGTGACTCTGGAGCTCTATCAGTACACCATTCAGCTCTTACTCCGTCAAGACCCAGATAAAGCAGGCGCCCCGGTGTTGGCGACTTGCACTCTTCTTTGCGTCTATGAGATGATGGCGTCATGTGTATGGGAATGGCGGCGTCACTTGAAGGTTTGTATCTATGGCTCCTGGGGCATCACTTCTCAGCTAACTCAATGCCATCCTATGGGTAGGGTTGCGCCAGTCTATTACACAATCGGAAATGGAATGGCTCATGCAGTGGTATCGTTAAATCCAGTTTCTGGGCCTTTGCCCGTATTGGTACGTAGCAGAGCTAAAGACTAAACAAAGCCCGAACCTTGAGGTGCTTATCTGACGTGGCCCTCCTATATATAGATGTCTGGGCTGCATATATTAGCGGCAAAACAACTCTCATCCCTACCGACTCTTGGCTTGATGAGAGGTCTATCCCGGTAGTAGCTGCAAAAGGCAATGTTGATGACTATTGCAATCTCGCGATACTTATATTTGCTCAAATTGTGAACCTGTTGGCAGACGCCAGGCTTCATGAAAAGGATGGTAATCCTGTCCACTATGCAGCTGTTGAAAAGCTGTGGGACGCACTACAAGAGTGGCGACGCTTGCGGCCTAAAGAAGTTTGTCCTCTGCTTAGAGAAACCTCGAAGGGGTCGAATCCGTTTCCCACTGTGGTATTATCCTGGCCATCCGCTAGTATGTCCGGTCTCTTGCCCCTTTCTTGAATACAAGCGTGCTAATGATGGGGCAGATTGTGGAAATACTTTCTATCATGCCGGCTGTATCTTACTTCTACAAACTGGCTGCCTCGGAGCGAAGGGTAATGCATTAGGCGTTGAATGGGTGAGTTTCAGTCTCGAGCTTTTCTCTCCCTCTGTGATGTTGACGGTTTGAGGATGGAAATGTGATTTGCCTACGCAAATGTGAAGATAATGTAAAGCTGACGCTTTAATTCCAATGGTAGGAGCCTATTTGGCATGCTCGAGAACTAGGCGGAATCTCAGTTTCGAATATTTCCCAGTATGTACTTCCACTACTGTGACAGGCAGAAGAGAGCTAATTAGATTCTGACTGAGATAGTTCGAACTGGGTAAATCAACTACAACCCCTCTACATCGCCGGTACTGTCTTTGCGGACCGGATGGGGATCTGTTTCCGCGACGCACCAAGACAGACGCTGTGGGCCGGTGCCCCTTCCAGATTACCAGTGACCCAGCACATACCTCCAATGGAGATGGATGACATAGATGAATATAGCTCAGAGAAAATCGCGCTTCTGAGACAACTGGCTCGGATCGAGCGTGAGACTGGTTGGAAAACCTCGGACCGGGCGTTGGACCTGAGGAGACTTTGGGGATTTGCGTAATGGTGGCACAGCTACCTTGCTGCCGTTGAATAACTATATTTGAAAAGTATCCCTCCAGTCGGTGCATGCATTTGTTCGCTGTGTGGAAGTTGGGACAGCGTGACTCCTTTGTCGCACCAGCTTCATTCATCTCTTAGTATCTCTTTCCATGACAAAGAGCAATGTATACTTCCTTATTTGGCTTGACACTTATTGAATTTAGGTAGCGAAGTACGTTCAAGTGAACTTGAAGTCTGTTCGGTGGAGATTGGTGTCTATTGGGGCATCCTCAGCCTGCCACTAGAATGGGACGCCGCTGTTAGAGAGGAGAATTTTCTCACATTAACCGCCGAGAAACCAAACGATATACGAAACCGCACGCGAAACTACGAATAAGAAGACTGGAGAACTGCAACGAGTGCTCAAGAATGGATCTTTCACCAGCAGTGTCAACTAGAGCCAGCCACGGATTCATGGGCACTTCCATATCACATGAAGGCGATACTTGCAACTATTCAAACCCGAACATCTCTTGGGGGTTCTCACATTATACTGCTATTGTTCAACAATAGGCTGTAGCGGAAGCACAGGCCCTCTTATGGAATGTGAGTTCTTTCAATATTGTGGATGCCTAAGAGACTTCGCGATTCAGAACTGAGTTTATTTGTCTTTTGCCCTATGGCTCCTCCCACCTGTTGCTTTTTACGCCAATTAAATTTGGATCAACACCATCCCGGAGTAATACGGTGAATTGTGCCTTTCGCAGCTCAGATTTCATAGACAATCTTAAATGCTGAGACCTTCCCATCTCTGTGTTCCTGAAACCCTTCAGGCACGCTGTTCAGCCCCCTTCGAGACTGTGGCTGGTTGGGTCGGAGGGTTTTATCATCTAACCACACAGGGAGCTTCTCAAAAAGCTCACTGGCAAGCTCATGATCATCCTTTGAAGCCTGTAGTACTATAATGAGAACCGTATCGAGTTATTACAAAAAGGGAGACATAGCGTTCTCTTGAGAGATGCGTATGTTAGTAAGGAGGGTACCTACAGGCCATTTGAAATCACCGTAGCTGTGATCTTTTAAGAAGGCAGTCCATACCAGCACGTCTGTAACATTTGTTCCAGGAGCGACATTTTCTGTGTTGGCCTTGCCAGGGCGTACAGTGCACAGGTGCCCGGCCCCGTTTTTGAAAACACGAGAGGCAATTGTAGATGAGGTTGGGCTCCCGATGGTGTCAAAAACATGTAAAATTCCTGGCTCAGATGCCTGGATCTTTTGTATGATATCTTGATCTTTGTAGTCAAAAACATGTTTAGCGCCGAGTGAACGAGCCAACTCAAAATGCTTCGAGCTGCAGGTTGTCACAACGTTTAAGCAATACCTGGAAGCGAGTTGAATAGCATACTGGCCCACGCTCGCTACAGACAGTGAGCGAAATATTCCAGTCGGAGATCCAAGGGAAAGCAATCTTACAGCTACCGCCCCACACAAGAATACTGGTGCCCTTTGCACCGACCCTTTCGATACCCAGGCAGGTTTTAGAAAATAGGGCAAGCCAAGCAGTGGCGGCGGCTAATGGAACAGTGCTCGCCTGCTCACGCAAGATCGAACGAGGTGGACTGAACGATATCTTCTCATCGGCCACGCAGTAATGACTATATGCGCCCAAACCGGGGATTTCGCCTATGATCCACCGAGCCGTGAGCATGAAATCAACCCCAATCTCAAGCTTCAAATCAAAGAGGCTGGGAAACCTTGATTTTGAGTACTCACCTCCCCAGATCAAGCCAGCTACAATATCACCCTTGGCAAATCGTGTGACCTGGCTTCCTAACTCGACAACTTCTCCCACAAAGTCGCATCCTAGAACAGCCCCAGCACCAAAAGCATTGCTGTCAAAGGCTTGTACTGTGACGACCGATTCAAAGTTAACAGGCTATCGGGCAATGGATATCTGCAGGGGAAAGAGGCACCATCGGTCGGGTTCTGCGCCACATGAGATACTTTAACAAGCACCTGATTTGCGCCCGGGGAAGGAATCGCAATATTCTCCTGCGATAGAGTCGGCTGGTTTCCATTGGCTACACGCACAACGACGGCGGTATTCTCAGACATCCTGGTATCTGTCAATGGAGCCGGCGAGGTAGAGAAAGAGGGAATTTGTAGGCAAAGAAAAAAAGTGTAAAAAAAAAGGAAAATTCGTGAGGCACACTAAATATATCACACCGAGTTATGTCAGTTCGTCCTGGAGAATCTATCAGATGTTCGTCACGGCGGTTACACTTGCTTCGGTTGAGCTGAGTAGCGGTATGGGGCTACGGATCCCAGCCGAGCCAATTGTGTTGGAATCACCATGATTCGTTAGCGCAGCAAAATAACGACCTGATTTGTGAGCACTAAGGAGCTATCCACTCAGCGTAATACGACGCCACATATACGTTCCTGTTAGTTGGTCTACAGTCTATACGACGCTACAAGGTGATCTTTGGTCTTAGTAATGCTCAAATTGACTTGACCCCAGCATAGTGCTTATGAAACGACTTTCAGACGAAGCATAAGAGCGGTTGGATATACTGAAAGGGAAAGGACACGAGATAATACGCGCGTTCGTGACAGGGGGTGGAATGGTGCCCACCTTCCTACAGCCTAGTATTCGCTGACAATATTGCTCAAAATATCCACTCTATCGACAATTCCTTAGGATCAAAATCACGACCTCGCCCGATCTAGGTGCACGCCTTTAAACGTGAATTTCGACTTTCGTTCCGTTTCCCTCACTATAGCCTCTACCTAACGCAAGTAAAGAAACAACATATCATGCGGTGTGAGGGCCTCCAAGCCATGCCGGCCCTGCCAGCCTAGTTCCCATGGAATGATTTCAGTACGGTAGTAGACGAAAAGAACGTCCGTACATCCTTCACAAACAAGTCTGGTCGTTCCAAGGATGAAAAATGCCCGCCATGCTCATACTCTCTCCAGTACTGGATGTTTGCTGCCTGTGCAGCCCAGTCCCGGGGACACTTAAAAGTATTGTTAGTGCCACCCAAGGGGAACAGTTCCAAGGGAGGCGCGTCATGTAGTTGACTCACATGTAGTTGCTCTTTGGTATACATGCTGACCCCCGTGGGTACCGACAGGTACGTCTCAAATGTTTTCTCTGCTTCGCGCTTGCTGCTACCGAACGCTTCTCGGTAGAAACGCAGCCCAGGTGTCGCACCTTGAATCCAGTGCATCATTACCAAAGTGATGATATCGGTGTCACTGAATGCCTCGTAGACGTCTCCCCAGTCGTGAAATTTCTCTAGAAACCACGCCAATAGGCCAATCGGCGAGTCGCCCAATGCGAATCCTAGAGTCTGTGGGCGAGTCTTTTGCAGCTCCAAATAGCCGCTTTGATCTTTTTCAAAATTCTCACGCACTGCCAATGCCTGTCGCTCGAAGTCTGAGTATGTTACCGCAGCAAAGCACCATCGGAGATAGGCTAGAGGAGCCGACGTGAAGGTGGGAGGAGGAACTGGGAACATGTTGAGATGTTGGCCCCGCACAAGCTGAGGAAATTGAATGGCGATTGATCGAGTGATGAAAGATCCGAAGTCGCCGCCCTGGGTCACGAATCGAGGATAGTGCAGGACATCGGTCATGAGAATCTTGTAGGCTCGCGCAACCACCTCGGGGCCAACACCTGACTTGGTCGGTGCCGGCGAAAAGCCAAACCCGGGGATGGAAGGGGCAACGAAATGAAAGGACGGATCACCTGCACTCTCAGGTTGGGTCAGAGGTTGAACAATTCGAGCTGCCTCAACAAAGGAGCCAGGCCAACCGTGCGAGAAAAGGAGGGGCATCGCGCTTGTGTTCGTGGAGCGATGGTGGACATAGTGTAGTACAAGTGAACCATAGCCGGGGACATCCACCTTCACTATGAAATGATTAAACGCCGCATTCAAGCGTTCCTAGTGCCTCCACGTTAGTACATACCCGTCTGCTAGCAGAGATATAGTGTCAACACACCTCTTCATCTTCCCACCGATACTCATCTCTCCAGAAATCAGCCAGCTCCTTGACTCGAGAGACTTTGGCACCTTGCGCCCAGTTGCTTTCTGCAAAATCAGTCTGCTCCTCTGGATATCGAGCTAGCGCCAGCTTCTTCTTGGTCCAACTGAGCAGGTCCCGATCCACGTGTAGTTTATAGGGCACGGGGACATTGAATTTCAGTTCTTGCAGGGAAGTGGGAGTTTTCAGTACCATCGTTACAGCGAGCAGCTCGAGATGTTCAAGATTGTATGATTGAACGTGCAACAGTGCCTCATAGAATGACAGGCAGACGTGTAATTTCACTGATCCAGCTGGGGAAATTTACAAGAACTTGAAAACCGAGAGCCAAATAAATTGTTGACTTGAGCTTCATGAGCGTGGGATGTGAAATAATTATACACATCGCTAACGTTGTAGCAACTGAGCCACCTTCCACAAATCTTGCAACTGCACGCCGGCACAGCACCTTGCCAAAGAAAAAATTACCCCTAGCGGTTGGGAAGTTCAAGGCAACTGGAAGCATCATAACCATCACGGAGTGACTCGCAGGCTTGTCAGAGGCCACGTGACCTCTCCGTTCCCAGCACCTCTAATCTAGTCATCTGTAGATCGCTTCTTTCTCTCTTTACGCAGCTAGGAGGATTTTTCCATTATATCTTCTTTAGACTCAGCCAACCAATCAGCACTTTATAATCGGTTCCACATCTGTCTTGAATGATACAGTCATATTTCATAAGTATTGGCACCCCGGTACTTCTGTTTTCTTCCAGAAATCCTGCGACGTGGGTGGAGTCTATACCATTAGTAATGGAAAGGTGGTATAGCTAGGGCGGCCAAAAATACAAGTATTGGGGTGCAAATACTCATGAAATGGTACTATGTATATATCCCGCGGTATACTTAGCCATATTATTTGAGACACTGGTGGATCGACTTGATTCTGATTCGCTCACAGCCTGCCCAGGTGAGTAGATTTAACCGCAAGCGCCGGCGCCATTTTCTTAGAACCACACGCAATGATGTCCAGGTTACCTCTTGAGTGCTAGTCAAAACATTGAACTCAAGTAGAAACATCAAGGCCAGCAGTCAGTTCCCTGTTTGATGCCCCCTCTATTACATGATAGATCACATACCAATTCTGGCATGTGTGGATAGTTGCACCCTTTCCACTTTTCCACTTTTCCACTTCAGTGGTCTTATACCACTCTATAATTCAATATATTGTGCATCTTGATGATCTATTCCATCCAGTAGATCTAATCATCACCGAGCATAGTTTCAACGAGCCATGCTCACCGGAGATGCTGGCCTTGATGTTTCTATCAATAGCTGTCTGTGAATGCATCCCATCTGCCCTGAGTAATGAAAATGGCTTCGTTCATAATTCTCAGGTCCGCGGAATGTCTTCCTATGATGTTGATTAAAACTTTATGCGGCTGATTAACTATCTCTTCGAGGCAAACCACATATGTGCAAAGGTTTTACGTATTTGGCATCTCTGCTCCTTCTGGTGTATCACTTTCGTCCCGCCCAGGAAGAAGGCTAACAAGCAAGTATCCCAGCACTCAGGGAGATCATCAGGGAACAAAATGCTACATATTCTTCACATGTGCCATGATTGTGACAGTTTAAATGAAAAAACCCGCGAAGGTTGGACTCTCAACACGTTAAGAAGTAGTAGCATCGGCTTTTGGAGAGCAGTTAATTCTATATGAAAATTATAGTCTCAGCATTTCCTTCCCAGTTTACAATTTGAAAGTCTGGGTTCTTTGTAAGAGCAAATCATTCTTTACTGTACCGAGCCCTTTTATAATTCCATATACTTGGGTTCCGTAACTACCTATGTCTTTTGAGGCTGATCAGGATGTACAGTGATGTGTGTATTAAAGCAGTATTAGTGAAATCACTGTGCTAGTAGCGGTTTACTATCTTGATCGGGTGTACGGCGGCTGGTATGAACTACTAAAGCTATTGAAAATATTATGTTTTGCAAGGAAGTTTCTTTTCATTCATAAAGACTGCTACCCAAATCTACATCGAATCCAATGTCGAATTATCAAGATTTCCCTCACTGCCCGACTTACCGTTTTGGGATTGTATAGATCCACGTGACCATCCATATTTGCACAAAAGGTCTCCTCCGTCTCCCGCACCACACCACTCCCGACCGCCCTAATTCCAGCCAATCACAAACCCACTAATCCAACCTTCAAGATCAACCCCGACAACCCGCATCAAGCAGCCTCTCAAAGCCGACTCCCACCCACCAACCCTTGCTGCCATTGTCCTCCGCCCAATCAAGCAATCACCTCACCACACCTTCACCAAACTCCAATCCACACAAACTGTCCAAAATGCCAACCGCCGAGTCCGCCGCCTTCCTCGCCAAAAAGCCCACCGTCGCCCCGACCTACGAGGGTGTCGACTTCGAGGACAACGTCGCAGTCCACAATGCCCGTGATGCCATTATCCGCGAGCAGTGGGTGCGCAGCATGATGGCGCGTCTGGTCGGAGAGGAATTGGGCAAGTGCTATGCGCGCGAGGGCGTGAACCACCTTGAGAAGTGTGGTGTTTTCCGAGGTGGGTTTTCCGTGTCTACGCTACGCTACATATACTAGCGAATGAAAATTTGGTTATTCCAAATAACCGGCTTGGATTGTGGATTATATCATTGTGTGTGATTTGGACGTTTTGTGCTGACGTATATATCTGCTGCAGAGAAGTACTTCGAGCTCCTTAAGGAGAGCAAGATTAAGGGTTACCTCGGCCAGGAGAAGAACCGTTTCGGCGGCGAGTCGGCATAGACGTTTGCTGTTTTCTTGCATGTTCAGCTATGCGATTGCGTTTCGAGGCTTGGGTTTGACGATCTCTATACCGCGGGGACCGGACAGTTTTGATCCTGGGATGAAATGGTCGGCTTTGGACGGGAAGAGCCGTGGTTTGGATTTGATCGTGTCAAAACTTGTTCTTATAGCCACCCAGATCGGGTCTGCGTCGGAGGGGACGAAAAGATGGCAAAAGAGGGTTTGGAGATCGCCCTCTTGTTGCTCTTCTCCATTTGTACTGTACATAATATCACTTTGTTTGATCTCCCTTCCTGATTCATTACGATGTTCAAGTTCCGTTCGCAGAGGTTGTAGTAAACAGGTGATCCACACTCGGTCCTTAGACGCGCGATGTATCCTTACCGAGCTGTGTCTGTGCTTCGGCCGCCGACTATATGCTAAATTTGGTGTATATCCTCATATGCAATGGTCTACTTAGATGTCAGGGTTATTTAATAATAAACGTTCGAGGCGGTCGCGCTTCGGTCCGGGAATGCCCCCGGAGGGACACGACCATCCGGCTGTCCTGCATCGTCCTCGCTCTCATCGTCACTTCCAAATATAATTTCGTCTCTCTCATCTGGGGGAGCACGCATCCGCATGAGTTGGTCCTCATCTAAAGATGGGGGCTGGTATGGTGCTGGAGGGGAGTGAATATCACGGCCAGAAGGTAGATTAGTGAGCAATGGTGCAGATGGTGGAATGAGCTGTGTGTTAATCTATGTAAGGTTAATACTCTATCCATATCATGACCCGGCAGGGTGGGTTTAGACTTACTGTGTCATTCATTTTGACCCATTTCGTGTCAAGCATCGCGAGGACTCGTCCCTCTTCGTCACGACCAGCATCATCCCCGGCATCCAATGGACCTTTCTCGCTGCGAGTACCGCCAGCATCCTTAGTGACTCGACGCTCCTCACGCCTCTCTGTCCACTCTCGCTTTAAACGGGACAATCCGCCTTTTGTAGAACCTCCCGTGCCAGCGGCACCTTCCTGTGAAGACCCTGCTCCACGTAGCCCGAGTAGAGTTCGTGCAGCTCGCAGCCACGCAATACCCTCACCGACTTTGCCCGATAGCTCAGCGTCTACACCAAAGAAACGACACGCCCGTGCCCGAGCAACACGAGCCAAAACTCTAGTATAGCCGACCAAATCCTCATCCACACGGCCTGCACGACCAGACGTAGACCCAACAGCACCTAGGCCCGCAGTCGCTTGTTCGGAGTACTCTGCAGCACGAACACAAAGTCTTGCAAATAGCAGAGCGCGTACCTTTGGGATCTCAGGTGCATGGACCATCCAGTCTTTATCATTCGGGTTGCGCGACTGAATACACGTCGCAACATACGCATCATCCTTAAGGACAGCCAGCAACGTAGCCTCAGCCAGGGCCAGAGATGACAGAGCCGACTGCGTAGCAGCCTCCAGCTCTGGTACTGTCGACACAGTAGCTGCCGTGAAAGTCGGCGAAGACGCTAGCAGATTGTGCACGGAGCTAGCCTGTAGTAGATATCGCGTCGCAGTCTGCACAGCCGCAGTGCGGACCTCCGCAGACGGGGTAGATGATGCATATAACACAGCGAGAACTTCTGCGCGCGCCATCCTACTCAATACATAGCCCAGAGTTGTGAGCGTAAATGCCAGTTCAAAGTGGATGCCTCGACCAGACACTCGCCCACGTGTCCGAATACCATTTCCGCTTGCGCTATTGCCTCCGGACCCTAGATTCAATCCGCCTGAGGATGACAGGGTATATCTCCATGTCGATTCCATCTCCGCACGGATCGTGATATCAACCTCGGTGGGGATATTCGGCCTGCCTGACGTGTCACCGTGAGGAGCAAAGGAATATGCATCTGTTGGAACGGAGCGACCTAGTCCATTCGAGATTGCAAATAGGTAGGGAATGTATTCATTCAAGGCGGACAGAACTGTCGGTAGTTGGGCATCCTGGCTGGCGCGGGGTAGTCGCTTGTGGGCCTTTAATGCGAGGCGGAGAGCATGGCGGGTTGTTGAGGCTGATTGGGGGAGGGATGGGTGTGTATTAGAGTAGATAAATGATTGAAATGAGAGAGGCGAGGTTGTTGGGAGGGTAAATGCGTAAACCATTGTGGAATGGGGGGAGTTGGAGAAGGAAGAACTGATGTCACTGCCAAGATCTTCAACATCCTTTCACATTGCAACTATAAACATAAAAAAAACACATTCTGGACAAGACAAAATACAAAACATGGAACATGCAACAATATATAACTAACACAGGAAAATACCCCTCAGGCATTCCAAGAGGGTGGCGCAGGTATTAAATTCGGTGCCGCTGGGTATATTCTGTTCCTGTCAAGCATACTTACGGTGGGCACAATCATTGCCGACGGGTGAAGGTCGCTAAAATAGGTCTCACTGTTGCCACCGGGTGCTGATGCTGAATACATCCTTAATCGTGGCCACGGACCATTCATTCGGACCAGCGGTGGGCTTGGTGGGTTCGTCATGTCATTGTAAACAAGAACTGGGATCGGATCCCAGTTTGGAGTTAGCCAAGTCCAAGTAGCCTCATCCCACATGTTAATATCAAGTCGCATACATATTCTATATGTTCTTGATCCGTCGGCAATGCCTACGCATACAAGACCTAACACTGTTGGAAGCTGGGGTTCATTTCCATTGGCATTCACATCCATGAGTGTCGCCACATCAGTCATATTTATTTGCATCATATTAGCCCCCGTATCATCTAGAAAGCTCAGATTCAAGGACTGAACATTTAGTTGAGTGAGTGTAGGTTGAGGTTTCACGCAGATGTACATCTTCGAATCATTTTAGCAGCGAAAGAGACATCAATATGGATCTGAACTCACGTGGCACACAAATGGCCCACTATCCGGCCCATCTTCTTGCGCACTCATCCATTGTAACTGTTGGGGAGCGGGCCCTGCACCTTGGAGCTATATATGTCAGTTTCTTGTTAACTCGAGAGTCTGAGGAGACGTACCCCTTCTACCCAAAACCCTTTTTGGCCTTCACGTTGAGCATTGATGACATCACATTCATTCCACCTGAAAGGTCTTGGCTGGCAGAGCTGAACGCCTTTAGCCCAGTAGGTGACAAGATGTGGATTCCACTTCAATTGCCCCGATCTGTATGCTTCGATGAGACTTCTCACATTGTCGGCCAGTTCAAACTGGTCACCTTCGCTGTCAAGCCATGCTAACATGCCCTTGAGGGTTTGCAGGCGCTGGACGACAGGGTAACTCAGGCCAGGAGGCTCCAAGGCCATCATATCACTAATGATTGTGTTAAACCCCCATTAAGATAAAGTTCCGGGGAATACTTACTCGCGCTTTTTCTTCTCTCGCAATAAACCCTTCAAATCGAATTTGAACTGATGGACCATGATGTTGTCACTAATCCGCTCATGGCATCTTGCAATCCGAGCATCCAAATCCCTAGTAAATATTAGTATCCACATATGCTTGTATGGCAGAAAAGACGTACTCAGGATCAAGATCAGGGTCATACAAACTCCACCCTTTTGGCACATCGTTGAGGTTCGTGATTGGATTCGATGCAGGCTGTTTGAACCGCTTCCCCCGCTTTGGCCGTACCGGTGGTGGGATTGCCCCTTCATAGGACTTTTTAAAATCCAATGCAAGTGCGGCCGGATCCAATGGTTCAGGAGGATCTCCAGGTGTGTTCTCCGCGGTAACAGGAGTAGGATCTATATCCATTTCATCTCCTCCAGACTGATTCTTCCCCTTGCGTTGTTTCCGGGTCGCACCAGACTTCGTCACCTTTCGTGTGGGAGAGGCCTTTCGTGTGGAAGAGGTCTTTCGCGTGGCCGAGGTCTTTTGTGCGGCAGAGGTACCAGCATAGTGACCCTCTGGCTTTTGAGCAGCAGCTCGCCGGGGACGATTCATTTTGAAGATTATGATAGGAACAGTATGAGGTTCCCAGGCACAGAAGCCGCGTGCAATGGCAAATAGTTGACATATGTTTGCTAGAATTTTGGGGATATTTGTATCCTACATACTACCATGACCAAACAAAGAAATAGAAGGGAAAGCCCGCTTCGAAAACAACAACGTAAAAGTTGACCTCAAAGAAATGGCTCGAGGAGACATCTGAATTTACATGAAAGAATTTGGAAAACATTCTTTGGTCATCAGTCCCCTTGGCTGAACTAGCAAGTGTATCAAACGATGCTAACTATAAGAAAGAGTCTAGCTCGAAAGTAAATTAGAGGGGTTTTCAAAGAGCGTACGGAGTACTATTCTCAAAGAAAGTAAGGCTAAAATTTAAGCCATGGTATATCAAAGAACTTGAGGTTTGGTTCTTTTTTTAGTTCCTCGTTACCTCATGTGAGCCAGCACCCCGGGTCCCTTGGTCTGCTTTCATGACGCTTTTTAGAAGAATGGAGACCAGTTGTTCTATTTCCGCAAGTGTCATCATCACTCAAGAGATTGAATTGACCTACACGAGGAATATTCAAAATGCCTTCTCTCGTGTGAAGGTATAGAAATCTCAAATATAAATTTGAGTGTTCCTACAAGACTTAGATTAAACGATGTCAAAGTTTTTCCTTAGAGTGTCAGCCAAGAGACAAAGAGATTAGTGCGAAAGGTTGTATGTAGTATCTCATCTTGTTGGGGGGAAATCAGGAGTGCCATCGAGAGACTGAGAATGTACGATTAGAAGGGTGATTCCATAGGGTAGTCACGGGTGATTGGGTTCACAACGAAGTACATCCCTGGTGGAACCCTCGACAATCCAAAGATCCTTTTTCGCTTCGAGTGGCTACAACAGCTTACTCAAGTTGTGGATTTTCTCAACCTAGAACTAGGGATCATGCACCAAGATATCGCGCCTCGAAATCTACTCATCGACCCTTGTACAAATAAGATCGCTCTCTTCGACTTCGATCGGGCTGCCTCTGGAAAGAGACGGTTATATGAAGGTCGAGATGACGTTAGTAGTGTCGTCTTCACACTCTACGAGCTTATCACGAACGATACATCCTTCTCGGGTATCCCCCACTGGGATCGACACATAGAAATGGTGCAAAATATCTCAGAATGGACAGTGAATCGCGAACTGGACTCTGACGTATCCAAATTCCGCAACTTCTTGAGCCAATGGGTAGCAACACGAAGACAGGACGGGGATATGAAACGATATCTCAATGCACCACACCGATTTACATGGCCGGACCTACCAACACCGCCCGATTACAATGTACCATTCGAGATGGGCACAACCTGGGATGGGAAGACGAACTGGAGGACCGGTTATTGCTCTAGATCCACCGCAGTGAAGATGGGGCAGTATTCCTTTCTATGGGAGAGGCCACCGCAGAGCCGCTCGTTGATCAAGGCTGAGAATAGTGTGAAGTAGTCGATCATGGAAAGTTATTTGTGAAAGACTAGTGCTTAGTGAAAGTGAATCAAAATACCAGCCTCATACTACAAGTAAATTTTACCTTCGGCATGAACTCACTAGGTCAGATTTGCCCTTTTCTATTGTTAGGCCTTGGTTCTGGAAGCAGAACATTTCATTCCCATGAGGAATAACTCCATGCATGCCCATTTTCCGAATCCACGATATCAAATGTTATACATAGAAAACTCGTCTGCACAACGCCTTTTTCCGCCTTTCTTTTGCCGTCCACATATAAAACTGACCCATTTAAACAGAATGATAACTGAGAAGACCACCAAAGAGACTACTGAAAAGACATCACAAGGCCGCTTATCTGTTCTATGTGATCGCCTATAAGGAGCACCTTATCAAGGTGAATACAAACTTGAATGGAGAATGAAGGAATGAAGCAAAACTCTTATATTTTCGCTTGGTAGTGTCTTATCAGCCTTTATTCTACCTCACTACTGACTTGATTCTTCTTAGAGGTCGGGTCTCCTGTCTCATTGGTTTCGGGTATGTTGTCACAGGCAAAAGCAACAAGGAATCCTGATTCATGGAGGGATCAAAGCTTCGAGCACATGAGAGTAACAAAGGAACATTCAAAACAATGAACTTCAATCACTTTGAATCCCTCTTTCTAGCCAAATGTCATCTTTGAAAGCTTTGCAAGGTACATATCCTTGATCTCGCCCATGGACATATTTGGAGTCTATATCTACACTTACACGCCGATCCCTCTCCTAATATTCACACTTTTCCTAATCAACAATTGGCCCAGGAAAACAATTGCATTACTAACATCGGGTTTATACAATGTCCCAGAACCCTGTATTCGGGCCCGGCCTTGAAGCGGAGTATACCAACATAGTCCAGATTGTGGAAGCACAGATTGAAATTCTAACATACAAGGTATGGCGACGCCGCGAGGTGATTGAGAACCTGGAAAATCTTTGTCGCGAGCTGGTATTCCAAGCAGCCTGCGACGAGCGCAAGCCTCGCAACCATCTGCTTGGGTATGCCCAATTCCAGCGTTTCTGCATGACGCTCAGACTTTGTTTACCAGAGGTAATCCTCGTCCTAGAGAGTGACTGGACCAGTTATCAGATCGGTAGTCGGATATTTGACTGGATGAGGGAGGATGATATTGAATACACCGCCGTTTGTATCCTCAAGGAGACACTCCTCGCCGCACAATCAACTGACTGGTATCTTTAAATGGTTGTTGGGAGGGTGGAATTCATTATCTAGCTACTAACCACTTACGATATATTCATCTCCATTATATTTTTTTCTATCTAGTATATACTCTCATAAAAATTCCAAGGATTCAGGTCAATCGACTAAGTTGCTGTTAAACGTAGCTATTGAAAGATTGAGAAACAGGGTGTAAATTCTCACAGCCAGCGTAAGAGGGCCTCAATATAGAGCGAGACCAACTTCTTTGGCAAGGACATCACTTGCCTGTCTATCCCAGAGCCAACGAGCAAGCAATAGAATGCTTCCAACAGACTTAGCTCCAGATGAAGGCGAATGAAGTCCTTGTCAAAGAAGTTGATCTCGATCTAAGTTGGTTCCCCATTAGCGCTAAGCTGGGCCTGTGTTGCGTAAATTTAATCAGATAAAGTACAGTACATCTTGCGTTACTTTCACCTTGACAGAATACTTCACAAATAAGCTCAATATAAGCTTCATCAAAAGAGAACACGAGCAAAACAGGAAGCCGATGAGGCAAGGTACTTTCTTAAATACTCACCAGGGATGTCTCATAAATCCCACTGCACCTTTTCCTTTTTTTACCTTCTGCTATTTTTAATTTCCTTTGTCTTTTTTCAAGAGACATAGCCAATGATCGGATATTGTTCCCCTGTTCGTAAGAGCGGGTGCTGGTGGATATAAACTAAGTGACACCCCAATCGACATCCATGAAAAGACCCGCTGACTTACGCTGCCAGTGGGCCTTTAACAGGCGCCTAACGCAATGAGGCGGATCTAATTTGCGCTAAGGTGTTAGTTAGTATATAGCGCCGAGTCAAGCTTCGCAGAAGATTTCCCTCGGACTCAGACATAATATATGTCTCCATAGCTTCAGTCTCAACTAGACAAGTCGTCGCACTTTTTTTTTTCGCGCTAGACTTGACCCAGTATGGAGTTCTAATTACAGAATGGTTAATGCGTTTTACTATCTCGCTTATTGACCTCCCTAATCTTGCTGTCGCGAGCAATCATGGGGAATCTTCCAGCCATTAAACTAACATCCACAAACGCTCTTATACCCCTTTAAGGACAAAATTTCAAAGTTCGAATTTTCCATATCTACCCCCTCCCGTTATCGTGATACTTCGGCTACAGTGCGATATATACATGGTCATATTGCATGGGTACTAGGATCGGAGGCATTGATACCGAACTTGGACATCATGAGAACATGGTTTCCATCCTTCCTTTTGGCCCTGACTACGACTATAGTCTGTGTCACAAATACCAATGCCGAATACACCGGAACTGACTGCAACCCCCTCAACGAGACATGCAGTGCTGATCCCGCGCTTGGAACCGAGCACACATGGCTCTTCAACTCAACTCTTGACAGCGAGCTCTGGGACATGAAGACAGGAACACTGGACTATACATCTGACGGAGCAGACTTCACCATCAAAACCGAGAACGCGTCGACTCTCCTTGTATCCAACTTCTACATTTTCTTCGGTGTGATGGAAGCACACGTCAAGATGGCGAAAGGAGCCGGCATCATCAGCAGTGTTATCCTCCAATCCGACGACCTGGATGAGATTGACTGGGAGTGGGTTGGATATAACACGAGCGGAGTGCAATCTAATTTCTTCGGCAAGGGGAATACGACCACGAGTGACCGGGGCGGATATCATGCTGTTTCAAATGCCGATACGCAGTTCCACAACTATACCTCGTACTGGGATAAAGACCGTCTTGAATGGTGGATTGATGGGGACTTGGTGCGGACAGTGAATTACTCCGAGGCGTTGACTGTGTATGGCAAAAACTACCCGCAAACACCTTGTCAGGTCAAGGTTAGCAATTGGCCGGTTGGTGTGAAGGGACAGTCGCAAGGGAATCTCGATTGGGGTGGCGGGTTGGTTGACTGGTCTCATGTTCCGTTTACTATGACTGTATCGAAGCTCCGCGTTCAGGACTTCTCCAGTGGGAAGGAGTACAAGTACACCGGACATACGGGCACGCGTGAAAGTATTGAGGTCGTCAGGTGGGTTTCTAGAAGCCAGAATTCAAATATTGTGTGATTAACTTGAAAATGCAGTGGGAACTCAACCGCTATAACACAAATCAACAAGGTACCAGCCAAGACACTATCCCAGAAATGGGATGATCTTGGCCAGGGCGCTCATGTCGGTGTGTACTGTGGCGCCGGTGTTGCTGCTGCTCTTCTCATTGGCGCATTTGTATTTTATTGTTTCAAGCAGCGTCGGAGCGGTCGTCTACAACGTGCCTTGCATGATGGGGAATACAGCGCAGAGCTTACGACGTTGAAGGAGTCAAAGTTGAGATGGAGACAAAGCGAGTTGCATAGCAAAAGCAGCTACCAGCCGGTTCCTTGACCAGAGTAGTGCATTTGGGTGTAGGGTTTTGGTCATGTACATCAATATAATGTGTCACTTTGCATGTCTGTGTGTTATTGGAGGGTTTGATATTTCTTGGAAGCATCTTTGAGCTACTAATGGAATAGCTATGGACATGTAAATATCATGACGTGCTTTCTATCTTTAGTGGCTCCCAACACAGGCGGAAAAATGGCATACCATGAACCTCGCAGGATATGAGATCCGCTCAGATGCTGATGCAAACAGAGATTGAAAATTCACGTCAATCCCGGACTAAACGAAGTCCTACCAATTTTCACATCATAAACAGACTAAAGCCGCTTGCAGCTCCACGCTAGGCGTTCGTACCCGTCCCAATAGATTTAGCGGCCCGTGTGGGTAGAGTTCTGGTGGCCGAGTTATTTAGAGGTGTGGCTCGTTTGAAGACCGAACTGGAGGCGATGATCGTGAAATGAGTTAAGTTGGGACAATGTCGACGACCACTAGAAGGACAGGCTTTGATTATCCTAGCAGGTGGTGGGACTGTCTGTGTTTTAGAGATGGAAGTAGAGGCGATGCTCATGGCTCGAGTCAAGTCGGAACAATGTCGTCGACCACTGGAGAGGAGAGGGTACGACTGTCCTAGTAGACGGCGGGGATGTTTGTCTTTTCAAATAGGGAAGTAGAGATGAAAGACGATCCGACCGGAAGGGCGACTGGAAGGGCGACCAGTAGGGTGGCACGCCCGCGACAACTGGACAGGACAGGGTATGGGTGTCGTAGTAGGTGGTAAGGATGTTTGTGTTTCAAATAGGGAAGTAGAGATGAAAGACGATCCGACCAGAAGGGCGACTAGAAGGGTGACATGTCGGCTCAGGTCCAGGCACATTTGTGGAATGAAGATTCAAGCTTGACTCTTTCAAAGACTAAGCAAGGCCGTGTACAACCATTCACCCCTCCATAACTTGGTCCTCAGAGAGATGACTTGGTGCACTGCTCACACCTGAACTGTCACTTTCTGGCGGCTCGGAAACTCGAGCACGAACCTGTGCAGTCCAGTCTTGAATGCTGGGGGCACCACCCTCAATGATGACAGGGTGTTCCTCGGCATGTTTTCCCAGGACAGTTCCAGCGTAGCGGGACTCCTCGCCAGTCTTGCTGTGTTTCTTCTTTAATGCAGTCAAGTAATCCTCCTTTTCGACGGCGTCAGGGTCCACCATGTCACCCTCGCTGGGCAGAAATCCAGCAACACGTCGAATTTCACGGTGGACAGGCCCAGTGATCCAGCCGAGGAAAGCATCGATACCACGCATATCTTCTTCACCCTGCCAATCCTCTTCCCATTCGCGCAATTGTGGTCGTATAGCTCCCGCATCTAGCAGAGCTTGATAAATATCTTCGAGACCCGGGACTGGGTCGTATGGGTGGGCATTTGCGGCATGTTGAGCTGCTGATGAGGCGAGAATGATCAGATACCGTCCAGTGAGATCCTGGATAGATTCCAAGACTGAGGGGCGTGTTGAGTGGAAGCCTTGGGCGCGTAGTATTTGGATTATCGGAGGACGGAGGAGAGCGTTATGAAGGTTTGGGCCTGACATTCTATCAGAGAATGAAGGTGAAAGCGTTAATGTGGAAAGATAAGAGTGAGACGAAGTGGAAAAAGTAAAGTACGAGGGAGAGTTGTGATGGCCGAGAGCGGCAAAAAGTGGCAAAAAGTGGGAGGTTAAACCCCAGAGTCAAGCTTGCGATCCTGAGCTATCCAAATTCCCTTGGCCATTCTTTCGAGACCATCGGGGGTTAACACAAAGTCTGTATTTCCCTGCGTTTTCTGACGTCTGTGTATATCTTCGAAGTTGAGGGACAAATGTCCCTCAACCTTTTGGTCGTTTGACGCAGGCTTTCGTACGATCTGCATGGTTTGTACTGGGACGACACTGTTGCGTTTGATGCCCCATTCTTCAACGATGATCTTCCCGCGTCTTTGCACTGTAACGGACAGTACAACGTTGACCTGCCCGTCCGTCTTTGTAAGCCACCACTGCATATCATTTTCTAATTTCTTTCGGGTTTCGGTCCATGCGACTTCTACTATGATGCTCGGGTAATGGGTGGACAGGCCCGTATGTGCTGGTACCCACGAGCAGTCTGGACGTTTCGTCTTGCCTGTCGTACCTCTCACTGACGCTCCCAGTGTACACATGACCGGATAGTTGCCGTTACCATCACCTTGTTGTATCCAAGATTGTAATATGGATTGGAATTGAGTGGTTGCCACCTCATGCACTGTGGTCGGCATTCTGACGAGTAGTTCATTGGTAGAAGGATCATAACTCTCCCAACATTTAAGTAGTGATTCTTCGGTATTCAAAAAGAAAACATGGAAGGAACGTTCGTCCATAGTAAAAATTGTATACTCCGAACCCCTACACTCTCCATTTTGATCTACTTGCTGGTCCATGATCCGTTGATAATCCTGGACTCCCTTGAACTCATATTTTGGGGCTGAGGGAAGATAGTCTTCATAGGACATGATGGCGATAATAGTTGAGAAAAATAGAAAATATACCTAACCCTGGAGGTACCTATAGCTACCTATATATAATATGCAACGTGGTAAGAATGACAAAAAGATGATGATTCCTATTGTTTCTATTTCTATTGTTCTCAACCGCGTATTATGTAAATGTTCTCCGCCAACTTCACTTCCGCATTTCACAT
The DNA here is from genome assembly GCF_001561935.1 of Penicillium griseofulvum. Classification (NCBI taxonomy): domain Eukaryota; kingdom Fungi; phylum Ascomycota; class Eurotiomycetes; order Eurotiales; family Aspergillaceae; genus Penicillium; species Penicillium griseofulvum. Next base: position 284,634 of record NW_024467433.1, read on the forward strand.
CGCTCTCTCCTTGCACTACCACTATTGCCATTATGCCTTTAAAAATCAAATTCTCAAGGCGGCCAGACCCCCCCGAAGAACCAACACCTGTACCTGCACCTCCACCTCCACCTGCGCCTGCGCCTGTGACTGCGACTGCGACTGCGACTGCGCCTGCGCCTGCGCCAGTCTCCGAAACTCCCCAAGCTCCGCGCAAGATCACACTCAAGATCGCACGAAAATCACAACCCGAGACTGAAGAGAAACCCAAGAAGAAGAAATCAAAGAAGCGACCGGCTGACAGTGCCCTGCCCGACCTTGAGCCCGAGCCCGAACCCGCGACGAGCCAAGTCCCCAAGCGGATAAAGCTGATCCCATCCAAGAAGCCTGCCTTACAATCAATCCGCATCAAAAACAAGGGGGTCGTTGTCAACCGACCAGTGGGCGTAGGCTATGACTCGGAAGCCTCGGATACCGAAAATGACCCTGCCATCGAAGAACAATTCATCTTACGAATGCTCCCAGGCGAAGACTGCGAACTTTTAAAGAAAATAATCAATGATAAATCATTCAAAGGGCATCAGTTAGGGATCAAGGCTCTCACACGTGAAGGCCGGCGTGCCATTGTGAGCGTTCGGGACCATCAATATGCAGCAGCTCTGGTGGATCTACCCTGCATCGTCGAGGGCATGAAAAGTTGGGACCGACGAGGTTGGTACAAGTCGGCAGATATCTGCCAAATGCTCTTGGTGCTGGGACGCGTCAACAGTGACCAGGAAGCTATGGAATATCCACTTCCCCCGGACGTTGACTGCCCCGATGAAAAGACACTTCAATACCCACATGGTCTCGCACCACCTCTCCGCTGGGTTCGCAAGCGACGATTCCGCGACCGCGTCAGCACGCGCACAATTGAACAAGTTGAAAAGGCCGTGGAAGAACTCATGGCAAAGGACGAAACTTCGATTTTCCCTCCCAAATTTGAGTTGGTGGACAGCGCATCTCTGAATCGCGTCGAAGGCTTGGTGCAATCCGGAGCCTACGAGGATGAATACGACGATGAGCAGGACGCATACGGCGAAGCGGAAGAGGAGATGGATGACTTCGAGGACGCCCTTGCTGCTGAGATGGAAGCCGCATTGGCTGCCGGCGACGATGAGGCACCGGGGGCAGGACCAGAGCAGGCCGACACTCCATCTATGCAGCCTTTCACACCAGCTGGAGGCCCTACCGAACGCGGAGACACCTCTGCCGATGAGAGCAACATATCCGACGAGGATGAAGAAGATGAGCTGGATGACGATCAGATCGAGCAGCAACAACAGCTCCAACAACAGCGCGAGGAAGTTGCCGAGCTAGAAGCTCTTATCCGCACTGAAACGGCACAGTGGGAGAAGGTGCAGAATCACATCCTGCGCAACAAGATGGGCCGACGTATCCAAGAACTGAAGAAGGACCTGCAACTGAAGAAAGTGTCTATGGGCATGCCCGCCGGGGACGATATCTAATCTCCCCTCTTCACATATGTTGAAAATTGGGAATTCTTTTCGGCGTTACCATTAATAATCATACCCAGTTTGTCTGACCGAATGCGAGTCCGGTCTCCATGTTGATACCAGCGCTTAGCTACCTCGAAATAATGAAAGTTACGTCCAAACCACACACATAATGTTGTTTTAAACATCATTCCATCAAATCCAGACACACCTTCATTACCTATTTACCCACCACAGGATCCCCAGTAGCCTGTTTAACCGCCCCCTCTACATCCAACTTCTCATCCCTCTCCAACTTACGTCTTCTAACAGCCTCCCTCTCCGCAACCTCCCCCTCAGGTTCAACCGGGCTCTTCCCAATCCTATCCCCAAGAATCCGATCATGTTCCACCCTCTTCGCCCCCAAATTCGCCGCCAAATCATCTGCTTCCACAAACCCAGGATGACCAGGCCCACTCGCACTCCCAACAGGACCAGCATGCGCCCCAGCCTGTGCACGCTGCATCCCCATCCCCTTCCGATGAACAGTATCCGCAATATACCCCTCCGCGGGCTGCTGCTCTACACCATATTCTAGATCAACCTCGGGAGCATTGTGCATGTCTTGTTCGTGTTTCTGCTGCTGTGCACTTAGACAAGCGCGAGTTTCATCGTTTGACGGCTGGGACTCGGCTGTGCGTTTGATTGCTCCAACTGTGTCACCGTGGTGTCGACCTGGTTCGGTGGTTGCTCGTTGCTCTTGTGGCGTGTGTGAGACGGGATTCGAGGATTGCACGTAGGCAGCTTGTTTTGGTGGTTGAGAGGGTTGATCATTGATTTGGGATCGGGGTTCCATGTTGGATTGTTGTTAAGTTAGATTTCTATTTGGATAATTTGGATGTGATGGGTTTGAAGTGAAGAAATAAACTCCCGCAGGTGACAGCTACTGTATCCACCTATGACGTCAGTGTCAGAAGTATAAGTTCCAGGTTTGGAAATACTTGAATGTTCTTATGTTAAGTGATTAGAGTATAGTCATTTAATATCCTTGCATAAGTACTACGCATATGTTTCGTACTAAACGCCGGATGTCCACTTCCAGCCAAAACCGCATTGGTCCGCAAAGATCGTCTTGACCCAATCTGTCGGGTCCAGAGACTACTCTTTACGCGAGGTTGGTCTCTATCGCCCGTCCCGTCCATCCTGTCCAAGTGACGATCAGACTGATTGTAGACTACTTCGAACTGTAATCCCACAAATCAAATAGACATGTCCAATCCATTTCTATATTAAGTGGAATTTTTTGACTCCACAGTCCCGCTCGCTTCCGGCGATTTTCCCATTTTCACACAGTAAACCCTCCGATATCTACTCTCTACACCTTCTCTATCTACTCTGTACATACCTACGCAATGGATAAACAGCTCTACTATCTGCCCCAGGGCTCGCGAATCCTCGTAACTGGCGCCAATGGCTACGTTGGAAGCAATGTCATCCACAGTCTACTTGAACTAGGATTCAAGGTGCGCGGAACTGTCCGTTCAGAAAAGCCATGGCTCGATAAGATGTTCCAGGAGAAGTTCGGACGGGACGCATATGAATCTGTTATTCTTGCTAACTTTGAGAACGTGGATACCCTGGCTGAGGTGATGGATGGTGTATCCGGTGTGGCACATGTGGTATGTGATTTCCAGTTGGATTCGGGGGTTTGTGTTAATGTATCGGGGGTAGGCATCGGATCTCAGCTTCAGCTCCAACCCAGAAGAGGTCGTGCCCTGGGTGTTGAGAGCTGTTCATAATGTGTTGGAGGCCTGTTCGAGACATCGTGATATCAAGCGGGTTGTCATGACCTCTTCTGCGATCGCGGCTTTGTTCCCCCAGCCGAATAAGGAGGGTATTGTTGTTCGTGAGGGTGAGTGATTAGTTTATAGAGAGGAAAAGGGTAGGATATATTGACTGATATATGTTTAGATTCTTGGAATCACGAAGCTATCAAGCAAGCCTATGATCCGAATTCTCCAGAGCATATGATGGGTTGGATTTGTTACGCAGCTTCCAAGACCGAGGCAGAGAAGGCAGCATGGAAATGGGTGGAGGAGAACAAGCCAGGCTTCCAATTCAATACTGTATTGCCTGAGTTTACTGTGAGTTCTGCACCTAGATGAAATCCAAAACGGATGATACTAACTCGAAATAGCTCGGGAGAGTCCTACATGAAAATATCCCCGGCTCGACAATGGGGTGGGTCCGCGGCCTGATTAAGGGGAATGCCGCTCCATTCGAAGGATTCCCTCCACGTAAGTGGACACTGCAGTAACATTGGTGATCATAGCTAATGTACAAAAACAGAATACTTCTGCGATGTCATCGACATTGCGCGTCTGCACGCAGCAGCTCTGCTCGACCCGAATACTGTCTCCCGCCGACTCTTCGGGTTCGCTGCTCCTATGAGCCTCACTGATATAATCGCGGTTATTCGCAAGCTCCGACCTGATAACACTTTGATCCCTGCTGCGCCTCTTGACGAGGGACGTGATCTGAGTGAAATTATCCCCGCCAAGGAAGCAGAACAGCTCCTGCGGGACTTCTTTGGACAGGAAGGGTGGACATCCTTGGAGGACAGCATTGCACAGGGCATTGAGGGGTGCTGAATATTGTAATCTTGCAAGTAGATATGCATGAACTAGCGGTGGCGCTGTTGAAGACTCTGAGCCGAATAATAATGCAAAACAAGGGACACTGCATCATTTTGCAGGTTCTGGGCCCTTTCCACGAACAGCTGCCTTCTTGCTGGATTTCTTCACTGTCGAATGTGTTGAAACTTTCCCTTGTGGCTTTCTGTGACCATTTTGACGACATGCAACACGCTTCACTGTTGACCTCGACAGTGCCCCATCGACTGTAGCCGCGATAGCAGCACAGCTAGGTGGATCATATTTCCTCGCTAAGCGCGCAATGTAACGCGTAGTCTGTTCACTCAACGTAGAAGGACGGCCTGATCTGGGCTTCGAGGTCAGATCTTTGCGCTCTTCAAAACGCGTTTTCGTGCGGTAAACAGTGGATCGCGCGACGCGTAGATCTTTGGCGATTTTGGCGGCCGGGTCGCCATTTTCGAGGGCTTTGATTCTTGCAGCTCGTGTTGTTTCTGATAATTCGGGGCTTGGAGCTGGCTTTTTTATTTTTGATTGAGACATGGCTGAAGTGTCGTTGGGGATGTTGTGATCTCGGGATTGCTGATGATCTTTAGTTTCAGGTCTATATAACTAATTCTATTCCATACACTAGTTTCCACTTATTTAACCAAGAATAGTTGGCCGCTTGGGTGGCCTGCCTTGTTATGTCTTTTTAATGGTCTTTGAATGGTCTTTGTTGTAGTCTTTTGATGGTGCGTTTATCGGTATTTTGGGAGTCTTCTCAGGTATCTCAGATGTAGGTTTTTATGGATTTGATTTCCTTCATCGGATATAGGAAGGATACGACGAAGTAGCAGCAGATTATAGAATTAGCGGTGTGACGACTTTTCCGTATACAAGGTTCGATTAACTGCCCTATTGTGCTAAGCTTTTCAGAAGAATTCTCAGTCTCGTTGCGCCCCAAGCCTAACTTGAGGTCACCTCTGGTGTTAGCCAACCTTCATATTTGTAACTGGTGCAAGCTCCATAAGCACACCCCACACAACTAGGTTACAAATTGTAGATCTGAGAACCATCTCCGCACTGGCAGCAGATACAATAAACATCCCGCGTTTCGGTGAAGGCGAATCAGCCACGGGTGGGCGTCGTTTCTCCTGTCTGTGACGATCATCTGTGGTTCTGTGAGTTTTTATCGTTCAGAAAGCAGGCGGGATATCAAAAACATACCTCGAATCTCTTTCATTTTTGTAGTGTAAGCATCGATTTCTTCTTTGCTCATCTATCGCCTAACTATTATGAATCCTGAGTGCTCTTCAAAGCGTTCATTTCCAGCCTCCAACGCCGCCGGACTGACCAGTCGTCGCTCGATTTTCGGCCATAGTGGTTTTTCTGGATGCCGGCCGGTTGGATCCACTTCATGCAGAGTCCCAGGAATAGGATTGGGCTCTGGGGAGTAGCTGGCCATCCCAATAGGGTGGTGGTAGAGCCTGTATAGTATACGAAAAACCGTCTACAGTGTCTATCGCTGGGGAGAAATTGCGCTGCGCACTATGCAGGGCTTGCCTGTCGAGTGTCGGAGAGAGAGGGGGAAGATACGGATCGGAAGGGCGACGATGCGGATCGAAGGGGGGGAGATACGGATCGGAAAGGCGACGATGCGGATCCAAAGGGGGAAGATACGGATCGGAAAGACGACGATGTGGATTCAAAGGGGGAAGATACGGATCGGAAAGACGACGATGTGGATCGAAAGGGCGGGGATACGGATATGAGGAGCCAATGCGTATGCCTGCTGGGGGTGATCCGTCTCCGGTACGAGGTGGTGGCCTGTAAGGGTCTTCTGCTGTCACTTGATGTCTGTTGTGAACATCGTGTGCACTCCGGCCTCCATTCAATAAGTGGCCAATGAGAAGGTGGCCATCGGATAACGTGTCCGGATCTGAATTACTCCTGAGGCTATAGCGATGACGCCTTGTCACACGATTCTTACTTCTTCCCGTCCCTTGCCTACTATCAATGCTCTGAAGCGAAGCCTGGTCGCTCCATGAAGCATCATAATTGGGAGTAGATGCTATGTCAGAACTCCGCAAAGGTTGTCGTTCTGGGCTCCCTTCCTGTGACTTGTTCCTCGAGTCCCTACGAGAGACGAATACGTTCCCGCTATCTCGTAGGAGGTACCGAGAATTATTCGTAGAGTCCACTTCCTCCGAGTCACTACTAGGATTGCTAGTGTCCCCTGCAACTGCCAACGACCCAGATCCAAGTGATGCTTCTGATTGATCCGGTTCCGCTGAATCCACACGAGGGAGAACGAACAGGGCCAATTGCTCCATATGGTGTCCGACGTGCCGCTCGAATGTCAGCGGTGGCCGGATGTCCACATTACACAGAGGACAACCCAGACCAGTCTGCAAATTTGCGAACGCAGGATGTGCTTCAGAAATATGTTGATACCACTGCCGACGACTACCATAGAGCTTTGATGGGGTACTGCACTCGGGCGATAAGCAGACATATGGCATCAAGTCTCGGAATATATGATGGGCCCAGTCTTTTGTGTTCCTGATTGTGATCACAAGATAACAGTATGGACATTCAAATGGGTTATTATTCGCGGATTCCCTCGGTGCATTGGGTATAGACAGGGATTCATTTGCTGTAAATATGCTAGGAGCGTATGAGGTTTGGGAGATACCCGACATGAATCCTGTTTCGAGAAATTGGAGCTGATCCATGTCTTCAACCAGGGGCATCTCCGTGGCCACTGTTTCTGAAAGGTAGTTGGACTCAGTTTCACCTGTGACCAGTAGTCCTTTGCCAAGCTTTGCTTTGTGCCGCTCAAAATATTTCAAAACAGCTTTTTGTCTTGCCATAGCGGCGCTTAGGCGGCTAGCCATGTCTGCATCGATGTTGGGGAACTTGTGAGAAACATGTTGTTGGGCCCAAGGCTCAAAGAACGAAGCGTTCTTGATCTTTATCCCCAGCAGACGATCGTGGTCAGCCGGTCTTCGAATGGCCATGGATATCCGGAAGAGGAGATTGATAATATTCCGTAGACTCTGGTATAAAACCTGAACGTCTGTCATCGCATTTTTGTCGTCCTCCATTTCCGTATCGCTCTCGTGGAATTCTTCATCAATATCTATCTGGTCTTCGTCTTCTTCGTTCATCACTTCGGTTAAACTTCGTAATACCCGTAACATTCGCTGCAGAATCTTCACTGTCTCACTCTTCAGATGTGAAGCATCACGGAGCCGATAGTCCAGCGAGGACTGTCCAGTTTGATGAGCGCCAATATTACCAGCCCAGATTCGTAGTCGGCCCAATTCATCTGACCAGCGCCGTTGAGAGACTTCATTTTCGTATCTTAAAAGTGCATCTGAAGTGATTGATTCCGTGAACTCTTTCAGGCACTGATTGAGTACCGTCGAAATAGTGGTAGCCATTGCGCATTGAAAATAGTCAAGATAAATAGTCGAGTGAGAGCAGAGATACACTGAAACTGCGGGGTAATACCTACATATGTAGGTAGTCCTGGGGCTGAAAAAGAAACTCTCACTTTTCTGGTCTTTCCATTCTTCTCTCCTTGTCATCTCGTGGATTACCTTCATTTCACTCTTATATCTCGACGATGGTCACAGGTATTGAGGCCACTGGTGTGTCTTTAGCCATTCTTCCCTTGGTAGTGAACCAGCTTGATAATTATGTACGAGGACTGGAAAAGATCAAAAAATTTCGAAAATATAAGTGGCAGCTAGAGGATTACTCTACTGGACTCAGTGCCCAGTACGCCATATTGCTGAACACCTTAGAGCTGTCTCTCGAGGGTGTCGTTGATGACCACGACCAAAGATCTGAGCTGATCAGGAACCCGAGGGGTCCGGGGTGGAAAGACGCAGATTTTCAACGCCGATTGATTGAAAAGCTCGATCGTGACTACGTTGCTTTTACTGGTATAGTGAAAGGACTATGTCGTCTCCTAGAGGATTTGTCCGACAAACTTGGACTCAAGACAACGGATTATTCAACTGTAGGTTAAATTATACATCGTACTAGTTCAGGAACTCATACATTCGATCCCACAGGCTGCATCGACAATTTCTTTGAAGGCCCTCAAATTTCGCAAGATATTCACCACGGCGATTTACGAAGATATTCTGGATAAAATTGACAAGACAAATCAAATCCTGAAGACTCTCTTTGAGCAATCCCAACACCGGGAACAATCTCGACAGGGCCCTACCAGACGGAAGATCAATCTCAATCAACATCGAGACAAGCGAAGACATGCGAGTTCCATTTATAGAATCATGATAAAAGAGGGACAGTGCTGGAATTGTTCATGTCAGGATGGACACTCTATTTGCCTTCAGCTTGACAAAACCCCTCTCCATGGGGCAAAGGATAACTACCATATCTCTATGGACACGACTTTCCGCATGATTCTATCGTCCTCCAAGAATAAATTAGCATCTAATATTCGGAGTCGATGGCATGAGGTTAAAGTAGAGGCCGACAAAAGTGTCGAATCTCCCCATGTTACCATAAACCCTCACCCTTCAGCCTGGACACCAAAGGTTCGTTTTGCTGATATGAAGACAAAATGCGAGGAAGACATTCACAAACCACCTCGCCCACGGGGTACTCCCGTTTCCTCTCTTTGCTCAGCCTTTCATGAAGTTGATATGGCAGACCCGCACACCAACTCTGATTCCATTGGATATATTATCGGTGAACAGACCGCCACAGATACTCGATACTATATGAGTGTAATCCACAGCATCCGCGATGAAATACACCTTCGTTCCTTGCAAGATACCCTCCTTGGCTCCCCATCGTTACCAGGTTCCCCAATTCAAAGCTCCAATGAATTGAGTCGGCGCGACAGGCTTTATCTTGCTACTCTTCTCGCTTGTAACGTTCTACAGCTTCATGGGACGTGGCTCCAGAATAAATGGAGAACGCAGGACATTCTATTTATTCAATATCCTGGATCCAATAATCCCCTGTTTGAACACCCATACCTTTTACAGAGAGTCTTCGGCGCACCTCAGACACACCTCAATGGGTCGACCTCGGAAGTATACGAAGGATCAAGTCGCCGTCAGATCTCAAACAATATTCTCTTTCCGCTCGCACTGGCGTTGATTGAGTTATCACTGGGAAGGGCTATATGCACACTCCATGGGCCTGAGGATCAGGACTCCTCTGAGGAAGTCTTTTACTTCAACACCGCAACGAGACTTCTTCAATCAGTATACCGGGAGAGTGGAACAAATTATGGAGATGTTGTTAATGCTTGCTTGTACTGGTCTCGAAGCAAAGGCGACGGTTTTGAGGATCCTCACTTTGACGAATCTGTGTTTGACACGATTATCTCTCCTCTACTGAAAGACTTTGATTATTTTGAGGGTCTCTCCTCTAGGGCATAGAGTGAGAGGGCTGCGAAAACGGTTCAGCTATAGCACAGCATCTTGCAAGGAGATCATAGATACGCCAGATTGATTGAATAACAATAATTTGCAACATCTACGAGTCTATCCGTCTATCCATTATGTCCCAGTCAATGTCCAACCATGACTACCAGCCCAAGATTTAGTATTTAATAGTATATATGTCCCGCCAACTTTCTATGGCCGTTCGAGGAAAGTTGGGAGACGGCAAATTCCAATAGCAGTTAAAATTGTACGATGGGGAATGTCTAGTTACTGTGGCAATTTGACCACTGCTCTTCCTGTAATACCATCTTCGCTCAGCTTCTGTATCAAAGTGGGCACAGCCGAGAAATCAGACACCTCGATTGATGGCTCTATCGTGCCAGCTGCTGCTGTTTGCAGTAAGTCGGTCAATTGAGCTTCAGTGCCCACGGACGACCCTATAAAGGTAAGACCTGTCGTTCCGTTAGTGTATGACTTTGATCAGACCACATTCAGCAGCCATCTTACCTCTAGCAGTGCAGAGGGTAGCCGAAAGAGGAATGTCCAACTCATTCGGCGGCAATCCAACATTCACAACAAAACCCATATTTCTCACCAGGTTCGGTGCCATCTTCAATGCTTCCTCCGTACCAGGAACAACAATCACCGCATGCGCGCCCCCTCCCGTGAACTTAAGCACTCGAGCAATCACATCTTCTTTCTTGTAATCGACAAATATTTCTGCTCCGCCCTTCATGCTTAGGAGTTCCTTGTCATCCCCGGTATCAACGGCAATAACCCGCAAGTGTTTTATCCTCCTCGCAATTTGCACACCAATATGGCCCAAACCCCCTCCAGACCCCAGAATAACAACAACGTCACCAGGATATATGTCATTGTCGAGTTTTGCGAAAGCACCAACCATCGTAAGTCCAGCGCACAGTAATGGCGCCGCAACTTCATCAGCCAGACCCTCCGGGATCAAAGTCAGGAACCGTGCATCGGCAACGACATACTGCTGCAATGTTCCTGGAACATGGCGACCTGTATTTTGCTGCTTTGGACAATAGTTTGGGGCGCCTTGTCTGCAGACGAAGCAGTCGTTGCATGCACTATAAAGCCATTTGACGCCGACGCGTTTGCCCAGAAGAGATTCTGAGACTTCGGGTCCCGTCTTCACTATGGTTCCAACTCCTTCGTGGCCGATGATGGAGTTGTATGCACCCCAGCCTAACATGGCACGGAGTTCTGAGCGACTATTTAGTTGGGTTAGTTAGTTTTGCAAGGGTTGAATTGATTTTCGAAAGTATACACTTACCATAGACCGGTGCAAGTTAATTTGACGAGAACTTCATTTAGTTCAGGACTTCCGACTGGCACGTCATTTTTTAGAACAATCGTTGCATCTTTTCCTGGGTTTTGCACAACGGCAGCTTGTTGTAGAATGGGTATGGATTCTGCCATTGATGCGAGCAATGTTAAGGAGCGTTAAATCCGGGGTCAATATTCCAAATTATTTATTATCCTGTAACCCCACTTTTCGGCTTTTCTGGTAGGAAGTACCGATGTTGAAACCAGCTTTGGATTCCATTTGTCGAGCAGAGGATGATATTCGGTTTGCCGAGGTTATTGGCTCTCGGGCAAGATATCGGCAAGTAGATGACGGGACGGCAAATCTTAGAAGCAATTGCAACTAGCAAATTGTGAGGGTCAACTAAATGAATCAATTCAACAAGAGCTATCTCTAGCAAATAAGGTGGTAAAAAGAATTAAAGATGGTTATAAACACTCGAAAAGATATAAACAAATCATTGCATCCACTGCTACGGCTCACCGGTCTAGTTGAAATGGTTGTATTGTCTCGTATTTCAAAAATAAATATGAAGAGGATCTAGTTGAAGCTTGCAGAAGAACGCGTATTCTGCTCAATGCCGTACTCCCTGTTCATCTTGGCATTAGGCTACCATTACGGTACTGCAGTGATATGTAGGTTCGTGATCTGGATGTGCGTTGATCGTCATTGCATGTTGATGCAGTCATCAAGACAGCAGGCAATTATACTAGCCATTAGCGGGTCGTATCGAGTCGTGCACTTATTGTATTTTATTCTAACTTTTTGTTTCTCTGCACTTTGCAGCTGGTGCAGCCAGATGTGCCGATCCCTCGTGTCTTGTTCCGGTCCATCCGCGAAGCAAGTTCAGCAGAACATGTAACCCTATCTTTTGATTAATGAATAATTGAGGTGATTAATGTGAATGTATTAGGCTCTGACTGACTCGAAACAAGTTACAAGAGCTTCAAGCAACTAATCAAGATGGCACTGGCTCTAGGTATATAGGGCTCGAGTGATGTGAACGTTGTGCACTACACCTCTCAGCAGTGTATCTATAGATCTATTCTTTGTGGTCTTTTTAGCCCTCTCGATACATTCAAGCTAGATTTTAAATGTCGATTCTTCCAAGATTGCGAGAATATAGTTACCCAAATCGGGAATATATATTGTTGTAGTAGGCACTACACTGACCAAATATATTGCTGAAGTAGTGTTTTAAGACGTCTTGTCTGTTTTCATTGTAGTGATCCTTACCAATTTCTTTATCAATGTCGTTTCATCTTGCTTGTCTTTCTATATGTAAACATACCACATAACACCTACTCCACACATAGGTGAATAGTGACGCCGATAAAGTTTTAACACCCCATATAGGCCCACCCACACACCGCCTTCCCTTTTTATTACACCGCCGTTGTATATACGCGCTTCCATTCCATAGCGTGTGTATCTCGCGTTCAACATGCTTTTTGAATATATTCCTACAATTACCTCCTTTTCCAAGCTTCATTTTGATCCTGTAGCATACAGATATGCCTTCTCGCTCTGAGCTCACCCCAGCTATCAGAGAGAGGATTTGCGAGCTCCATTCCGCCGCTAAATGGGGTTATAAGCGTATCCATCGGAGATATCCAAATGTTTCTCTCTCTACGATTCGCTATACCATCAAAAAAGAACACGAAAGGCACGATGGCGTCTCAAAACCTCGCTCTGGGAGACCAAAGAAACCCAAGGACGCCAATAAAGTGAAGGATGCCGATAAAGTACAGGATGCGGATCAAGTACAGGACGCCGATAAAGTGAAGGATGCCGAAAGAGCGCAGGATACCGATAAAGTACAGGATTGTGATAAGGTACACGACGCCAATAAAGTACGTCTTTTGGATGCTATTTCAGGGAACACCCGTCTTACCCACGAATACCTTGCTGAGGTTCTATGTAGGCACAGAAATGAGCAAAGATGCACAGAATATTCACACATGCGTTCACATGACAATCGTAAATTATGTCACTTTGGGTTACAGTTGGGAGCGACAACTGAGATTGATATTTGTCGAACCCAGATTTGTGTCATGGTTTTCACTGGATGGTGGTCGTTTAAGCATGGTCTCGTGTATGTCTCGAACGTTTAAACCACGATTTGGTAGGTGCCAAACTAACATCTCTGGCAGCATCTCAAGATCTCTGACGTATCGTCATCTCCGGACCTTCAGCTGTCGGCAAAGGGACATTGAACGGTAACCTTTTGGCCACACATCCTAATAGATTTGGCCTCACTGTATCTCATACGACATGAAAGCCGCGACCCGGCGAACTCGAAGGCGTCGCTTACTTCTTCGTTTCTCCTTCGGAGTTTTACTCTCTTGTCTCCCAAGATGCTCTCGTGGAACACGCATGTTTAGCGGAAAATATTACGACACAAGCAAACAAACTATTAATGACCAGACCAGCAAAGGATTAGTTGTGGTGCTCTATATCGAAATGGAGGGTGTGAAGCAGATGAAGGCAAACCCCAGCATAGATGCGTGGTGCGTTTTTATCAAACCACCTAGCTTTGAAGCTCTCGAGGCGCGCCTTAGAGGCCGGGGAACCGAGAAGGAGGAGGACATCCAAAGGAGACTTGCACGGGCTAAAGTGGAATTTGAATATGCCAACTCTCAGACGAATGATAAGATCATTGTCAACGACAATGTTAAAACGGCGTACCGGGAGCTTGACAACTTCGTATTTGGGCCAGCATGATATTTTATTCTCCTTCGTATAAAATCTTTAATTGTCAATTGTTGCGCTGGCTCTTCAATGTCAACCAATTTGAAAAGTGTGGTCACGTGGTGATATCATCGCCAGCATGTGATGACGCCGAGGTCTGATTAGTATTCAAAACAATTCCACCCGTGACCCGAGGGAGAGCCGATTATATTTGAATAAGATATCACGTTTCCTCAATAACTTCCTTATCCAAAACGTTCCCACCATGGCAACTCTTTTCACCGTACCGATCAGCTCTACTGGGGGCTCAATCACCTGCACAAACCCTAGCACAGCCAAAGAGCATGAGACCATCTATGTTCTCACCTTTACTTCACCCCCGGACAACCGGCTGACACCTATTTTTATCGATGCTTTGCTGCTCGCCCTGGACATTATTGAGCATCGTTACCCCAAGGGTGTCGTAGTCACTACTAGTGGAATTGCCAAGTTCTACAGCAATGGCCTTGATCTTGATCTTGTCGCGCAAACTGAAGGGTTCCTTGAGAACTGGCTATGGCGATTGTTCCGACGCCTTTTGACGTATGTTTTTGTTTCACTTCCTCAGTTTGAGGATGCAGTCCAATCATGCATAATCCCAAAAAAGCAGAATGCTAATAACCGCTCTAGATACCCCATGCCAACCGTGTGTCTACTAAATGGTCATGCCTTTGCTGGCGGTTTCATGTTGGCTATGTATCATGACTATCGAATTATGAACCCCGACCGTGGTTTCCTCTGTGTCAACGAGCTGGAATTTGGCGTCCCTCTTCAGACGCCCATGATGGCTATCTTCCGCGAGAAGCTGACCCCAGTCACTTTCCGAAATGTAGTTCTAGAAGCTCATCGCTTCGGTGGACGCAATGCCCTCCAGGCCGGTATTGTTGATGCCGTTGGTGGAGCTGAGGAAACGCTTGCGCTGATCCAGACACGCAAGCTCCAGACTAAAGCTGCGACAGGTATCTATGGTACCATGAAAGAGGAGATGTATGCTCGGGTCTTGAACGGCTTGGATGATCATTCTGGGAACTTGCAGTGGAGGGAGAAGGTTGAAGATAAGAACCAAGCTGTCCAGAAAAGAGGGTTGAAGGATGTGGAACAGTTTGAGAAGAATGGGAAATCGAAGCTTTGAGAGGGTAGAATGTAGAGATTTCCGATTCCTTTGTTGATACTATACTAAAGTGTATACATATATCTCTTGTTAGTTCAACCGTTAGACTAATGATTTGACCTATCCTTTCGGTGCTATATCCTCCAAGGTGGGAAGAGAGTACATAACTAACTGGATGGTCTTATACAATTCTAGGACTATCAAACACACCAGGATTGTAGCAACAAAATTGAACCCTAACTCAACGATAGAAATCTAGAATTAAAGGACTACTATGGTGATCTATCAACCCACATATAATAGGCCTTCTTAGTTTGATTTCGACCACGCTCATATTTCGATACGTGCATGACCAAAATGAAGCGCAGTCATATTGCGGCTTTCCAGGGTTTTATGACTTATGGCTCAAACTACGATCACGCACCTGGATATTGCTGTTTATGTCGACTGCGGATGCTGCCAGATACACGACAGCCCAAATTATTCTGTCACAATTGCTTCACCATACTTTAAAGATCTCGATCACTAAGTCAAGAAACTTGGAATAATTTTTCCTCACCGAGAGGCTTGACAGAGGCAATCCAATATCACTCGCGCTTCACATAGTGGGTTGCTAATAAGAAATTCTACCAGGCAAGCAACCCCATTTCTTGTCATTTCCAGCTCTGAGATATTCTGAAATTCTTATGAATGAATACAAGTTGACTGCAGCCTATCTACATATTCAATAGCAACCAGGAAGTGAAGTGACCCTGATTACCCGGTGAAATTGTACTGAACCCTAGGGATCCTTTCCTGCCGGTATAGTTAAATAGCCTTCACTCTTTCTATTTAAGAGATATCAATTGACATCCTACGAATTGAAAATACGATTAACTTGGGCGGCATCATCACCTGGGCAACTGCTGTTCAATATTTATATCGCGGCTCTTCAGAGTTCTCTGAGTTGTCCATCACAACTTCTCAATATTTTCCAGAGTGTCTCAGATATCGCTTGACACCGTCATTTCTTTCAAACTGTTGAGCTCTTCTCCAGAGACGTCAAGCAAAATGATTTCAGCCCTGCCAGAGGACCTTCCCAAACTATATGTTCCTCTGCTTCCAACAACACCACCCTTGGTAAGTATTTCCCTTTCCTTCCTTTCATCTTGAACCACCTAACCTAACATAGTCAAGTGGGCCTACCACCTATCCCGATAAAGAGGGATCCTCATGTCCCGCTCTACCACTGGCAGTCCCGACATCGCCTCGTTAAGAGGATCTCGACATCGAAGGCGGATATCGCCCCGAGGGAACCCAATGGCTACGGATCTCCGCTGGAAAACCGGTAGATCATCAATAATATCGACAAAATGTCCTGCGAATAATCTCTAACAAGAAGCAGGCATCCACGCCAGTGAGTTGTCTCCTTGTCCTCGGTGGTGATTCGGCATGGTTCATGCTAATCATGTGTGTTTCCTACAGGCTCCTGCCGGACTCGCAGGAAAGAGTTCTAAGCTGATGGCTACTCTGTCTCAAGCCGAGAAGTTCTGGCTGAACGATAGTGGGAATCTTGGTATTTCCCGGGATCAGGTTGATCCCAACGGCGATTCTCATCGCGTCCCATCTGATTCTAGCCCATATTCTGACCGTATATAATTATCAGATATGCTACCACAGACAAGGCCGCTAAGTATCCAACGAACCATCTGGGTACGCTAGCAAGAAACTGGAGTACGTTAACCGATCCATGGACTTACTCGGTGCCACCTGCTCATCCCAAGTCGATACATGACCGCCTACGCAGGAAATCATTCCTAACTACCAGCAAACAATTGCCACAGGTGGCAACGCATAGTAAGCATCCCTTCCGGATACGTTCGTTTAGTTCCATGGCTAAGGATGCATATTTCCTACTAGTGGAATCTGGCCGACACTGTGTTGGTGCACCTCTCAAACCTCCCGCTGGACAGGCTGGTGGTGCAGACCTGATTCCCAGTCCTTGAGCAGAATATGCTATGACAGTGCCGTGGAAGATGGCCACTACATGGGGCATATTTGGAATTGCCTCGAACTTACTTCCCGTATTGTCTTAGGTCTTTGGCCATCCGGAGTTTTCGCTGTTGCCAGAGAGCTCAGGGGAGGGGAAGCCTCAGACTTGTTGGCTAGAATGTTTCAGCGTCTTGGGGAGCTCGAGATTTCTAGCGACGTGGCTAAGAAGATAATCTTTGGGTACGCGAAACGTAATCAGATCTGCCACGGAGCTCCCCAACGACAAGCGAACTCGCCAGTTACTTGCGAGCCATGTTGACGACTTGGAGAAGTCTCTACCCGACGATCACAGAGTGGATCGCGCCCATTCGACATGGGGGGTCAACCTCTGGAAGGAGTGCGGGAGTTATTTGGAGGAAATGTGAAAGTCGACTTCGGAGATGTCGTAAATCCCAAGTTCATCTCGACTACTCGCCAACCTCCCACGTACCGCCGAGAGAAGAAGTTCAAACACGCGCTGGAGACAGGCTTGTTCCAGGATGACCTGGATTAGCTGGGCCAAAAAAGGAGTGGGAAAAGCTCACGAATCCCCTCCGGGTCCATAAAAAGAGGCGCCCCAAGGCCGGTCGGTTTTTGTCCATCGCTACAACATTGCAATCGGAAGCTGATTTACTTACCAAGGCCATCGAATGACAACACAAGCCTATCAGTGCATTATCCATAGGATCTAGCACAGCTGGAATACACGGGCGTTTGGTACAGCTGTGCTATAGAAGACACCTAGAGGCACTTATAGCGATTGCCGCGTATCAGGCAGTGCGCAGAAGGTTGTTTGTCAAGCTTGTTTTTTGTGCCATGTATAAATACCCTGCTATTTGCTAAATTCAC
The DNA here is from genome assembly GCF_001561935.1 of Penicillium griseofulvum. Taxonomy (NCBI): domain Eukaryota; kingdom Fungi; phylum Ascomycota; class Eurotiomycetes; order Eurotiales; family Aspergillaceae; genus Penicillium; species Penicillium griseofulvum. Next base: position 302,189 of record NW_024467433.1, read on the forward strand.
CAGCAATAATTCTTCTTCCTCTTCCTCCCCTTCGCTAGTAGCCATAACAATTCGTTTTCCTTTTCTCGTTCGACGAGGATAGTAAGACTCATCCTCGCCAAGTATGGTCTTTCTTCTTCTTCTTCTTCTTCTTCTTCGGGAGGTGGCTGACCTCGGGAATCTCATCTTTTCATTGGAACACTTCTTCAGATTCCTAATTATACCATCCCGAGACGAACTCTTTTCCGAAGAGTCCCTTAGATAAAGTATGAGCCTATGGGTCTGATAGAAGCAATACCCCTTCGTTTATTTAGCCCTTTATAAAACTTGCCAGTGCTTCTTTAAATGGGTTGAGGAAAATGCCTTCGGCGGTGGCAGGGTAAAGACCATAGCTCTGTCAGACTCACACTTCCTCCACTAACGACACAGAAGTCACCTCCATCCCTAGGTGGTATCGAGCAAACCAAACTACTTGTATGATATAAAAATGATCTACGATCAGCATATATTGACCCTTCCACAATTCAGCTCCACGATAGGGTATCGGTGCTGGCTGCTATATACACCAAAGTCGTGCAGCGAACAATAACTATCTTACTTCTGACCGGGTAGGCTATTCTAGCCCCTAATAGGCGGGTCTTTGGCACCATAGGGACGGCGAGCACTAAATGCCTTTAAGGGTCTCACCTCGCTAATCGCGCAGGCAGCCATCATGCTGCCGACATCAACGCTATCGCGGAATCATTCAACGATATCAACCTTCTCTCAAGGAACTAAGATTCCTGGGACACATCAGATCTTACGGTGTGACCCGCGGCTGTGCATCGGCGGATTTAGTTGACTGTGCCAAGCACATACTCATGCTGCGAGGCTTGACCAAGGGGGACATGGAGTCAGTGGGTAACGCCAGATTGATTGGGTTGGAACAGAAACGGTGGGCACACAAATCGGTTTGGGATGACGACTAGCGATGCTTCGAAAACTCGCAGACGACGCAGCTATTGTATCCCTCGCTATACATGATCGCAAGTACCGCGCAAAGTACTTAGCCTGGGATTTCGATAGTAAAGGCGATAGTCGAAAAACCAGAGCTCCATGTAAGAGGCCCTTAATCATTTAAATCTATACAATGCTTGCCAGCGTTTCTTTAATTGGAACTTTTATATGCATAGTTTCTACTTGTAGCTGCACACCAGCCTGGACCTGGCACTATGTCATTTTAATGCTTCTAAGCCACGCCCGACAACAAATTTCCAAATTAGGCTGTCTTCAGTAATTTTAAATTTTCAGTCGAAATATATGACTGGGTCTATTCTCGTATTTGTGATGATCCCTATAGGATTCATTCAGCCTCGCGGAGTCCCAATTAGGTTTGGTGTGGCGGCTTGGATCTGTTAGTCAATACCAAATACGAGGTAGAAGCAAATATAATTCTTTAAACAGTTCAATTTCCCATGCTTAATGCAAGCTCTCTATACATCATCGCATGATTCATATCACCGCACTTTATCTATCGCTATCACCAATAACCACAATTGCTCAACAACACTACCTACACATCCAGCAATGACCTCAAATGCCTACAGGGCCATCCGCGCCAAACAAACCCCAAGTACAATCACAGTGTACCAAGCCTATTCCCCTGAGATAGCGGATCCGGCAATCAAACCTCAAACATTCGTCCCTCCATTTTCGCGCGATAGAATGACATGGATCAAACCCTCTTTCCGATGGATAGCGTCCCGCTCAAGCTGGGCAAGAAAAGCCCACCAAGAGCGTATCCTAGCAATAGAGATTACACGCGAGGGGTTCGAATGGGCATTGCGTCATTCCTGTTTGAGTCACTATACTCCCGGTAAGGAGCCAAGCAAAGAGGAATGGCGGAAGAAACTGCGCGCCAGTCCAGTCCGTGTTCAGTGGGATCCCGAGCGCGATATTCTACTAAATTCTTTGAATTATCGGAGTATTCAAATCGGGTTGAGTGGGGAGGCTGTTGGGAGATATCTTGATGAGTGGATTGTTTCGATTACTGATGTGACTGCTACTATGAAGAAGATCTTTAAACATCTTGAGGTTGGGGATATCGATGCTGCCAGAGATTCTTTGCCAGAAGAGACTCTGTATGTTTTACCTCAAGAGTTGAAGGAGAAGCTTAGGATGAAATAAATTTTGTTCTCTCCTGCCCTGTCTCTGTCTTAACGATATTTCACAATATAGCCCTAGATAGACCTCCGCAAGGCCTATAAAGCCCACAACCTAGCCCAGCCCAGCGCACTGTTGGGTTGGATTTGGGCCCTCTTTGCGCCCCTGGTGGGCCATGAGCCCCCATCAATGGGCCTTTCAGGTCTAGCCCTAGAGAACCTCGGCACATCGTGTTTTGGCAATCTTCCATGACCATTAGTTTCCATTCATGTAGTCATAATTTCGGCCGTCTTTCATCGTATTGGTAAGATGGCCGAGTTGGTCTAAGGCGCCAGGTTAAGGTATACCTTAACTCCACAACTAGCAATAGTTTCCTGGTCTCGCAAGAGGCGTGGGTTCGAATCCCACTCTTATCATACCTTTTTGTTTTTTGTATGTTCTACCTTAATATAAGGCTTACTGGCTTGATTGGGTCATTATTCTTGTTAGTGGGGTGTAGAAATGGGTTGGAGATTAGAATTTTAAGGTTCAGATCTATCGAAGTCAGCTCTTATTCGCTAAGTCAACTACAAGATGCATTGAAATAATATATTTTTCGATATTACTCTCCACTCTTTAGGACTACTAACTAGGTTCCTTTTCCTTAAAATGTGTAAGAGTATACTGGCTTCAGGAGTAAGCCTATCAATCGGGTAAGATGTAGTGAGCCGAGAGAGTAGCACAATGTATTATCTGAAGTGTACCAGGAGACTATCACTAGTTAAGAGTGGACTTGGAAGAGAAGGACCTTGGAATGCGTGTAGAGAATAAGGGATTTAGATCCATATTTACCTGGTACTCGTGGCGAGTTTACTGGATGTGTATATTGACATTTTTGTTAGGACTCAGCGCTAAATCTAAAAGAAGTCTCGATTCGGTAGACATGCTATATCTCTTTTCTGTCGTCTTTTTAGCAGTGAAGTGCCAAACCCAGCGCCAGTCCACCCAAGAAACTATAGTAAATAGTCAAGGAAACACAGATCCAGCTTTGTTCATAAGTTGTAAAGTACATAACTTCGTAAAATTCCGTAATCCCATAATAATCAAACGCCCTTTGTGGGCTCAGGTCTTTTTCGTCTTGCTAGGACGGCCGAGCCTCAGCGGTCCTTCTAACTGATCTACCAGCGGCCGATACGGCGACGCCAAGACATGTTCCGGCGCGCGCCCTCGTCCTGGTTCCCCAGAGCTCGGTCGACGTAATTGCTCTTCGTGCATGCGATCAAGCGGTTCTCCGACAACCTGATATTTGGCCCAGTTGATCGGGGGCATACGGACAATATTCTGCGGAACAGGGATATTGCCGAAATTCGAAGCGGGCGAGCCATCTGCATTCGTGCGCTTTGAATCATTTTCACTATCTTCATCGTCCCCCGCATCGTCCTCGGAGAACTGGATCACAGCTCCATGATCCTCGCTTTTCAACCGACCTGCTGCCAGCTCGTGTGCAAACCCCTCTGGATCAGCGGCAGCGGCCTGTTTCATGCGATCTAATGCTTGGATATCGCGCAAGCTTTGCTGTTTCTGCATTTGCAGGATTGAGATGGCGGAACGCAGCGCGATGGCATCTGGATTCTCGCTCTCGGAGATAGGGACAGGAGGCGGTCGGGGCTGAAAAACGGGTGGATTAGGCGGAGGCGTAGGGTGTGAATAGTGGCCATATGTCTGTGAAGGGAGGTGCGATGTTGGAGAGGGGGATGCAGGTGGCGGTACGATTGATGGCTCATTGGAAGGGACTGGGGCGAGATGAGCAAACACGGGTGTCACCGGGGAATAAGGCGGGCGAGGTGGAGTTCCCGGCTCTGGGGTTCGATCCCCTCGTTGCTGCATGATGAGATTCGACAGAGTTGAAAAGGATCAAGTTGGGGCTAAGTGGGGGGATAATCGAGGTCGGTGATAACGGATATGCGGGTTATGACGACAGCGGTTCCTGGATTTGCGACAATCACATGTGCGATGCCTTTAGATCAAAATAGAGATATATGAGGAACTCTTTTCTATTTCAGATCTCAAATATAAAGAAAAGACTGACTTATAGGGATTTGTTTGCCATCGGATAGGACGAGGGCGTCGGCTAGGCAACACTCATATGGATAGAAGCCCTAGAATACAGGCTTTTGAACGCAATAATGATTGAGACTTGGACGACAATATGTACATAATCTAAGATCTACAACAATAGATCCGTAGATTAAGATAACCTTAGAAGTGAACTGTGATCTTCCATCTTACTGGTGAAACAACACAATTGACCGCCTCATCCTGCGCCTTCACCGCCCGGAAAAATCTATGAAACATCAGACCACTCGCTGTTAAGCCCATTCCTCTACAAACCCCAAAATGAAGCGCAACACAGATACAAGGGCCTCCCTCGATGGCAATGCCATGCCCCAATCCAAGAAGCGGGCCCTCTCCAGCGAGGAGGCTGCTGCCTGCTTCCGCGAAGGCCTCTTAGAAACTGCGGAGCAGCAGAAGTACACCAGCGAATACGCCAAGTCTTCTCCGTATGTATACACAAGACAATAGTCCAATGGCAAAATTCTGATATGTCTGAATATTCAGCTACCTTCATGGCGTCATTCACCCTCTAATCGAGCCCTCTCTCCTCCGCTCGGTCCGCGATGAGATTGAAACCCAAGTCTCCTTCACCGAGAAGGAAACAGACATCTACAAGATCTTCCAGTCTGGCGATCTCGCCAACCTCGATGGACTGGATGACTCCTCTCTCTCCAAACTGCCGTCACTACTAAAGCTACGCGACGCAATGTACTCAGCACGGTTCCGCGAGTACTTGTCATCCGTGACTGGCTCCGGCAAATTGAGCGGGCAAAAGACTGACATGGCCATCAATGTCTACACTGAGGGTTGCCACCTTCTGTGCCACGACGATGTCATCGGCAGCCGCCGCCTCAGCTACATCCTCTACTTGACTGACCCCGACACACCCTGGAAACCTGAGTGGGGCGGTGCCTTGCGCCTATTCCCAACAACCACCAAGAAGGATTCTAATGGCGAGGATGTCAAGATCCCCAGCCCAGACTACAGCCTCTCCATCCCTCCCGCCTTCAACCAGCTGAGCTTCTTCACCGTTCAACCGGGCGAGAGCTTCCACGATGTCGAGGAAGTATACCACCCACGCGACGACGAGGACAAGACACAGAAGCGCGTGCGCATGGCTATCAGCGGCTGGTTCCACATCCCTCAAGAAGGAGAAGACGGCTACGAGGAAGGACTGGAAGAGAAGCTCGCGGAGCGCAGCAGTCTCGCGCAGCTGCAGGGCCGAGGCGATATCTACGACCTGCCGCAACCGCAGGTGGTGTCCTGGGAGGAGCCCGAAGTTGAGGGCAAGGGCAAGGCCAAAGTGGAGGAGCAGACCGAGGGCGAGTTCACAGAGAGCGATCTTGCCTTCCTGCTTCAGTACATTGCGCCTTCATACCTGACCCCCGATATCGCCGAGGAGATGTCGGACGCATTCTCAGCCGAGTCCTCGCTCAGCCTAGAGCAGTTCCTGAGTGATAAGTTTGGATCACGCGTGAGTGCGTACATCGAGGAACAAGAGCGACAGCCCCTTCCTGCTTCTGCGGATGAGATCCAGGCGCAGCGTGGGTGGACTGTTGCTCGTCCTCCTCACAAGCACCGATATCTGTACCAGCATGCTTATAACGACGAGGATTCCGATGAGCCGATGAACCCGATTCAGGAGCTGTTGAACGTGTTGTTCCCGTCGCAGGCTTTCCGGAAGTGGCTTGCGCTTGTTACTGGTGTGGACCACCTCACAAGCCACAATTTGCTTGCGAGACGGTTCCGTCGTGGTGCGGACTATACTCTTGCTAGTGCGTACGCGGGCGCGGAGCCTCGACTTGAGTTCACCCTCTGTCTTACCCCGAGCCCGGGTTGGGAGAAGCAAGAAGAGGAAGATGAGGATGAGGATGAAGAAGCCAATGGCTCATCTGCCGAGGCAGCCAAGCCGAAGGAGAAAAGTGACGAGGCTGTGGAAGGTCCTGCTCTGGGCGGATACGAGATTTACATGGCTGGTGATGATGATGAGGATGAGGAAGAGGAGGATCCCACGAACGCTAGCCAAGTCCTGGGTCGGAAGGCCAAGGCCGATCCGGCTATCTACCGGTCTGCGGGTGCTGATGAGGATGATGGTATATTGTTCAGCACGCAGGCTGGTTGGAACCGGCTCAGCATTGTGCTCCGGGATAGCGGCACTCTCAAGTTCGTCAAGTATGTCAGTGCTGCGGCCAAGGGTGATCGGTGGGATATCACTGGTGAGATTGGCGTTGAGTTTGACGAGGATGATGAAGAAGAAGAAGAAGAAGGAGAAGGAGAGGAAGGTTTCAACTCAGGTGAGAAAGAGGACGATGATTCCCAGGACGGGGGGGAACAGGCAGGGGAATAGTCATGATCCTTATGCAGTGCATAGGTACAAAATTGATTGTAGATATTATATATATGGCGCATATACGACTTGAATTGACTTGATGAGATATCTTGATGTTTCAAGATCATTCACATTAAGATTATTCGGAGGTTAGTTCTTATCGAAATGTTTTTCTTAGAGACATTCAATCCCAATAGATATCCTTACCTCGGGATAATAGCGGGAATCTCGTCCAATAGGGCAATTGAACCCCGTTTTAAAATCTTACTATGTCGCTGGAACAACCTTGGAAAATTCCGCAAATATAATATTTACCTATTCGTTCAGTTCAACATTCAATATACAACCAGACTGCAATACACAGATAGAAATTTCAGTCTCAGGGTCTACCCTCAATTCTACGACTGACATCATCGACAATTGCCATGCGGGACGATCCCGTAAGCGCGAACTGAAACAAGCACATGGGACGAATGGACCTCGGACGAAATCTGAGACACAGCAAGGACCAAATAATTGGTTAATTAGTGATGATTAACGATTATTTCCGAAACACTATTGATACTAGTCTTGAAAGTGGGTTACAAAAGGACAAAATATGTACAAAATTTTAGTTTACGTAGGTAGTGCATGTATGCAGAAATTTAGTACGCAAGAGATAATCAGGAATTGATTTCTGGAATTCTCGGTTGGGACGTGGCTCTACAGATGTACGTTCATCCCTTCAGGGTCTTTTGACAGACACGCGACAGCACGTAAACCGAGAACAGAAGTAGGAGGTAAGGGATGTGCCACGATGAAAGGGAGGAAGATCGTGGAATGATCTACCAATCATAGCTATGGGTGAAGGTACGGACTTCTCCGTGCAAATGTAGGATCCAGGCCATGCTGCTTAGGTTCGCAGGATTCTGATTTAGCATAAGGTAGTGTGGATTGTGGTTCTGGACTCTGTCTGATTTAATGAGTACGGAGTAGCGGATGTACCTTCTACGGTTGTCTTCCGAGTCGGGGTTTAATTTACAAGGCGGACGGTGGATCATTTCCTATAGTAGATGTGGCGAGTAGGGTATTCCAGATTAGTGACGTTTTTCCGGAGGGATTCACTAAAGTGGCTAGTTGTGAGCCAGGGTAATTTTACTAGATCGTCCCGTCGATCCTTCTCACGATGATTTCTAATGAACTTCTGTTCTGGCCGTTGAAAAGTGGGAAAGTGGAAAAGTGGAAAAGTGGTCCGAAGAGGGGCCATCATGTATAGATCGACGTGGACCTGAAACCCTAACGTACTATTGGAGCCATTTACAATATTTAACTGGTTAGTTATATGGATACGAAGGTACTAACAGGGTTATATTTTAGTTTAATTTATTAAGCGTATGGCGCAATATTATTATACCCGAACCTGTACTTGAAGCTGCGTATAGGGTTAATAACAAGTAGATAATGAAAAGCCGGCGCTAGGTCAAAAGTACAGCTGGGCTAGAGAAGAAAGAGGTATTGGAATGAGAAAATCTGTCACTGTTGGAAACTGCCGTACCCTGGTATCTCAATTAACCGCCAAACACGAAACATTTAACCAAACCAATGACCTACTCGGAGTAAGCGCTCTATGTAAAAGAAGCGTGATGATAATGAACGAGAAATTGAGTAGGCCAGAAAAGCCCATGTAAACCATGCTCTATCTTCCCCTCATCCCACTATCACTACTCCGTACATCCATCCAATATGTCACCAGCAGAGGAAACCCTGCAGTCCGAGATAGATATACCAGAACTCACCTTCGAAGTCAACGGCCTCTACATCCTCCTATCTGACTGAGGCGACAAGAGCTACACATTCCACTGGCGCTTTTACCTACACCAGAATCCAACATCAGGCTCGATCTACCATCTACTAAATGACATCGATCCAACCATCTGGCGCTTCGAACATCTACCCGACCAGAGCGTCATATATGACCCATCACTTCTTGGAGCTCTTAAGATAGGGGTATTAGATTCTATCCTCCACGCGCATTTTCTCGAGCGACTTGGCCAAATCCCACTCGTCGATTCAGTTCGATTCCGCGAGAGCATTACATGCCGCGTATGGCTTAAGGAAGCTCTTTTTGCACTGGATGATGAAGGATATATCATTCTCACTCGAAGTGTGGATGATATCGAGGTTGAAGCGACGAACCTCGCCCTTCAGAATAAGAGTCTAGGAAGGCGGACAGTTGTGAGGAGTATCGGTAGCCAGGGGTGAGATTCCGGGTGTCATATGGAAGAACCAACCTTGGAAGTGGGGAATATGGCGACATGTGCAAGGAGGGGGATATTTTATACGGATCAGAGTGGCAATATTGGAATACGGAAGTTATTTTAGTACGGAAACTAAAAACATATCATATTGTTTCAGTAGGGTAGGTTTAGTAGGGTACGAAATAGTTGTGTTACGACGGTTGGGGGACACGCCGGAAGTGACGTGTGGACAAGACGGGACGTTTTCTGGAGCATGTGGATAGTTGGGAGGATAATTTATTACATCTGTGCTCACATTCTATGTAAATCCTGGTATGATCTCTTCCAACCTTGTCCGCATGTAACCTCTAAGCTTTGCATGTGCGCTCCCCAGCTTCGGGGAACGGAAGCCGGTGCGAGGATCGTCGGCAGGGGATTTTGAGTTGACTCTAGTGCACCGTACATATGCAAATGTGTTATGTGTTATGTGAAATGTACTTGGCACAATGTACGTTGTTCTGTATATGCCAAGTAAATAGGCAGTAGTGCAGAGAGAGGCACGGGATCACGTTGCATGGTAACCTTTTCCGAAGATCAAGACACCCTTCAGATGGTTTAAACGATTATTTGCACAAAGGGGTTATTGCCGTGCGAGGAATAGGAGGAATTGGAATAAGAGGCAAAAGAAAAACAAAACGGAAAAAGGTACCCACCCCCTAGACGGTACGACCCGTGTGTCAAGACAGACTATTGGGAAAGGGCAGCAAGGCACAGTCCCACGACCCTTCTTAAAGGCGTGGATGCAGGAATGGGCAAGGGCCACGGTATTGTCATAGGGCGATACGCAGTGCCAGGTAGTTGGGATGGGGGGAGCATGGGGGATTGCCATGGGCCAGCCATGAGCCCATGAGAGGAGAGGCACTTGCATGAGCCATGCACTATTGACATAGCGAACTCTAAGCTTGCCTCTATCCCTTGATCGAGATAGGTCAGGATGAGAGTGTACAGCGTTGTAAAGATAGAGTCGTACTCAGAATTCCCGTTGACCTTTTTTTATTTCCGGGGGCCAACTGTTTAGTCGAGATTGAACCTGGAGTGTCGGATAAGCTGCCTAGTTGTCTCCTATCGTCAAGTATGGAGAAGTGCTACCGTGTCAGAGGTTCGAGGAATGTACCGTAGATCAAGTGGCGATCTTCGAGACATTCTGCAAGGCGACGATGGTGCCATGTGGCATGCTAGAAGAGGAAGATGATAGACAGTAGTACTTGACATGCATATGTTTATTTTTTTTTCCCATTGAATGCTGCCTAAATTGATCGCCAGCCACAGTGTGGCGGTGCTAGATTTGGGCAGGGAATTATATTTTTATTTTGTATTTTATATGTTTTCATTACAAACGGACTAGATCTATTTCTGGACGAACACCCGATCAAACGGAGATGAAATTAACTCGATACGTCAATCGATACGTCAACCTAAAGTCTTTTGGGCAATGCAGTTTCGCGATCGTTGTGGCGTAGGTACCCGGCTAAAATACCCCATGTCTCATATTCTGGGACAAGGTTATTAGACCACATTTATATTGTATAGTCCTTGATAAAAATAAGAAAAGTCCAGACCTAGAACAAAGTAAATAAGTCGCCAAGTCTCTTAAGTCACACTGAGATATTCGGAACCAGGATATTACCCGTGAGAAAAAAATAGCCGCGCGACCTCATGTAACCCCTCTGACAGGTCAACATGTGATGATTTGGGCGGCAGGGACGGGTGGTTGCATATGAAGCTCAAGCTCATGGAAGCGTGGATCTGTAACACATTTTCTGCCTGTGTCCGAGGTGTTACGGGGGAGAAAAAGTGGATCATATGTTTTAGCTAGAGTAATATACTAGATATTAGGATACCATTACGGAGTATAGGATTGTAGCATTATAGGATTATAGGATTATAGGGTGAACAAAAATAATACCTTCGGCGAGTAAAGATAAAAATGCCATGTGTAAAAAGAGAACAAGGATTAAGTATGCCGATCCTGCCATGTGTCCAACGTCAACATTCCTTAATCTCCCAAACGGGATTGTGCAGTTTAGCCCCGGTCGTGAATGCAGCTTGACTGGATGGAAAGAGAAGGAGAGTCAATACACTGCAAGGGAGTATAGCCACGTGAAGTGTGTATTGTAATAAACGTGAAGAACGTGTTCTCCTTGCTTGACCTAGGGGGAATATCTTTTTTTTTCTTACATAATGTATATATATATATATATACATGTGCATATATATGTGTACATATGTATAGGATATATATATGTAGAATATGTAGAATATAATAGTTATAATAGTTATTCGAGAGAAGAGATCATTGAAGAGAATATAGTCTAGATCAGGGTCAGCCTCGTGGCACAGTTGCAGTAGGGGCTTGGCAGTAATACCATTACATTCTTCTGAAATTTATTCAATTTTGTTATATTTTATTTTGGATTTTCTTTATTTTATTTCTTATTTTATTCCTATTTTACTTCTATTTTAATTTGATTCCTTTAGTAAAAAAAGGGATAAAAAGAATAAGAAAAAAAAAAAAAAAAGGAAAAGGGTTTCAGACTCGAAGGCGGTTTCGAGTCTCCAATTTTCTAGGAACTTCTTCTCTTCTACTCTTCTCCCTTATAATACCTTCGGTATGCTGACCTCTCTGTCTTTACATGTTATGTCTAACTAGTCTAGCCTTTCTTTCATCTTGCGCCAACCTACAAAACTTTCACAGGTTTCACTGTGAATCGTTTCTCCGCTATACCCTCGATTTGGAATATGCGATAGTGGAAGAGAAGACCGGGTTGATTTTTAATTCTTATTCCCCCGCCTGATTCAGACTCTTTCACCATGGACCCTTCTGTCGCACATCGACCATGGGAGGCCGTTTCAGGGCCTCAGAGCTCTGCAGGCTCAACGCAAACCCTCCCCTCTATCTCGACCCTCACCGCGAATATGCCTACAGCAACCCCCTCGGAGAAATCCCCCGGAAATGGCTCACTAAACACGATTGAGCGTGATTCGGGAACTTGGTCAATGCCGCAAAGCACAAGTAGGAAACCCTCACCTGGTATGGATTGGGAGCGGCGCGGTGCTGACCATGTAGGATCGTCCACCTACTCCACGACGACCAATGGCACCGGCAACAATTATCCCTCTCTCAGCTTCATATCCGCGTCGCAACCTTCACCGAGCCGTGGACACCCGGCTGTCGACCGCTCCCCTTTCCCCCACGACCAATCGACGACCCCTTCGTCCGCGGGCACTCAACAGCCCTCTCCAAACTTCAACCAGCCAACTTCCACTCTACCCTCCATCAACCAGAACTACGAAGCCCCGTCTCAACGAGCGAGTGTGGCAGAGACCACTGAATCCCGTCGCAGCAGTGTCGACAGTCGCATGAACCAAGGAATCAGTTCTCTAGCCATAAACCCAGCCTCGCCCTACCACAGCACGAATGCCTCTCAATCCTCGATCGTCTCATCCCTACAGAGAGAGCGCGGGATTCCGACCGACATGAATTCATACCGAGGACCCCGCTACTCAGGAGGCAGTCAGCCCCTCTCTCCACTGGGTCCTCGCGCAACCGACCAACAGCGCAGTTTCGCAGCCGGTCGCACAGCTCCGGCCATTTCTTCAAATCCTCGGTCGGAAATTTACAATGCCGAAGCACCCACGGCGGGTATGGCATACGCCTTCCCAGATCCGGACATGGCGCGTTCAAGCTCCGTCTCCTCGAAGGGAGAGTCGAACCCCCCATTCTCCCGAAAGGGTAGTATGGCGGAGTCGATGAATAGCATGTATTCGGAACGTATGCCACGAGGACAACACGGTAAGAGGACCCCAGTCCGAAAACACTGCACGCGCAACACTAACAAAATCTTCCAGACCTACCCCAAAATGTACACCACCACCACTCTCTTCAACACAAGGCAGTGCGAGAGTTGATCGGCGAAGAAGACGGACCGCCGGGTAGCACACCGTACAGCCGCACGCCCGAACTGCGCGTAACGCACAAACTAGCCGAGCGCAAACGGCGTAGCGAAATGAAAGACTGCTTCGAAGCGCTCCGGCTGCGTCTACCACCCGGTCAAACCAACAAGTCCAGCAAATGGGAAACCCTCACCCGCGCAATTGATTATATCGCAATGCTGGAGAAAACGGTCGCGCAATCCCAACGCGACCGGGCCGTCATGCAGTCCGAGATGGATGAGATGCGCGCCCAGCTCAACCAGCAAGCCAATGGCGCCTCCCGCCCACCATCGATGTTCGAACATCACATGAACTCCAACCAGGTCAATGGCCAAGGCCCTGTTTTCAGCGGATTTGGCAATGGCGCTCAGGAGCAGCCACGGACGTTACCGCCTCTTATGAATGGTTCTAGTGCACCTATGCAGGGCATTGAATATGAGCGGCGGTAGCGAGAAGTGAGGTACGAGGAAAGCTGAAGTGTATGAGATATGACTCACGCAAAACCCATGACTTGGTTTTTGACTATCCCCCTATAGATAAGATCCCCGTTGGGGGGTTTTATATTTTGTTTTCTTATGGAGTGGTCTCTGTTTCTCATTTTGTTATTCATACCCGCAATTGCTTTGCTTTTTGTTTTTTTTTTTTTTGGCCACTCTATATGGAATACGAAAGAATATGGTATAGCTGTAATAGCTGAAATATGGATATTCATGTTTACTGTCTTCTATTTCTATAGTGGATCTCTATATAGACCATAGATCATAGACCATCTAGACACTACAACAGTAGACACACAATTTAGACACAGTTTAGACATAATCTAAACATCAAAACATTTTGTTTCAGAAAGAACATCTTTAAATAAGTAACGAGTATCATAGAATTGATCTATTTTTATCTCTCCACTAATTAACTTGTCGAAGCGCCCGCCCCCGGTCCGGCGCGTAGTGACGGACGCTCTGACATTTGCATCCAATCCATCACCTTTCACTCGTCCGACCCTGGTGATCGCTCTGCCAGTGGTCCAATGACGGACCTTGATGAAATAGCACAGAGCTAGTTGCAGCGGGATGTCTGGGATCGCTGCAGAAATTCACCAGCGAGGATAATTATTGGTCGGGTTGTTTATAGCTTGGAGCTGTCGCTGTACAGTGACCGGGCTGGACTCCGTGGATTCTGCACTGTGATGATGAGAGAAATGCAGAAATAGAGCTTGATAGCCTAATCTCCGGGCATTTTTTCTTTCTTTCTCATTCTTTCTTTTGTCAATTCTATTTGGGGCTATTGTGTATTGTTGCCTTTCCCATTGTTTCACTCGCTATAATATTAATAGACATCTTTGTTTCGCTTACCTGCCTTTTCATTCTTTCATGATTTTATGACACATGGTACGAAGACATTGCATCTTCTCATCTCTGCAGACTAACATCTCGACACAGTCAAGTCTACTGAAACATGCTGAAACGAAAGCCACAGGACCTCCAGGTCCCAGTACCAAACTTCCCATTATCATCGCCGATCAGCGAGGAGATCTCCAGTCCATCATGCTCTTCGGAAGATCAGGAAGAAAGAGACCGACCCTTTGCACGTCTATCCAAGGCAGCACGACAAAAGCTCGAGGCGAAGTCCACCAAAGATGGAAACCGCTCGCCCATAATCTCCCACCGCGAAGCCTCGAGAGTAAATATCCGCGTCACCAAGAAACGTAAAAGTGTTGCCAAACCACTTGGGCTGAACCTCGTTACGGATTTCACGCTGGCACCGGTGCCAACACCGAGAAAACAGTCGAATCCGGCACCAAATGCGGCTGCGCCATTCGTTGATCTAAATGATCTCAAGCTCCTCTCCAAAGTACGAGAGAAGGAACGCTCCGCTCAAAAGTCAAAGGATATCTTCAAGAAGAGGGTTTCGCGGGGTTTTCACAGGTTACCTGAGACGGTACAGAGTCAGAACCACAACCAGAATGGGACTGGAATCTCGTTCCTTACTCCCAGAGATGAAGATCCATTCCACGATAGAAACGAGCATGGAATCTCGCCCTCGGACCGCCATGTCATGATCGGACTCACTGTGCCTCGCAACGAGTCAGTTGAAAGATTACAAGACCCCGACAGCGCAGGCACGCCGCTCACACCATCAATTATCGTCACCCCAGCTCCATGGGACACACCCTCGAACTCGAGCACCGAGTTGCTCCGACCAAGAGCAACATCCAGTGTCTACTCGCAACCAACACCCCGCCTCTGGCAACATGAAACAGATGTACCACCCGTGCCAGCAATTCCCGCACAGCACACAAATGCCACCAAAGCTCCCGCCACAGAGGCTGCTTATCACAACACCCTGGGCGTACAAAGAAACACCCGCGGCCTCTCCACGGCCTCAATCTGGGAAGATGATAGTCCACCCCGAACACCAGACACCGCACGCTCAACTCCAAAGGAACATCAACAAGGTCGACTCAGCGTCAACACCCAAGCAGACGAAGACAGACCCCAATCACAAGGCTGGTGGACATACATCCTCTCCCCTCTGCTGAACCGGTCCATAAAATCCCCACTCAGCCCATCATTCCCTCAAGACTCACCATCCACCCCGTCTCCAACTACAACCAGAACCCGCATCCAGCCAAGAGAATGGATCCAGCGCGAGAAAGAGGTCTCCTGCTTCTCTCCAGATACACCGGAGACAGCAGCACCGATGGGCGAAAAAGCATTTGAGCTATCTCGCTCATTTGAACAAGATCAAGACCAAGGTCCCGAACGCCATCAATCCCCGCCACCCGCATACGTCTCGAATGTCTCCAGTAGACAAAATACCATGTCCTTCATGTTCGGCAACAACCAGACAATCCAGGGCGAAGCAGCTGAATATTATCAAGCTTGTGCGCACGAGTTATTCAGCAAGACGCCGTACTTCGAGTGCATCAACCATATCTGCTCAATAACGCCTCAAAACCCTGTCGCGATGCCCGCAGGAGCCACTGCAGATGGTAATCGGGGCTTGGCGGTTGGTGGACTGGAGGAGTCTGGACAATCTGGCATTGAGGGGGCGCGTGATAATCAAACAATAGCTCCATCGGCAACATCGACTAAGAATACTGGTCTGCTTATTGATATGGACTCGCCTCGTCCGGAGACAACAGCGGGGACGCTCCCGGCTGGGTATGCTGTTCGTGCAAAGGAGGTGCAGGTACTATCGCCATCGTCGGAGTTCAGTTCTCATACTTGGGACACGTCTGTCGTTGATGAGAGTGAGAGGGGTTCGGTGGCACATGGTGCTAGGGGTGGTGTTTCTGAATCTCGGTCTCAACGCACTGGTTCACCTCCTCTTCCTCCTATTCCTGCTGCACCACCCACCGAGGCAGTCGATAGACAGGTCTTGGAATCACCTGCGCCTGCGCCTGCGCCAGCTCCTATTCCTATGCCAGAGCCTGCTCCTGCTCCTGCTCCGCATATAACTAATAATTTCCATTACACCCAGCCTGAGCCTCAACCTGCGGTGCAGCCTGTGCAGCCGGTGGTGCAATATGTGCCTGTATTTACTCAGCAACAGCCAATGGAGCCGATAATGCAACAGCCGCAAGCGCAGGAAGCTTCGCGGGAAGTCTTAGAGCCGCCGGCCCAACAAGCCCCTCAAGTACTAACGCCGAGGACGGAATGGCCTTGGGGAAATCGGGGACAGCCGCAAGAGCAACCACAGACTCAACAGCCAGCTACACAAGGACACATATCGGGGTTCGAGTGGGCGTATGTCCAACAGGGACAACCGAAAGAACTTCCTGTTACAGAAACAACGCCCCAGGGATCGCAGGTGCTACATAGACAGGCCTCTCAGACACGACAGCCGGCTGATGGTCATGCAAACCTGCCCCGAGGGCCACTTGTTATCCAAGGACGGCAATCTGGATCTGGATGGCCGTTTAGTCTAACCGCACATCCTCATTCAAACGCACCCCCTGTGCCGCCTGTGCCACAAGCTCACCGCACTGGACCAGAGGTTCAGCAACAGGAAGAACAGGATCAATATTCCGGTGCTCAGGATCGGCAGCATGGATCTGGGGAGCCGCAAGCAGAACGGGGACTGTCTCAAGGGTCTGAACTTGCTCCTCGAGGACATGTACAAGCTTCAGAGCCTATCTCGCCAGGTTTCCAACGTGCAGCTGGTGGACCTGGCTCCATTCCAATGTCGGATATGCAGGCACCAGCCCCTGCTTATTCGCAATTTCCTCGCGACGCTGCTCTACCGCCTCGTTATGATATCCAACCACGGTATGATAACGATCCCACTGCTGGAGTTTCGAGTGTCAACCCAAGCGGCGAGATAGGACCACATGAGGCCCGACGCCGCAGATTAGAAAAGGAAGAAGCGACTGGCCGAAGGGTTTGCAGTCTCTGGCGTGGCCGGGGTCCATTCAGCAAGAAAACAGGACGTCCAGGACGCGAGGGTCGTACTCGACGGAGATGGTATTTCGTGATCTGCATTTTCTTCTTCATTATCGTGATCCTAGCCACCATCCTGGCGGTCACGCTGACAAGAAAAGGAGACGAAACTCCTGTTCAATCGCGGTGGTTGAACCTCACAGGCTACCCACCCATGCCCACTGGAATTGCAACACTCGCTGGGACAGAGCCACAGCTTGAAAAGTCGACATGTATCACACCTTCTTCGATGTGGAGCTGCGCTTTGCCAAAGGACCAGCAAGATGCAAATAAGCCGTACAACGCGAACCAGCCCAATTTCCGTGTTTCTATCCGCTTCCGCAATGGCACATACGATAATAGCACCGCTGTCGGCTCAAAGCTACGTATCAGAAGCGACGACCTTTTCGATCCATCGCCTGCAGCCCCAAGAGACGCAGAGCAGGACTTCCTCGGCCAGTACACAGACAACAATACCGCCCCCTACGCCGGCGAGGAAACACCCTTCTACATGTCCCTCCTCTCGCCGGTCTCCCTCTCGTCAGCAAGCATCTACCGCCGTTCCTCCCCCTCCAACGGCACCGCATACCCCAACATCTCATCCATAATCCCCGCACCGGAAGAAAACGCAGACGGAACCCCATCCGCAGCAATGCTCTACCCCCTCCCCTCATCTCAACCAATCCGTCTCTACAACCGCGGCCTGGAAACAGAGCACTACGGTTTCTACAGCTACTTCGACAAATCCATCTTCCTAACCTCGCAAACCAAACCCTCCCCGGCAGACACAAATGGCGGGACCTCAAAATCCGACGCAAAATACCGATGCACATGGTCCCAGACCCGTCTCCTCGTCCAAATTTGGACCCAACCAGATAAAATCGGTCGTCATCTCCTCTCCCCTAACAACGCAACCTCAACCACCTCCGCACCAACGTCAACATATACACCAACATCATCTTCCGCAACGGACTTCTCCCGTCCAGGCTCATTCCCATACCCGGTAACAATAACAATAGACCGGCACGGCGGCGCCGAGAAAAAGAAAATGGTCTACTGCTACCCCATCGAAGACGACGGACATTACAACATCACGTCCGTACAGCTCCAGCTCGAAGACCGCGCTGTGGGCGGTGATCTTGTTAATCCCGCCTCAGGTCTTTTCAAGGGTCTCGGGACGAAGAATGCCACCATTGAAGAAGCGGGCGGCGTTGATGGCGGTGGTGGGGGGTGTGGATGTCAATGGGTGAATTGGATTTCGAGTAAATGAATTACGTGGGGCGTTTTCTTTTCTTTCTTTTCTTTTATTGTATGTTGCATTGCATATGTTTCTGGGTGGTTTTGCTTCATTTTCGACTCATAAAGAGTTATAGATTTGACATCTTTCAGTAACTAAATAAAATTCAACGAGGTTACAATATTTAAAGTATCATTCAATTGACCTATTCAGATTTCATAGCTCACGATCGAGGTAATTCATGTTGCATCAAAGTCAATCTGAAACCTTAATTTAGCTAATCTTTAGTCAAACCCTAATATCGAAGCAGGCAAACGGTTATAGAACAGACCCTGCAGGAACGAGTTATTGCGTTGGGATTTAACCTTTGTGTTTTTATTAGTCAATGCAGGGCTTGGGTTACATTCTTGCTGAATTAAAGTTTTATTTATGGAGTACATAGGGGAAATAGGACGTAGATTGTCTTGTCGGGGGCATGATCTTGATGTTAGTTGAACAAATATCGAGACTGCGAGGATGTTGTCGTATCTATATACCCAATCTTGATCATCTCGATATACATATTCACGAGAAATTCATGAAACGAAAAAGAAATTTGCATTAGAAATCACATTAAATAAGAATATATTACCACATAACCCGTTAAACCCACACCTAGATATATTTTCCAACGCCTGTACTCCTGTTTTCTGACTCAAGTCTCTAGCAGCAGCCAGTTCCCAGATATATCAGAAAGAAACAAAAGGAGATACCCAGCACGACAAAACACCAGCATTAAAAGACAGTTTTGTAAACGTTAAGTAAAGGACGTTTATGCGAGAAGCATAATGGCTCCGTAGACAATGCTGCCAATAGCGCCGAAAACTCCAACCTGGGGTGTGGTGACCTTGGAGCCGGGGCTGGACGGGGTGTAATCGGAGTCGGAGCCAACGCCAGAGCCTGCACCGCCGGAGGGGGAGGCGCCAGAGCCAGAGCCAGAGCCAGAGCCAGAGCCAGAGCCAGAGCCAGAGCCAGATCCAGATCCAGATCCAGAGCCAGAGCCAGAGCCAGAGCCAGATCCAGATCCAGAGCCGGAGCCGGAGCCAGAGCCGGAGCCGGAGCCAGACTCAGAGCCAGCGCCAGAGCCACCGACAGCGCCGCCAGAGCTAGAGCCAGAGCCGGAGCCACCGACAGCGCCGCCAGAGCTAGAGCCAGAGCCGGTGCTGCCGGAGCCGGAGCCAGAGCCACCGTGGGCGCCGCCAGCACCGCCGGAGGGGGAAGCACCACCGCCAACGCCGGAGGAAGCAGCAGCGTGAGTCTTGGTAGGGACGTAGACTGGGATGGTGGAGCTACCGTGGCAGCTGTAGCAGGGAGCGGTTCCAGTGCCGATGATAGTGGAGTTCTTGCTACCAGAGTTGGTAGCGTTATGGTAGCCGGTGACAATGGGGTGGCTTCCAGTGTGGACACCGGTGCCAGCGATACCAGTACCATGACCAGAGACACCGGTAGAGATACCGGTGGCAGCACCGGAAGTGTGGTGCTTGCCGATGCCCTTTCCGCCACGGACGGGGGGTTCATGCATCTGCTTGTCGCCACCGGCCTGGACGCCGGCTGCGAGAGCTAGCAAGGCAATGGACGGTGCGGTGAAGTGCATTTTTACGACAAGCGATTGGATTAAGTCAGATAGATTGCTGTCTTAACGAGTGACGAAGCTGGACTGAGTTAGTATGTCTTGAGATTTGTGCCAGTAAGGTAGCTCCTGACTTACCTAGTGATAATGCCAATGCGATTGGGGTGGAAATCGAGGAAGGATCCGAGGCGCAGAGGAGGGCATTCTTATAGATCTAGCAGGCAGTCCAAATGCGGTCATTTATTGATTAAGGTTAATTGGTGATGACATGTATCATGAAAAGAAAACTTGGAAGAAAAATTTTCCATTAGAATATTGTTCCTCTCGATGTTCCTGTCCTCGATGTTCCTGCCCTCGATGTTCCTCTCTGGGCTCAGGTTCGCTTGGCAAAGTGGAAACGAACTTGGTCGACTTCCGCATCCGGGGTAAATGTCACCCTGCTCTGATCTAGACTCCACTTTAAAGCCCTACTCGGGTCGGTAAAACCCGACGCCAACATCGTCATGATCTTCTGAACTTGCTGTTCGTTCGAATAGTGGAGACCCGGCTCGCTTGGGTAGCCTCACGTGATATTTTGTCCCGATTAGGAAGGTGATGCTCTCGCAAGCGGACATCCACGCCAAACACCCCACCAGCGTGGAATTCCAGAAGGGTCCACCTCAGAGCTGTACAATAGATGTCAAGTGGATTTTCTTTGTGAGTGATCTGTTTTCGGGTTTATGCGAAGATACATTGTCTGAAGGGATGGAGTCTTGGACAATGGGTGGAGAGCCTCCAGCGCTATGGATGCGTGGAGCACCCTGGAGGCCGTGGAGTAGTGAAATGCCTCCCGTAATGCTCCAATTAATTGTTGGAGTTTGAGGTAAGAAAATTAAGTCGCACATTGTACCAGGTAGAGCATAGTTGGTCTCTAGAATTGATTACAAAAAACGATACTCGGGAATCAGCTGTGTTTCTTCAGTCAGACTATCCAATGATTAGTCAACTGCACCAAAAATCATCCAAGCTGCATAGGGCTGATCGCCTTGTCGATCACCTAGCAACTGCATTTAGCATCTAGGAAGTGTAGATCAAAGCTCACCTAGCATCGGGAATGCCTATCCAGTGTGCTCAAAATCTGTCGGTTACAATCCCGTGTTACTATTTCTAGAAACCTTTAGCGGTGTTCATGTCAAGTCTTCAAGCTCCGCGATCAATCTAAGGAATGCAGCTGCCACGCACTAACCGCAGAATGTATGTTCCTGCAGGTCTGACGATACACCCCTAAACTGGGTTGGCAGTTTTTCATGTAGATCAATGTCGTCCGCAGAAAAGGGAAAGTGAGAAAGTTGATCCCGGTTATTGAGTAACATCAGGAGTGACTTCTCTTGATGCCGCCGGAGAGGTAAATGTCACCATATTGAATTGGTTTCAAGTTGTATCTTCTGTTTCAGTAAGAGATTTTACATGTTTGCATCTGGAGGATATCCGTGAACTCCCTAGTAGTGCCACTACAGGGTATTTTCTTTTTATGAAAGGAGACGACAGGATAATTCGCAACCCAAACTAACGCTGTCTTTGTACAAAACGGACTGCAAACACGTTCTCAAGTCTGCCCATGATATGTTAGATTCCCCCAAAGTGTGGGTTATAGCACAATGTATTCAAGATATGAAGTTTGTTTTGGTAGATGCTCCCCTAAAACAAGACATACTTCGTGGTTAGGACAGTGTAGGTACTACTCTTGGGCGGCTTGTTCAGTTGTGAAAGATATATATTCCACCACAAAGGACGGCCTCGCTCGTTTAGTCCACAATAAAAGTTTGGCGATCGTTGCTTTTCGAATATACTCATTTAAGACACTTCTTATATATTGCCACTTGATATATATTATAGACCACTTTTAAGCTACACTACCCAAACTATATACATACCCGTCAACACAACTAATGATTTCAATTCGAATTCATCAGCTTAAATCCCCAAGATCAAAGAACATTTCATGATAGTTAATTGTCACAATAAGCAAAATAAACAAATACACAACTCCAAGTTTTATAGATCGCGCTTATCGTAAATGATTAGGTCTTGGCAATCCTTTGATCTTCCTTTCTCCATTTCAACTCTTTTCCATGTCTTCATCAGGCTAGCAATGCGCCGCCCAGACTTTAGTCCTTCCCTTCTTTCTCCGGGAAATTACGACAATGATGCATCTTCGTTGCGGTCGCCCTCCGAGCAGGACTCGGATTCCGACGATGATGCCCTCCTGGATCAAAACCGCAGTACCTTGGAAATCGCGGAGCACGACCGGGCAGTGCTAGAAGAGGAAGAGGAGCTAGAGAATCTCCTAACCCGTGGTGGTGGACATGGTCTGCGGAGGATTTTCAGTCCGAATGGTAGCAGTGTTAGGATCGGGAAGACGAAAAAGCGACGACAACGGAGGGGGTCGCGTCGTGAGAGAGTCAGCGAAGACGGCGAGCTGATGTATGAGATGGAAGAGGGATTTAGTGATGACAATGCTTCACTTTTGAGCAGACCATCGTTGGATTTTGACGGGAAAGACGAATACACATATGAGCCGGTAAGACGTACCGTGGCTGGTTTCGATGACCCCCTGCTGACATGTCCGCCGCTTAGCCTCCACGACCTTCATGGCGAAAAATCTTGTTTATAATTGCTTTGGTCGCCATTCTCTTCGTTATTCTCGTCCTTGGGGCGTATAAAGCCTCGAGCGGCTTCCGGACTACACGAGCGCACCTTCCACCTCTGCTCTCCAACGGCACAGCTCTCTTTGCGCCCACCACTATCGTTATCTCGCTCGACGGTTTCCGAGCCGACTTTCTTGACCGTGGTCTAACTCCTGCGCTCAACTCTCTCGTCGCCAATGGCGTTTCACCGCAATACATGACCCCCAGCTTCCCGAGCGTCACCTTCCCAAACCACTTCACACTCATGACCGGACTCTACCCCGAGAGTCATGGGATTGTAGGGAACACATTTTGGGACCCGAATATGGAGGAAGAATTCTACTATACCCATCCCGCTGTCAGCATGCAGCCGAAGTGGTGGATGGCGGAACCACTCTGGGTCACGGCAGAAAAGCAGCGTGTGAAGACCGCTATCCATATGTGGCCAGGGTCTGAGGCGCACATTGGCGATAGGGAGCCGAGCTTTGTAGACAAATACAACGGGACGGAAGTCTGGTCTCGCAAGGTGGATCGGATCCTTGAGTTTTTGGATCTCCCAGGTCTCGAGAATGAGTCCCAGATGGCACCCGAGCGACCGCAGTTCATCGCGGCTTATCTTCCCGATGTCGATCGGGATGGGCATAAGTTTGGCCCTAATAGCACTGAGATCCGAAAAACGATTTCCGAAGCGGATAGCATGATCGCCAACATCATGGCTGGTCTTGAGAAACGCAACCTCACCGAGGTAGTTAACATCGTGGTCGTCTCAGACCATGGTATGGCTACTACCTCTACAGAGAGGCTTATTCAGCTGGATGATCTGATTGATTATGATCTGATTGAACATATTGACGGGTGGCCATCCAATGGCCTGCGTCCCAAGCGCCCCGAGGATTTGGAAACCCTTCGGAAACAATTGGAAAAGGTAGCTCCGGATTACGAGCATGCGTTCGAATTTTACACGCGGGAGACAATGCCCGAGCGGTATCACTTCTCGAACAACGAACGCATTGCGCCGTTATGGGTTATCCCTAAGACGGGGTGGGCTATCGTTAATCGGTCAGAGTTCGACGTTAAAGAAGCTATGAAAACTGGGGAGGAATACCATCCCCGGGGCATCCACGGATATGACCATGAGCACCCATTGATGCGGGCGATCTTTATTGCACGCGGCCCAGCCTTCCCTCACAAACCAAACAGCCGGGTGGAAGTTTTCCGTAAGTATCTATTCCAAATCACTGACTAGGATCTGGCCTAACAAATCTGTATAGAAAATATCGAGGTGTACAACATTGTCTGTGACTCGCTGGGCGTCGATCCTCTTCCTGGTAATGGCACACTACGCCTCCCGCTGAAGCCAGTCGGCCTTCACTCGGATGAGAATGCACCCGTGTTAGACACGCCTCCTGATCCCCCGGCTTCAACTTCAACAGCACGGCCCCCGCAATCAGCACCTCCACAGCCGTCAGCTCCACAGCCAACACTCCCACAGTCCAAGCCCCCTCAATCAGCTCAGCCAGCACCGAAACCCACCACTCCACCAGCTGAGGCAACCCCTACTCCAGACCATGAAGGCGACAGGGAAAAGGAGTCGACGTGGTGGGAGAAAATTTCGCACAAGTTCGATGACCTGAAGGATTGGGCTAGCGGTGTTGCCGATGCTGTTCAGGGCAAGCATCCGCAGCCTGAGAGTTGATACTTTTTCCTGATTTTGTTCATTTGGCCTTGCTTCGATATATACATATACCCATATTTACGCATATAATGTCTAAATGCTTTTTATTCCCTCTAAACAAAAAGCATTTGTGCAGAGGCGGCCATTTCTGGCGTCCTCGGCACAGTTCTTCCGCACACACACTTTCGGTACCAGAGCCACGCGCTCCTCCCCCCTTGTAACGCGCGCCGTCACGTTCTTGTTCGGTCATGTCGGTGCCTGGGCGCGTGGCTCCCCTTCCCCTGCCCTCGAGCCCCGCTCCTGCTTTCTATCGACTTCTACCCACCTCCGAGCCTGCTCTATGAGCGCTACCATGATACCTTCGTTTTGACAGGTCGCCAAAAATGGCACACTCCATCCTAGGCTGATTGGTCGCTGGGGTAATGGGGTCTATGACTATAAAGCTGCTAACAGTCCCTCACTGTCCTACCTAGCCCTCCTCTCACCTATCCTTTGCTAGTCCTTCTTCAGCGGGTGCCTCACAGTCGTTCTTCAACCCCGGTAATCTATCTACCTGCCTGGAGCGGCTTGGCGCACATACTTGTTTCCCCAGACGCAGTATGAGTGACGTTGTACCGATAGTGATACTTCTGGGGTATCTTTCGAGCCTGATATCGATGCGACTGATGACTCTGATTCTAGGGAAGCGTTAAATTTAACTGAGCTAATAATCCTAGAACCTACCTATCTTCTTCCTGATAATCGTCGTAGGCCTTCTACCTGTCTAAAACGACCCGTCCCTCGTCTAGCGGACGCTAGTGTTTTGCCCGATTTTAGCGACAACCCTAATGACAATATAGACGAGGATATTGTAAATGTACCGCTTGATTATAAGCACTTAGAATGAACTAAGGCTTGGGGTCGACGAATAGAAAAGCGCTAGGACAAGTAGGCATTTATTCCTATGTAATAGGAGGTGATTACTGATATGAGGCGTAGGTACTGCCGAGCGAAGGCTGCTTAGGCTGGTGCGCTGTTAAAATGGGACGACCTAGTGGAGGCACTGCGCGAGGTTACTCCTAATGACGTGTATCGCTTTTTTAACTACTATATAAAGCCGAAGTATGGCGAAGGCAGTTGTTATCTAAAGGGAATATCGAAAGCGAGCGCCTTGAAAGCTAATTGGAAAGGATTCTGGGGTTACTATCGGAGAATTATATGGACTAGGATAACTGCCAAAGATAGTAAAGTGATTAATGTGTTCAGAGATGGAAGAGGGGTGGAAGAGAGGTGGAAAAGTGAGGAGAACAAAATGCGGCCACAACGCATCCGACTGCCATGTCAAGGATTGTTGGCCACAAGAGGCTTTTCTATTGGCTATTTTGTCAAGTGTGCCCGTTTTACTTCCATCATATAATTGGTCATGAGGAGATAGCTACGGCATTGCGTCGCTTCAGGAGGACAGGACATCGTGGTATTTGCTGCTGCAGTGATGATAGACTTGTCCCACATAGGGCAGTCGTCTAGGATTTGCTTGAACAGTGAGACCATACAGTCGCACATAACCAATCCCACGAGTACTGGAAGGTCTTTCAAATTCACCTCTTGGCCGCATCGGAAATGACGGCTCGTAGAGCCGCAGTTAGACCTAGTCCATGATCAACGGAGCCGCTGGACCACTGTGGGCCAGGCGCTAAGAGGGCATTTACCGTGCGCCGCCACGGGTGGTATGGTCCACGGAATGGTTGGATCAAGTTGCCCTCTTGCTCAGTTACTGATAAACGTAAACATTTGACCAAAGGCATCTCCTAAGCGCTCAAGCCCCCCCGTGAAGAAAAAATACGTCCAAATTCCCCGATAATTTCAATGTTCCTTTCACCCCAATCTCGAAATTCACGATATTCAGATTCTTCTGATACCCTCTACATTCATAGACGACGGAAATTTATCGCAAACCCGATATTACATCTTATCTTCGAGTGAGTATCAATGATTATTGCTAGCCAAAACTGTTGTAGCTGATACGGAGGAAATTTCCAGGCATCATGTGTCAGAAGCTCATTGAGACAATCGAGCATCTATGCAGACATAGAGTTGATTCTCCTGGGAGGGTTAGGGAGCTTGATGGCTGTAATACTTGCGGTATCATCTAGAAAATAGAGCACCTCGGTAAGACAACTAAAAGGGATCTATGCCCCGACTGTATCGCCAATGGTACTTATGTGAAGAACAATGGGGTTTGGAAGAAGGCCTAATGGGTATCTGGAATTTGCAATCTTGAATTAGTCTCATAACTTCTTGAACCTTATCTATATTTCCTTGCGCTTGTTATCGAATTATCTTATAGTGAAATTTTGAATTATTAGGGGTTGAGCTTGGAATGCTATAGTTTCTCTTTTATTACTATCTAGAATCAATCTCCGGAGATGGGAAGAAGTTTCCTGATAAATTTAGTCGCTTGTATGCAAGTGGTTTTCTAGCCTAAAATGTAAGGTAGGAAAGGCAATGGTCTACTGGTCTACTAGTAAACTGAACCA
Source organism: Penicillium griseofulvum (assembly GCF_001561935.1). NCBI lineage: Eukaryota > Fungi > Ascomycota > Eurotiomycetes > Eurotiales > Aspergillaceae > Penicillium > Penicillium griseofulvum. The sequence goes on from NW_024467433.1 coordinate 329,066, forward strand.
ATTATAATAGATTATGTCACTGTGCTTCCCCCTTCAATCACAGATATAAGTTGCTTCCTACCCTTTCTACTCAAAATACTTCTTCATCTCATGTCAACCATTAACCATGGATATCCAAAGCCAGTTTCCTAATGTCCACTGGATCTGGGGAGGAGGCATCTCTTTTGTTTACGAGGTCCACCCTCGCATCGTGGTCAAAGTCCCGAAATCTGGGGAATTCGAGAGGGAACAATTTCAAAAAGAGCTCGAGATTTATCAAATATTCTCGCAAAATCCGCCTTATCCCTCTATTGTGCAGTGTTTTCTCTTTTGCAGCAGTGGCATCTTCCTGGAGTATATGGGAGGTAGGATCCGTATTAGCAGTTAAGAGGTTGTCTACTAATTTACTTCCTATATATGTCGCTTTCTTCTAGAATACAAAAAAATCATACTCGGGACCAGCAAATTATGGTGGTTACTACAGTAGAGATATTAGAACCTCTACCCCTACAAAAAGAATGGATAAACGATCTCGCTCAAGCCGTCGCTTTCTTGGAATCCGTTAAACTCGCTCATAGTGATTTACGACCTGAAAATGTTCTACTTGATCGTAACCGACTAAAGCTATCTGATTTTAATTGTACGGCGAAAATTAGCACAAATTACGAAGCTTGTATGGCTCCGTATGGCCGAATACTCAATGATAATAAGTCAGATCAAGGGGAATATAGAACTTTTGGCTTTCTTAGCGCTCGAACAGAACAGTTTGCGCTCGGTTCCTTGTACTATTTGATAAACTACGGCTTTGAGGTTTATGGAGATCGCTGTCTTACCGAGGATCCTTATGACCATGGTCCTAAGGTCGTGGACCTACTACAGAACATGGAATTTCCGAAATTGGATGGCAATCCCTTGATTGATAACATCATCGACAAATGCTGGCATAACAAATATGTCACAGTCTCAGAATTAGCCGCGCACACGAAAAAGCTTTTGAACGAAGAAACCGATGCGATGGAAAGTAACGAAAACGGAAAGAAGGAAAGTAGCGAAGTGGTCACACTCAAAACTCCTTCTAACGAACGATGGCGTATGGGCATGGGTAGCATAATTCATGGGATATGCTATGGCCTTGGAGTATGGTGGAGGTCATTCTTACAGAGTGTCCACGACGAAGCAACAATCGCCGGGCGAGCCAGTGGCGACAATCATGATGTGGATCAAAATTGCATGGAAGAGGAATTTCTTTCGAAGAAGTAATTTTGTCAGGACCTGGAGAAACGTGGTCTTCTTCGTGCGCTTTCTTCGGGTGAGCCTGAGCAAATTGGATTCTCTTTTGATTGGTATAGGCACAGTCTTTAGGGTTGAACTATCATGCAAACATCATAGAAACCTTTGCGAGTAATGATAGTAGAGCTATATATGCTAAGTGTTCTTCCTCTTCTGCCAATGCGTGTTCTTGGACTGCGTTCAATCAGATATTATATTATATGAATTGATGGTCAGCTTTTTTCTCCCGAACAAATTAACTTTCCGTGCTTCTATCTTTCGATATCAAAGGGTTAGAACAAATTGGTAGTACATAGTACAAGGATAGAAGGAAACTGGCTGTCAGACAAAAGGCTGCATCTTCCAGGCAAAGCAAGGTACTTATAAAGTTATATAATTAGCCTCTAAGCCCAGAGCATCGTATCAGATGCAGGACGGAAAAATAAAGAGAAAGACATAGGAACAAGAGAAGATTTCAAGTCGACAATTAACACTATCCCCTGGGACAGCGATACGAAAGTAAAAAATATGAGTCTAATAACTGATAAATGCCAAACTTGAATAGGAGATATGGAAATCTCAACAGGATTTAGCCATTGGGCCAAAAGATCATAACAACAATTGGAACGTCTGGTTGTCGCGGCAGCAATATATATAATACGCCCTATAGAGCCTAAGCCTTGACTGATATTCGACGAGGACTAATAAGTATTGCTTACTCAATTGTACCTCAAAATGCGATCGTCTTCTAAATTACTAAGGAAGTTGAGGTGTTAGGCGCTCACCAGGATTACCGCAGAAACCCCACCTCCAGGGATTCCCCAAGACTCGAGGGATTTCCAACATCACCTACTTCATGATTACACTGTTTTACATATTCAAAAATCCTTAACTACCTCGTCATTCCTCCACTATATCCTCGCCTCTTTTGAAATGTCGAAAGTTCCAGACTGGGTCCTCGATTCTAAGCTTGAGACTTATTTTCGTTCCAAATACGAGACCGTGCATACCTACTATGAACAGGAATCCCTTTCACGACGGCCAATAAAGAAGACAGTACACTGGCAGCGGGAGAAGAAGATTGGAAGCGGTGGGTTTGGAGAGGTGTGGCTAGAGAGATGCACAAAAGGGAATAATCATGGCTATCAAGTCCGCGCAACAAAGAAAATGGAGGTCCGCCACCAGATAGACTACAGCCGTGAGCTCGAGGCTATTGCGAAATTCTCGCACTCGAAGGTTATTTTTTCCAGCTCGCCAACTGAATGAAAGCCACTAACATATCAGCAGTACGAGCGATGCTTTGTCAAGTCTTTCGGGTGGTACCAGACCGAAACCAGCTTATTTATTACAATGGAATATCTTGAGCTAGGCGATCTACAAGATTATCTCCGCGACAAGCACAAGCCGCTACCGGAATTCGAGGCGCGGGGGATAATGTCGCAAATTCTTGAGGGCCTTGATTTGATGCACGATAATGGCTTTGCACATCGCGATTTGAAACCGAATGTGAGTCCGTTGCATTATGAAAACCAACTACCCCCAACCGATTGCTAAATCTAGTCATATATAGAATATCCTTTTAAGATCATGTCCGCCAGGGGATTGGTGGGTAAAAATCGCAGACTTTGGGATCAGCAAACGTATCGGAGATGAGGTTGCAAAATCAACAACCATGAAGGGCACACCGGGATATATTGCTCCGGAGGTCTATGAATTCACTAAGCGCGGTACGCCGTATGCCGTTGACATGTGGGCTGCTGGAGAAGTTATGTTCCATATTTTGACGAAGCAAGCCACATTCAAGCATCCCGGATTGCTCTACAACTATGTCCAAACGCCTACCGTCTTTCCTTCCAGTAGACTCGTCGAGAACCAGGTCAGTCAAATCGGAGTTGAATTTGTCTTACGTCTTATGGATCCCACCCCAGCAGGCCGAATGTCTGCCAAGGATGCTTTACAGCACAGGTGGATTGATGAGCCATTGTCCTATAATAATCGGAATTAACCTACACTTATGCCTAAAGACGCACATAATACATCAGCGTTTGACCCAATGATGGAAAGCTCTGCGTCATGGAACACTGCCAAGTCTCCAAAGGAATTCGAGACTCCCACTTTGAAGAGAATAAAGAAACTGGAGACACCACCTCTCCAGCCTTTTAACAACAAGGCTGCACTGGCTGAGGCACATACTACATCAGCGCTTGACTCAATGTCAGAAAGTCCTGCGTCGTGGGACACTGTGAGGTCTCTTGAGGCATTCACGGCTTTCATTTCGAGCAAAACAGAGAAACTACGGACATCGCCTCTCCAGCCTTCTAACAACAAGACTGCAAAGCCTAAGCTAGTGCAACACAAGACTACTGCACCTGTCGGGATGATGAGACTTTCTCGCATTCTTGAGGGTCATCATATCTGGGTGACTTCCGCGGCATTCTCGCCGGATAGTAAATTGGTGGTTTGTGCAGCTGCCAATGGGGCAGTCAAAATCTGGAATACTACCACGGGCGCTATGCACAAAACACTGAAGGGCTATCCTACATGGGTGACTTCCGTGGCATTCTCACCCAATGCTAAATGGGTGGCATTTGGATGTCATGGCCAAACGGTCATTGTTGAGAATGTCGCCATGGCTTCTAAGCAGAAGATGATTGGGGTTCATTCTAGGGAAGTCACCTGCGTGGCTTTCTCGCCCGATGGCAAAACGGTGCTATCTGGATCTACAGACTGGACAGTCAAACTGTGGTATATTACCACAGGTGCTAGTGGCCGGGTAGTTGAAGTCTGGGGTGCTATGGCTGGCCCTATAAACAGTAGGGGTAGGGGTCATTCTGGTGCCGTCACCTGCGTGGCATTCTCACCCGATGGAAAATTAGCGGCATCTGGATCCAATGACTGGACAGTCAACCTCTGGGATGCTACCACGGGTGATATACGCAAGACTCTAGAGGGTCACGCTAGGGACATTACCTGCGTGGCATTCTCACCTGATGGGAAATGCGTGGCATCTGGATCTAATGACGAGACCGTCAAGCTCTGGGATACTACCACGGGTGCTAATTACCAGACAGTCCGGCTCTGGAATCTTGACACCGGTGCTATACACAAAACCGACGAGGGCGATTCTCGCTGGGTAATTTCCGTGGCATTCTTACCAGATGGCAAGTTAGTGGCATCTGGCTCTGATGGTAAGACATTGAAAATTTGGGATATCACTGCGGGCTCTATACGCAAAACCCTTCAGGGTAGTTGTGATGAGGTCCAATCCATGGCATTCTCCCCCGATGGTAAATTGGCGGCATCTGGACATTACAGTGGAAAGGTCAGGCTCTGGGATGTGACCCTTTAATTGTACGCAGGTGGAAATATTTGAAGACCACTCAACAGTGCTGCCGTCTCTTAGCACATCTGTTTCCACGGGATTGTCACTTTATTTTGGTTCCAATACTATAACATCGGGGCCCTGGTAAAGAACTAGATTGCCCCCTCTGTGGACTTCGAGTCGTACCAGTCGCCGTAAGAGGCGCCTATGTAGGCGAAAGGTGAGGGGTCCTAGACATTACTAAGCTTAATAGAGTACTCTATCATTCATTTTAAGGCCATTCGCGAAAAATTTCATGCATATCCTTCCTTTTAATGGTGGATGCCAACGCCGCTTGCTTCTCCAGCCTTTTGATCCCTTGCTTTTTGACCTAGCTGTATTAGTACGTAGAGTAAAGACTTCGGGCAAATATTAAGTTAGGCTACGATACTTGTATTATTGTACGTCTTATAGGTAGATCTATTATATACTATCACGCTTTTAGAACGTTAGAAGATCTAACATATAGTAATCTCTAGGATAAGAAACTTGCTATTTTTACTCACTATTCTACATCAAGAAAGAAATGGAGGATTAAGTAAAGATTTAATATTGGAAGACTTGTTAGTCCATTAGCGCTGAAGAGTCTAGAGCTACTGGAAGAGGTCTTGTAGCTCTTTTGGCTAAAATAATAACCCTAGAACATTTGGGGCGTCCTCCAGCCTCCTCAATATATCTGTACTAGCGATAACGATATCTATGACAGCGAGTATAATATCCTTCACAGAGGGGGAAGGAGGAGGTAGATGAATGGATCATCATTATCTTCCCCAGAGCTTTCAGCGATACATCTAGTAGCATGTCCGCATTGATGTTCATCGCCTGGAGATGTTGCACCTCGTAGTCTATACTGTCGTCATCATTCCGGAATTCCATGACGTGCTGTGGAGGGTCGATGGGGAGTAGGTCTCTTGGTCGGCATGGTTAAAACTTGAGGATGAGAGTTGGAAAGTAAAAGAAGTCGTGGGGTACAATGGGGTAAAGTAAGAGATAAGTGAGAGGTGCGTCCGTTATGGGCAAAAGTTAGAAAAGGTTTAGTCGTCGCGAAGCTGAGCCTGGCGGCGTGCTTCAAACTCCGCGATTTTCTGTTCCGTACCGATAGCGTCGGTCTCCTTTACCCATTGAGCTTGTTCTCTGGGTTCGCCTTCTCACTGGATGAGGTATTCCTTGCGGGAAGTCCTGTGCCTACCGAGGTACCGCACTCTGGAATCGAGTATAACTGCTACGTCGTGACGATCAGTGTCCTCTGGGAAGCGTTTGTCGACCGTCGGACGCGAGTTTGGTAACTCCCTGTCAAATGGGTCCGGCGTGGGCGTTGGCTCCAGGTGTTGTACGCTAATCACTGGATGGACCTTCTAGGTAAGGGGTAAGCCTAACTTGTATGCTAAGCGGCCCACTCTACAGGGAGCGGCGGTTGCCACCGTCGGTCAGGTGGATTTCACCTCACTCGACGCCGACCGGCCTACCTAGCCGACGTGGGGAGATGAATGGATCATCAATATCTTCCCCAGAGCTTTCAGCGTTACACTTCCTGGGCCTACGCGGACCACGAGTCAATAAGAGGAAATGCTCAACTCTCCTGCTTGATACGACCTGAACATTTCGCAGAGGTATCGTTGCCAGCCAAGTCTTTGATGGAAGAATAGTGCATTCAACGGAAATTCTAAGCATGAGAAAAGAAAGAAAGAAGGAGAGAGACTAGACTATCGAGTCCAGATTTCTCCACGCAACAAGCAAACGCCCGAGCGGGTTCCGACGGCGATTGTAGAAAAGAGGTTGTCCCAGGGCGTGCATCAGCTGTTAGGGCTTGCCATACTCTTAGCTTAGCGGAGTGGTAATAACTGCCTGCATCAAGCAAACCAAGTGGCTAAAGGGGACTGGGTGACCCATGGGCCATCTATCTGGTTAGATGTCGCCTTCTGTGTAAAAGTATGCCGGCCATTTCACATTGCGCTGGCGATTAGGGGGTTGTCGCAAGCCATGATTAGGAAAAGGCTTGCATCAGAGAGTCGGACCATCACCGGTGGTATGAGAAGACTGCCGTCCTTGTCAATGGTAGTGCAACGGCATACCAGGCAGGTACTTGAAGGTCCTCCGGATGGAGCACCATTCATTGTACGAACTTGTTTGCAGCGCATAAGTGGTGTTCGTAGCCCAAGTCGTAGCGATGCGAAGTTGTTTGGACACCTTCATGATCCTCAACTTTTCAAAGTCGGATGAAAATTGCGGATTGACGGCCATTGCCCAGCCATATCATAAAATAGTGTCCAACCTCGCGTAAAGTGAGATTCATTGTCAACAAGACAACGAGAATTGATTGATGCCTTGGGGTGTGCCCGTTGAACCTTCGTAAGATTTCTACACACTGCAATTGATCCCACTTTTCCACCCATTTGCATCGTAGGCAGAGGATCAGTGCTCTTTGCCTCGTACTCTGCCCTCCGCTTACTGAGCAGCTATGACGGCAAGCGGACTGGCAAGGCCCCGTAGAGCTGTGTTTTGCGCTGAAAACAGACTCCAAGGCCCACCAGCAATTCTTTCTGCTGTCTCGGCCTTGAGGAGTCCGCGTTGCTTTGATATGGTCGTTTGGTCAAAGTCAATTCGGTATTTGCGTCCACGTTCAACTGCCGGTATAAACGTGGTTGCGAGCTAGACGCCCTCGTCACTGAGTTTGACGCTGGGTTGGACCCAATTACTTTGGTCAGCGTGCCATGTCTCGGTCGCGATTGAATAGTCGGCATTCTTGTATCATAATATCCAGCTCAAAGCGCAATCTTTAATGCCATCGATTGTGCCTGGTGTGATTCAGCGTTTCGAGGGATATTGACAATTTTGTTTAGTCATCGCGCGGCTCCAACAGAGTGGTGATAATAATGTCTCTAGCCTGTGACGTCTTCCAGGTCCACGGGGAAATCAATCAAGTTTGAGCACTGTGTGAGTCTGTGTGACAAGTATGGATGGTTTGACAGATACAATCTGCCGATGCCTGGTGTTTTCTCTTGCCTTCCGTTGGACGAGGTAAACCGACTTTCAGGTTGTCAAAGGTTGGAAGTCGCGGAGTAGAGACTCCTCAAAGTGTCACAAGTCGAGATCAGCAGAAGTTGTTGTTCTTCAAGGTAGCACTGATTATACCGTACTAGCTTTATATAGATGTAGTTGTCTTAGTTCACCGTGGATATCCGCTATATAGCCTATATCATTCTGACGTTATTAGCAAGAAGGGCCACACATGGAAATTTGGGAGGGAATCAACATGCATTCTCCGGGGTAGTCGTAGATCGTAGTGTAGCTTTCTGATCGCACGTAGGTGCTGATAAAAGCAGCTCTTATGGTCTGAAGGTTCGAGTGTAGAGTTCTGAGTAATCTTAGGCACTCGTAGACCCACGCTGTGCTATAAGGGCGAAGAGGATCTCAACCAAGGTGTTTCGAACGACCGGAGCATAGAACACCGAGTCGTCTTTCTTGTCTGGAAAGTTGCCGCACACGATCCATCGTGCTTTGAATTGGTAGGCTTCATTGTTGCTGAGGTAAGACACGCGAAAGCCAGCATTGGCAAACTGAGATAGTCTGGCTAAGAAGCCTCAAAAAATGCATCTTCTCATCAGTGAATATATTTTCAGCTACATCTGATGTTGCAGGCGATTTCTGGATGTATGGCACATGTCGTAGTTGACATATCTTGGTGGCTTGTAGAGGTGGGTGAAGCTGAGATGAAGCCGAAATGAAGGTGAGATGAAGTGAAGGGGCAAAGGCCTCCGGGTTCTGGCAAAGAGGGGGAAGAGAAAGAAGAACATTTTTGTTGAGCACATAGAGAAACAGGGTCTTTATACCTCCTGCTGATCTATCAAACAAAGATCTCAGTCAGAATTGACAAACATAAGTGATGTGTTAATCCAAACCACAAAGACGTAGGGGCGAGATATCCATATATTTTGCAATAACCGCAAAGTTAACCACGCTGTTGCTATTAAAATACATTTGGGAAGACCAAGTAAGAGAATGTTGAAGAGGATTGTGTTCAATTTAGGGTTCAGGTGATATATGAGACTACGTGTTTTACCTTATATAGCCAAAGAGTAGAATCCTTCACATCAACCAGCCAAGTGGCCGAGCAGTAACTCAGCCATCACATCTTCCTTGGTCTAGTGGTGATGATTTCCGCTTGTCATTAAAACCGATAAGCGCGGGAGACCGGGGTTCGATTCCCCGAGGGAGAGATTTCTTTTTTTTTTCTTTCCCCTATCTAATCTAGACCATTTGATCGTCATGATCCAACGGCCATTCACATCTTTTACCTAATTCAAGTTCCCGATGTGGCGAGAAGTGACCGCAGCAACTGCAGGAATAATGAGTCAGGCCCAGGCAGACGCGCTTGGGCAGCCTAACAGCTGAATCGAAATCCATCCCATCCAATCAATTCCACCAAAACCCCCAAGGCAATGCCCGCAGAATCCGGGCGTGTCAGACACACCTCAAGGCTCAGCTGTAGAAAAAGTTCATGTGTCTCAGTGGGGACAGGCCAACACATGAGGCTCTTCGGCTTTCTATAAAGGGTGCGACTACACTTGGTTTTGCAACTTAGGGGTTTTCACTTTGCTCCTATCCATTCCCCAGAAATCCGATCGAAGTCATTTTAAGATCTTCAGATCTGGAGATCATGATTTCCAACCAAACCATCCCCACCACAACGGGGCCGTTGTCCACGACGGACACGGCCATGTTGGAGGTCCTAGTCCCTGGCTATGGCTTCATGTCGCGCATATTGATGTCATACCTCAATTTTGATGTCAGCTCATACCTGCAACTTCTAGTTGGACTGGCCGTCTTTGGCGCAAGTGCTCGATACACTTTATTTATCATTTGGGCGCACTTCAATGAGTTGTTCGTATCAAGAGCTGAGATTCGTCTGGACGATGAGACATTCCATTATTTAATGTTCTGGATCTCACGTCAACCGCATATGAAAAACACAAATCGCTTCGTCGCAGGCATCAGAACCAACAGTTACTGGAGCGACAGCGACTCAGACGACGAGGACCTCGCAAGAGACGAAGACGACGAAGGCGATACTCTCGACGGCGAGAAAGACGCATCATTCGATTCGTACTGGGCCAAGGTCACCACCCGGGACAAGTACAAGAAGATGCAATTTACCCCTTCTGAAGGGTGCCATTACTTCTGGTACAAGAACCGTCCTCTCATGCTCGAGCGCGTAAACCGGGACGGCGGTACCTGGTATGTAATGAACAACGAGCGGATCTTCCTATCGTGTCTCGGTCGGAACCCGGAGATTTTGAAAAGCCTGCTATCCGAGGCGCAGCAGGCATATGTCGAGCGCGACAAGAACCGAACGGTAATCTACCGCGGGTCGCGGATTAACGCCGGCCAGTCTTTCAACTGGTATCGGTGTATGGCCCGACAACCGCGTCCTCTTTCTACTGTTATTCTTGACCAAGAACAGAAACATGATTTCCTGGATGATATTAAGGAATATCTACACCCTCGCACGCGACGCTGGTATACCAACCGTGGAATCCCGTATCGACGTGGATACCTTCTACACGGTCCTCCAGGAACCGGCAAGACGAGTCTGTGCTTTGCAGCGGCCGGACTCCTTGGATTGAAGCTCTATGTACTTGATCTGAATTCCACGGCCTTGAACGAGGAGAGTTTGTCATCACTGTTCGCGGAACTACCCCGTCGATGCATTGTCCTACTTGAAGATGTCGATTCAGCAGGTATTACAAAGACCCGGGCTGCTGCACCTTCTGCACCTACACCTACTTCAGATACCCCCAGGGACGATGCTACCGCCAAGGCCGGCACCGCCGAAGCGGAAAGTGCAGCCGCCAAAGAGGAAGACAAGAAAGGCGGAATCACACTTTCAGGGCTTCTGAATGTGATTGATGGTGTTGCCGCCAGTGAAGGCCGCATCCTCATTATGACTACTAATCACGTGGACAAGCTTGATCCAGCTCTCCTCCGCCCTGGACGTGTGGACATGAAAATTGTCTTCGGCTACACAAGCGAAGCAGATATCAAGGAGCTCTTTACCTCAATCTACGCGACGATGGACAACGACATGGCCCGTAGCGCCCCAACAATCCACATGAATGGTAGCAATGGCTCGGTGAAGCCGCCAACTACCATTGCTAACATCGCCAAGACAAATGGCGAGATTGTCCACAAGGCCGTTAAGAGTAACGGCGAAGTGGACAAGAGAAAGGAAAAAGACCTGCAGCTTCAAGTATCCCTCCGATCCAACATCTCCGATTTGGCATCTCGGTTTGCTGCTATTATTCCGAGTGGCGAGTTTACAGCTGCGGAGATTCAGGGATACCTCCTCAATTACAAGGAGACTCCCGAGGTAGCCATTGAGGGTGCAGCGGAGTGGGTGCAAACGGCGCGGGATAAGAAGCGTGCCAAAGATGGGGAGGTAGAAGGAGAGGCAAAGACACAGACAGAGGATGAGGATAAAGCATAGGACCATGCGGGCATGCCTAGAACGATACGATGATATGATATACGGAATTTAACTCTACATAATACAACTCTACTTTATTACTTCAACAAAATTGATTTGAACTTTGCTATGCCAAGTACGTTTGTGCTTTGGTGCTGATTTCTACTACTCCATATATTTCCTAATTAAAGAAGAGCATGATACAATGCCCTTTACAAATATGCAAATATTTATATTTTGAAATCGCAAAAGTATACCATTGGTATCATAGAAATGTAATCCCTCAAAATCCGGGGTATATATATAAACGCGGCCTGACTTGATGAAAGCCCGACACAAAACCAAATCTGCAGTACAAAGAAACAAGTAAATTCAAAAAACCAAACCCTCAAGCAATCGATGCGTTGTTCCCATCCAGAATCACATCAGCCACATACATACACCTACTAGTTCTCTCCTGAGTACAGAACCCATGGAATAGAATCCGATCTCCACAACCGCAAACATTGCCACCACCAGGCGAGATAAGCCCCGTATTAGCCGCATTAATCAACGGAACATTGGTCTTAGTATAAGGCCCAGTAATACTCTTCGACGTAGCCCAACGCACATCATAAGCAGGGTCGGTAAAGCAATGAGTGGAGTAGAACAAGAAGTACGTATCACCATGGAGAATCAGGTTCGGCGCCTCGACAAGCGGACCATCACCATCAGCAGTATTCCGATCAAGAATCTGCACCGCATCGCCGATAGGCGTGACGCCGTCCGCGCCAACCTTTTGCAGCAAGATAGGCGTTGATACAAGCGGCTCGACGCCGTTGTTACAATCACCACCGTGGCCGACGCTATTACCGTCGACTTTGAAAACGACGTAGCGACTGCCGTCTTTATCTTTGAAGCCTGCTGGGTCGATTGAGCCGCCCCGATCGAGACGACATGATAAAGGCGTGTTGCTTGGGACGTATGGTCCTGTTGGGTTGTCTGCTATGGCTGTGCCGACACAGTGGTGTCTGAGGTTTGATTTTGCTTCGCCGGAGTAATACATAACGTATTTTCCGTCATCCTGGGAGACGATTAGATTTTTTTCCTAATTGGGTTATGGATTTGTTTGGGTTTCCTATTTCGGAAGCCAAGACAACTTACTCTCATCACGACGTCTGGAGCCCAGTGGTCGTTTTCAGTTTCCCATGTTGATAATGTGGGGAGTGCTTCGACGTCGAGGAGAGTCCATGATTTGAAATCGTCGGAGACAGCGACTTGGACTCGTTTTCCGTTTCCGTTTGTGCCGAATGCGTACCATCTATTATCGGCTGCTTTCAAGAAGCTTGGATCTGGGAAATTGGTGTTTAGGGCTAGGATGGCACCCTTTGCTCGCTTCTCAAACAGAGGTGTGCCCAGGACGGCGGGAAGAAGGGGTAGGGTTAGTAGGGCCCATGTGGAGGGTGATTTGATAAGAGAGGACCACATATTGGAATGATGGGGTCGAAGACAGCTGAAAGAATGAAGTCGCTGATCATGTAGATCAAAGACTATTAGAGCAGGGGAGGTAACTCCTTCTTATATGTAGATTTGACCGCTATTATCGAAGGGAGGGGGGATAGAGTCCGCATTGGATTTAGGGTACCAAGAGAAGGAAAGTGAGACCACATGCTCGGCGTCTGCTTGGCTCCGAGGGGATAACTGCGAACAGAGATTGAAAGGAAGTGACAGTAGGCTAACAGCCGCAAACCTGATACGGCCATGCATCAGGTGGCATCGGGCCTCGGCGAAGAGTGATTTGGGCGACCCGCTAATGCGCGAGGTTGTGTTGGCTTTTGTGCGGAGTCCAATTATCGGGCTGTGATGCACATAGAGTATTTACGGAGTAATGGAGTAGTTAATGCTAAAGGTTACGGGAGGCGTTTTCGTGGCTTGCAAACTTAAGAATGGCTAGATTTCTAGACTACACAAACAAAGGGAAAAACAAAAGGATAGGGCAAGATCAAGCGAAAGGAACCTGAGGCTTTAATAGGAACCTTGGAAAGGGATTTTTTATTGAAAACCCTCGCTGGAATGCCAAGAGTATACAGAATATTGATGGATTCGTCCTCGGAGCATTGTTTTGATCGAGTCTAGATTCGGATTTAAAAACAGACTGGGTATCCTTCGATAACTGCAAGATGACCTGTGCCATGTGCACCTCGATTTAGTCTATACTCCGTATGGTTGTTGAGATTGGGGATGATTACATTTGCCATGAAATCCATATGCACGAAGTACCAGATTTATCATTAAAGCCGCAATTCGGCTGTGCTGTACGGATTAAGTCCGCTTAGACAAATATTAGGCCGGAAGATCTTGTATGGGGTTGATATTATGTGGGGGCTACAACATAGGGTTGGCTCGGTTGCGGAATAGAATGTGGATCAAATCACCAAGTTGGGCCAGATGCGGCAAGGGATTTCGGACTTGGGATGATAGTTGTCGATCAAGGTCTAAGCTTCTAAAGTTTAGTAATACGACCTTGCCTACGGAGTTTACTATAAGAGTTTGAAGGAAAATAAAAGACCTGAACATGCAAGGGCGAGCAAGATAGAGAAGAAGCCACAAGAAATTGATTTGTAAATATGCAGCCCAGACATGATACCTCAGACAATTTACCCCTAGCCGATTGTACATAGGTCAAGATGATAGGTCAGGAAAATAGAGAATAAGCTGTGGGATCACATGAGGCACATGTGCTGGCACTCGTGGTCAGGCACATGGCCAAGGTTATATTGTTATACCAACCAGAGTAAGATCTGATCTTGTAGGTTTGAAATTCCACGGAATCGATAGAACTTGAAATAAAACTCAAAGAAAACCCCTTAAAATGAGACCTCTACATCCATGGGTGTTCTAACACCGAAATATAAGCAACTATAATATAGCGACTTAAAGTTATGGTCAAAGCATCCATGTCCGATCGACTGATATTTTACCATTTTGGGATGCGACCATCAAGATCGAATCGAAAAATGACATCCTAGCAAAATTAACACAAAATCGAGTTTCTCTTTCTCTTTACCCCGCATTTTGATGCCGAGATGGGGAGGTGAGATGTCCACCTGGGCATGGGGGTTAAAGCCGACCAGTCGGTGTGGACTTTCCACTTGCACCTCATGATGTCACCGGGCGCACTACGTCAATTTCTTTGATCGGCATCGGCTGAGAGGGCTGAGGGTGACAACACCCGGGTTTTCACGATGTCATGCATATGAGGCTGATGTCTTCTGATTTAGGTAAGGGTGTCAGTAGAAAGTAGAAAGCCGGGTATAGATGACTGTTCTGTCTAGGGTCGGTGTTCCTTCCCTTTCTGCGTACAATGCTAGCCCAATGAGGCAAAATCAATAATTTTGGAAGGTGCGACGAATATCATTAAGAGATAAAATTCTATATTCATGTAGCCTAGCACTTCATAATATAAAAAAGTCTTTTTCATTCACTTCATAATATATTCATTGCAATAATTCGATCAAATTGACAGGTAAAACCGTAGCCACCTATCCAATGTGCCCGATAACCCGGCTAATGGGCAAATCGGAAGTCCAATCTCTTGTTACCTTCATCTTTCGTTGTACTCAAATAATGATGTTTCTGCTCATGGTCCATAGCATTCCAAAGCTGTTCGCGTATTCTGTTTCTCCGTATATAGTAGAACTTGGTGAAAATCGTGATGAAAACGTTCCATGCTACGATTGCAAGAAGGATCTTATTTCCTTTTCGGTAGTAGGGTTGATCATCAGTTCGGTATATCTAACAGCGACAAATATTAGTCATAATTCCAAACCACAATATCAAAAGATACATTGAAAAGATTAGAAAACGTACGTTGGAAGAAATGATAGCACCGGCTTGGGTAATCATGTTATATACTGCACTGCCCACAGTGCGGGTGCGCACAGAACCGGAGTTCCGGGATATTAAGCTGACTATATGAACAACTTTGTCAGCAAATCTGCGATTGATAGAGGATATCAGTACTAACCGTTGATGGAATGAACATAGGGGAAGCCAATAACTAGCACTGTGACTGCGTACCAACTCCAAGGACTAGCAGTTGCTGGCATAAGCTCTAGTGCGATCAAAAGAGGGAAAACCCAGAATGAATAAAATAGCACAATTCCCATACGGTTATTAATCTTTTCGGAAACCCAAGACCAGAAGACCAGTTGGACCAAGAATAACGCGGTTGCAGGGATGGTCAAAAGGTTGACCTGGAATGTATCAAAGCCAAGTGACCTCAGGAAGAGGGTCATGTATGCTGATACAGGAGTGGTAGGAATAAGTAGCGTGAGGCTCATAAGGTACATTGGCCAAAGGTCGTAGTCCATGAGGGCGTCCCACATAAGTTTTAGTGTGAGGCCTTGACGGTTATGCATACCACCCTATATTAAGTTCACAGTTAGTTTTTCTATGTGTAAGTTTCAAAAGCCTCCTTTTACGCACCTTTGCTGGATCATCTCGCAGGACTCGATTGACCATGATGACCTCTTCCCTTTCTGAGAACCAACCATCTTTCCCTCGAAACCAGCTTGCAGTCTGTGTCGGACTCGGAGGCAGGTAAAACCAAGAGACAACACCAATAACAAGAGTCAACGCCCCCTCAAGAACAAATAGCCACCTCCAGCCTTCCCAGCCACGTATGTCGCGCATACGAAGAATCCCAAATGCCAAGAAGGCCGCAATGATACTGGTAGTGTGGGACATACAGTAGAAAAAAGCGACGCGCATAGGTAGCTCATTATTCGTGTAAAAGTAGGACAGGTAAAGGAGTGCATCAGGAATAAAGCCACCTTCTATCAGACCAAGCAGAGCCCGAGTCGCATAGAAGCTCTGTTCGCCGGTGACTAGACCCTGGCAAATGCCGACAACACTCCAAAGGACCATCTGGATGGGAATCCATACGTCGGGGCCGAGCTTTTTCGAAATCATTTGCGACGGCACTTCTGCGCACAAGAAGCAAAGATAGAATATCGTCATGCCGTAATTATAATTGTTAGTTGATAACCCGAGGTCATCGAGCATTCCATCAGACAATGCTTGTCCGATATTGCCCCGGTCCAGCTGGAGGGCGAAGAACATTAGACAGACCCAAGAACAGATTCTATAGTCGAGCTATATTATCGTCGAGTGTTAGCAGGCTAATCAACTGTATGAGGATCCAGGGGTGGTCTTGATTACCCTTCGGACCAGTAGCTTCTCTTCCTTCTCTGTCCACTCGGCGAGTGGGTCATATCGATGTCTCCCTTCGTACTCCGCGATAGGCTCATAGAACTCTAGTGAGCCACCCTCAGCCAGGACACCACCAGCTCCATTGTAGTTCTTGGTTGGGACTGACGTTTCTTGAACTATTGTAACAGATGTCTGTTTTGATTCAAGCGACAAGGAGCTTTTGCCCGACATTGTCGATTTCAAGTGTGATTGATAACTTTCTTGACTTGCATAGTCGTCTTTTTATATAGTATATATGTTGTAACTCGTGCGCTGCGCCGAGCATTGCGCAATGCTAGAAGAATACATTAGGGCAACGCTAGCTGCCGTTCTGCAGTCGTGCTGCGGAGAAAAGCCAACGGAATCCAACACTAAAAAGGTGAAATTTGCACCTCTAATGAGGAATGCCTAGTATATGCTCAATTAGCGTTCCAAGGGTAAATCCAGACTTTCTTTAAGCGAAGGGGTCCATGCATGATACTGTCATGTTGCAGACAACACCATATCAAGAATCCCCACGGGGAACCCTGGGCACGGACATATAAAAATTACGATCTTGAGATATTGTTGAATAATTGTTAGTGGAATTAATATACATTGCAAGATATTGCTCGTGAAGACCGTCGAGACTGTGTAACACGAGTTATGCCAATATGCTTGGCTGGGATGAGCCTTAATTGAACGACATGTTGTCATCCAAAGCGAGATCGCGTCACCAAGTAGATAACGAAAAGACCTTTACCCCTCTACTAGGTGCATTGGCTGCATATATAGCATAATCAGATTGAGTAAATATCTTCGAGATGCCGACATATCGACTAATCTTCCTCGGAAAAAGGTCCTAGGGGTAGAAATGGACTGTTTCACATACCAAGGCAAGGTGTGTGGATTCATCACACAATTCAAGTGAATTAAAATCGTAGGAATGAATGCGACATAGAAGTCCGATATGGTATACGTCTCTAAATTGCCCGAACAAAATTTCGGCTATATATTTGGAATTAAATCGTGGCTGGCAAGTCGACGTGACGCCGATCTGACGCGTTGTGAAGTTGTGGATAGCGACGAAAACCAATTTTGAATTTATTGTCCTACATGTCAGAGCATGACTCGGAAAGCCTTGTCTAGACTGGCATCTAGTTTCAGGAAGTCCACTAGACGTCCTAAATGGTCAACTCCCCAGAAGCTTTCCTTCGCTCCCTGATCGTCAACGCAATCAAACCAAGGTAAACCGAAGGAACCCGAATTGAAAGCTGCTTGTGTGCGTTCAAGCAAAATAGCTTTCGCTTCAGTATTATTCAACTGGAAAGCACTATTAGAAAGAAGAGATCTCATCATCCACACTAAGGGAACATACCTCATCCAAAACCTGCTTGGCGTTCTCGATGCCAAGCTCGCTCTCAAAAATGGCAGAGAAACCAGGTTCAGTGAGCACCTCTGGATTACCCTCTTGCCAGAACCCACGAGAGATCTTTTCCACGATGGGAATTAGCTTCTCGGGGAATTTACTAGCTAAAAGGCAGAAAGCGAGCTGGACGTGGGAAGTGGCTGCGGGAAATCCTTTCGGGATCGCCTCAGACATGGGAACCTGGAAACGACGAGCCCAGTAGATACGTTCTTTGTTGATCCATTGGAACTTGTCTTCAATGAGGGGTTAGCAGATTTCAAATACAGCGAAGGACTTCGTTGTTGGGGGAGGAGATAGGGAAGAGGTACCTACTCTTCACTGCAATAGGCGGCATATTTTGGCATGACTGAAATAGCTGTCCTATAGAGATCGGGACATAGTCAATCTCACATGTCGCGAAGATAGGAGATGTCTATGGACAATCATTAGCTAATCTTCAATTCATGGAATTAATTGAAATATTCGACTAACCCTCAAGACATGGAACGCAATGCAACTGAATGGACTGCCAACGTCGAAATAACAGGTTATTTTAGGAGCCATAATCGAAATAGTATTGAATGCTGTTGAAATATACCTTGATCAGGACATTGGACTTGAATTTTTATAGTTGGCAAGATTATTTTATGATTATTCATCTTGGCTTTGGTGACACTCCTTCGTTCCCAACAAACTCTCGCATCTCAACTAGGAACAGGCAACAGCATAGTGTTGAACTTGAGACTGATTGAACTCCGTAGATCGCAATAGACAATTAGCCCGAACTTCGGAGGAACGAAACCTTGTCCCTCAGACTTATAACGGAAAGTCGCGAGTTTGGGACGAAGTATTCATCGTGAAGTTTCCGTTCCCGCCAATATGGGCGAAGAAGTCGTATTTAGTGTTTTTTCAATATTTCTCTGATGATTTCGTGTCAAGATTAGTGTCGTTGCTCGTTATGCAACGGATGCCTGAATGTGTTAGCCAACTGGCGAATATCCACAGCCGGGGCTTCCATCAAATTCTACTAGATTGAATGGAGATTGCAATCCAAAATAAGCCAAATTTATGCATAAAACCCTGAAGAATAACACGACGGCCCGAGCATAGTACTAAGTGGGCACAGTAGATGCCGAGGTCAATTCAATCGACTTGACTCATAATGGCTCATAACTTATCACTACATCGTGATTGGCCAATCTGTTTCTATGGAAACTTTTCATATCTATAAAAGACAACATCACCCCCGAAGAAATATTCTTACCATGTTTGAATCTAATACAGCATCAATTACCTCGACCCCTACTTCCACTTCGGCAATGGACCACCTTATCCCATCCGGGATGCACCCCATCCCCTCCAATCTTCTCGATCTCCGCCCCGACGCCGACATAGACTTCGATCTACTACATCCGCAACCGGTCAATGGCGTCAAAAATATATGGTTTTTCTGGCACTCAGGCTACGCCAACATGCACCCATATACACAACGCACAGCCCGCGCATGGCATCGCCGATTCACAAAACAAGGGTGGGCAGTACGAGTGATAGACCGGCTGGCCGGATCAAAAAGCAATATCGCCGAATTCTTGGATGTCACCGACTCAACACTCTTCCCTCGAGCCTTTACTGAGGAGACCATCACCGGACCTTACGCGCTACAACACACTTCAGACCTTGTTCGCTGGCCACTGCTCCTGCGATATGGAGGAGTCTATGCCGACGTAGGCATGATGCAGATTGGTGACCTTGATACCCTATGGAGTGAGACAATCGGAAACCCGGACTCTCCATATGAGGTTCTATCCTATACACCCAGTGGACAAGGTCATTACAGTCTATGCAATTATTTCCTCGCTGCATTGCCAAACAATGCGCTCTTTGACCGTTGTCATCGTTTGCTCCTCGCTCTTTGGGATGCTGATGGTGGCAAGACGAGCACCGATGGAATGCATGCTAGCCCGCTTCTACGCGGCGTTCCTCTAATGAGCGTTGATTCTACAATCACCGAAGACGATGGCACGGTCATCGGTCCTGCCGAGGTTAGTCGTCTGTTGACCGACTACATCATTCAAGGCCAGGTGGCTACTGCAGTGATGGGACTTGTTGATGCTGAAGACAATTGGGACGGTCCTGCATATTGTGTGAAGCATTTTTATGCGATTGAGTTTATGGAAGGGTCGCAGCTCATTAATGAGTTGACTGCTTGGAGCGGACAGGAGGCATTCGATTTGTTGTCACTACCAATACCTGGGGAGGGAGAAGACGAGTCTGAGAAACAGAAAAAGGCCCGTGATATTGTTGTGGCATGTCTATCGCGCAGCTTTGGCTTCAAGCTTGCTCATGGTCTCATTTTGCGGGTGAACAAGGTTACACTCGGATCGCTGTGGCGGGATAATCCTGGGTCTGATGTTGCACCTGGGACTTATGCGGCTTGGCTTCGACATGGAATTGCTTACTGGAATCAAGATAATGTGCCTGATCCAGTATCGCTTACTTTGATCCCTCCGACCAAGGTTGGGAGGTTACTAATGTAACTATAAAGGCGATCACTTCACAATGGAGATATATTATGTTGTTTGTTGTAGTATAGACAAATATTGAAAGACTACTATAGGATATTCTCCCAGCAAAACGTTATATAGTGCCTAGTAGCAGGTAACGAACTATCTACCTAAGTACTGGGTGTAAATCCCCCCGGCATTCTCCCTATGGATCCATGCAGCTTTTGTCATTCTCCTCGACTTCGAGGTTCTTCCCGCACTATCTTCGTATTATGAGTTGGCAAATTTCTTGTAATAAGCCTGTGATTGGTTGGGGGATTTTGGACAATATGTCTTCTTCAGCTTGAGGCAGTAATAAATTTATTGCAATTTTCGAGTATATATGGAGAGAGAAATGATGAAGGAGGCTAGGCTTATATGGTACATGGAATCGATGGAGTAACAAGGTATTTATACCCATCTTTAGAACTAGCAAACAAACTGGCAAAGTACTAGCAAATAAAAAACCCAATTCTGGACTAGCAAGCAGTAGTAACAAACAACAGGGATGATACCACAACAATAACCCTTCGCGAGTTGAGCATGGACTAACTAGACTAGGTACGGATTCATATTTTGGTCTAGTGGTGGAAACAACCTTGTGAACAATATGCTGGTCACAACTAAAGATATGTATCTGTGCTCGTACACCTAAAATATTCTAATCCCTAAAGGTGAGCTTAGCGCCTAGTCAAGGCATGCCATGCCTAATTGCTGCTCCTATTGTTGTTCAAAGCCCACCTTTATATTATTATTATTTTTCTAGCTTCAAGAAGGGTTTGGCAAATATATCCGGGGCTGGTATGATATTTGTCATAGGTGGGTATCTATACACCTCGAAGGCGGGACCACAAGGGTCCGGTCCAAATAATTATACCTAAATTGGAAACATCAAAGGCGCATATGTACATATTAGAATTTAAAAATCCATCCTAAAAACCACTGTCTGGCAAGGAATCTTGCTGAGGTGAACTCTTGCGAAACTTTAGCTGGAGTCTGGTGCTGAATGAATCTGCCCTTAGAACTGCTCCTTATTGTGATTAGTGTATGTTCGCCGACTTTTCTATAACACGGTTGGCAAGTGTTGACTGATGTATATTCTAGTTTTGTGATAAAGAAAGCCTCCTCAATTTACGAGCAACATCTCAGACGCTGCAGAAGTTATGCGAGCCTATCATTTACCAGTTCCTTGTCCGCGACATTTTGGAACAGCGACAATTTCATCTGCATCGAGCCGTTTCATCATGCCGATTAAATTTCATGCAAGGACTGATAGAGAATGGTGCCCCATTGACGCAACCAAATGAAGCAGGAGAACTGCCTTTACACATTGCATCTCGCAATAACTATGTTGCCAGCGTCGAGATACTCGCGCGGTGCGAAGGAAGTCTTGATGTGACTACACCTCACGGGTGGATAGCGTTACAATTGGCAGCTCGATACGGAAATGAAGAAATCATCACCCTGCTACTTGAAAACGGGGTCAGATCCTAACATATCTGGGTTTCATGGCTGGACAGCCCTGCATTACGCTGCTCGGTCCGGGCATCGAAAATCGGTTGAATTATTGGTGGAAGCTGGAGCGCGCATTGATGTATTGGATAATGATCACAAGACCCCAACTCAACTAGCCCGAACGTTATTGTAGAGTATAATTATATGAAGCAATCATTTTAGCTTATTCATGTTCAAGAGCTTAGTTCGGGTCGGCGGAGGGAAATATTGGAAACTAGAATATATGTTCCATATTCCTAATCCACTTGCCAGAGGAACAAAGAGCAGTTCTTCAGGAATAGATAATGCATTGGAGAGAAGACCATGTGTTTTATTTGCTGGTCGATACCAAGCAGTTGTTAGGCCTGGTATAATTGGCCAATCAAATGACATCCGGCCAACATTTCCTAATGCGGTAAATCGAAAGGCGTGCATGAGTCAGCAACGTGGGTTCCGAGGTCTATCCTATTACCATGGCAAGAGGCTAATGACAACATTTGATACATTTCTACCATGCCTGATTCTGAGCTACCCTCATCTTGCTTGACAGATGATGACTTGCAATATTCACTATTCCCTTATCTACTAGATCCAGCGACCAATAATGAGCTAGAATTAAGCCCATTGGACCGCTGGAAAAACTCCCCTCCAGAGACAGAAGCTGCCCAACTAAGCGACATCGTGGAGTCTATCGCAAGTGCGAAAAGTTCAGATTCATTCCCAATTAGACCAAGTTCTCAAGATTCATCTTTGTCGCAACGGCAGCGGCATCGACGGTCTCACCGCTCAACGGCTTCAGTCGCCGCATCCGACTCTACAAGGTCAAGTGGGTCAGGAAGCTCAGCTTCATCTGCCCACAGCTTTTCGTCAAACCACTCAGGATCGTTTGGTCTATTTTATGCTGGGGTCTCAGCAGGGCGCCGGCGCCGGCGCCAGCGCAAGAAGTCTCCTGACTCTATTGGACGTGCCATGAAGCAACCGCAGAGACGGCCTTACCAGTGCACATTCTGTACAGATACATTCAAATCAAAGCATGACTGGGTACGGCATGAGAAGGGCCTGCATTTGTCATTGGAAAGTTGGACCTGCGGGCCCTTTGGACCGACATATAATGATGGAGATTCTCCGCCGCGATGCGTTTTTTGCAACATAGAGAACACATCTGAGACCCATACTTGAGACCACCGATTCTGGGAATGCCAGGAGAAACCACTACCTCTTCGCACATTCTTTCGAAAAGATCATCTATTCCAGCATCTGCGCCTAATGCATGGAATACATAACAATATCAGCGTTGTGGAGTCATGGAGTTCAGCAGTGACACATATAAATTCACGCTGTGGCTTTTGCGCAGCAACCTTCACCAAATGGGCAGACAGAAATAGCCACCTTGCACGCCATTTTCGAGAGGGCTTCTTGATGAAGGACTGGAAAGGCTGCCGCGGTCTCGATCCTGCCGTGGCCCTCGCCGTTGAGAATGCCATGCCGCCTTACCTCATTGGCGCTGAATCCACTGGCATCCTTCCATTTAGTGCTTCAAATCGATGCTCAGATACCAATATTGCTCATCACCAGGCCGATGTGAATGAGCGCTGTTTGCAAGAAGGAAACCCCCAACCCACTCCGTTTGAACTGTTAACAGAACGCTTGATCCGCTTCGTACAGGAGAGGCAGGCGATCGGAGTTCCTATCACTGATGATGCTATTCAGCGAGAAGCACGGTCCTTTGTCTATGGCGATGAAGACCCTTGGAACCAAACTGCAGCAGATAATCCTGACTGGCTGCAAATGTTTAAAGATGGTATGGGTTTAGGTCCTCCTTTGTCATCTACAGATCCCGGTGCAACTGGGGTGTCGCCTGGGGGATCCTTTCCGCTCCCATGGACAACGAATATGGCGGGTAGCGATGGACCACAAGGGCAATCTAGCTCTTGTATTCCCACTCTTGAATCGCAGAAGGACCCGTGGATGCCTTGGGCATGGCAAAGCCCTGAATGCCTTGCAGAGTTTCGCAGGTCCAATGACTCTTGAGCATCATATCCAATCCACGAAGGTACTAGTCGCGCCCGGTAGGGAAATATTATACTCATCAAACTCATCAAATACTATTGAGTGGAGCCTTTCGAGCCCCGAAATTACCGATTGTTACATGGTTCTTTTCTCCCAACATTTCCATATTTTCCGTTAATGCCTTATTCGACAAGCTCGAACTGAATTGGTAACGCTTTGAATGTCTCTTACTAAATTCGATGATTCTGCTAGGATAGAAATAAACACATCTGACCAGTTGCCCCAAGAATCCTGCCCTTCAAGTGCGGCCGCTATCAAAAGTCACTATAACCATGCTCTGCCATCCAGTCGTCATTCGCAAACTTTGTGAGATAGTTTCGAAGACTATCGGGCAGTATAAGGACGAAAAGCTTATCTTCCGTATTAAGATCAGGCCGAGACTTAATTAGTTAAACCAATGCGGCAACTGTTGCACCAGAGGAACCCCCACAAAGAAGCCCTTCCTCACGCACAAGGCGTCGTGCATACTGAAAAGAGTCCCGATCAGGGGTTTTGATCCAGAGATCTGGTTTGGATTGATCCAAGACCTCTAGCACAAAGTCGTATCCGATGCCTTCAACCTTATATTCCGCTTTCACATCGTTCAGATCACCAGGTTGAGCAAGGATTGAGCCAAGCGGATCTGCCGCCACGATCAGGATATCCTTGCTATGTTTCTTCAAACCCCTAGCGATGCCTGTAACTGTTCCTCCAGTACCAGCTCCGCTAATTACCACGTCGACCTGCCCTTCTGTCTGATGCCACAACTCCTCTGCAGTCCCGAATTCATATGCAGCCGGGTTCTCAGGGTTGGTGTATTGATTCAAGATGAATGAGTTCGGAATCTCTGTCTAAAGGCGTCGTGCCACGCTGATGATAGAATCGGGGGATTCAATAGCCACGCCAGCTGGAGTACGAACAACGGTTGCCCCGAGAGCTTTCAAAATTTGCTCTTTTTCAAGCGACATCTTCTCTGACAGCGTGATAATACATTTGTAGCCTTTGACGGCCGCCATCATAGCAATCGCGATTCCACTATCGAATGATTTAGCATTAGTATCACGAATTAGGCAAACTACCATCGTAGAACTCACGTATTGCCGCTCGAAGCCTCAATCAATGTATCTCCAGGCTTGATCTTCCCGTCCATTTCCGCTTTGTAAACCATGCGCCTCGCGATTCGGTCCTTTACTAACCCGCCGGCGTTAAAGTATTCGAGTTTTCCATACACCTGCGCTTTGATACCAAGTGATTTTGGAAGGCGGTTCAGGCGGACTAATGGCGTCGCTCCAATGCAGTCTGCGACTGAATCGGTTTTGAGCTGGCCGAGAAAAGGCGCCGCGTTGCCATTTGTTTCTGTCATTGCTAGATCGTGTATTTCTCTCTGGATATACACCTGAATTCACAGTATGGATGAGATGCTTCTCTGGGGAATTGAAGCCCAAAATAGGCAGGGCTTCCAATAACGAGAGTCGGGGATGCTAAGCAAGAGAGAGGCGAAGAAGGGAGAGTTCTTGATTGTAAAATCTACAAAAAAGGAGAGTATTTATAGCCGCTAAGCAATCAATCAGTCTGAAGTCAAACTAGCAAACAAGCATGGGAATGGTATCATCCAACACAAGCAAGTCATGTTTCACAAAGTTTTCCTAAATAGGAAATCGGAAAGGCTCGATCAGCGCCAAGCATTATCAATTTTCAGCAAGTTAACCATATCGGTCTCAGTCACTTTCGACATTGACAGTCATAAGCTGGGTCTCTAACATGGCCTGGGCACCTCCAGGTATGCTGTTGCTTACATATTAAAGTGGGGCATTGCCCAAATAGGAAATATATTGGGCGTGCGTCATCGGCCCAGAAAAAATCCGAGTAGATCGCCCCACATCTTGATAACCTCTTTAAAAGGACGCTCTAGAGCCTCCGGGATCTCATTTCATATTTTTCTCATGCAGAGTTATAATCAGGTGCAAATTTAAAATGACGACCCCAGAACGACTCCAAACCCCTGTGAATCAGACTCGTCTGATTCAACATTTCGAAAAAAGGTAGATAATCTTGTTAGTATAGTGTGATATAAGACACTGACAACTAGCAGTTCGATCGAAAATCACAACGATGCGTGGTCAAACCTGTGGGACACTGATAACAGTGACATGTGGGACAGGGGAAAACCCTCGCCTGCCTTAATTGATCTTCTAGAGCAAAGAGGGGAGATCTTGAACCCAATTGCAGCCGATGGCCGTCGGAAGAAGGCCTTCGTACCAGTAAGCGGCTATTTTCATATATACACGGAAACACGAGACTAATATCAGGATAGGGATGTGGCAAGGGCTACGATGTAGTCATGCTTGCTCTTCATGGGTTTGACGTCGTTGGTCTTGAAATCTCGCAAAAAGGCGTTTCTATTGCGGAGGGGTATGCTTCCAGCGAACTCGACAAGCCACAAGCGTACAATTTTGGGTCTGCTTGGGAAAACAAATACGAAAGAGGTTCTGTATCATTTGTTAATGGTGATTTCTTCCAACCAGACGCTATGAAGGGAGAGAAGTTCGATGTGATCTATGACTACACAGTAAGTGATGTACCCTGCAGGCTTTTGTACTTTATTAACTTCTTTTAGTTTTTGTGTGCTATTCATCCAACAATGCGTGCTCAATGGGCCTCGCGTATGGCTGAATTGTTGGTTCCAGGCGGCCTCTTGGTTTGTTTGGAATTTCCTCTCTTCAAAGACCCTAGTCTTCTGGGTCCACCATGGCCCCTGCAGGGAGTTCACTGGAACTTGTTGTCTGAGGGAGGTGATGGAATTTTGCACCCTTCAAATCCGAATCAACAAGCAGAAGGCGGGAAATTCGAGAGAAAATGGTATATAAAGCCCGAGAGATCGTACGAAAGTGGAAAGGGAACCGATATGTTGAGCGTTTACACTAGAAAGTAGTTTGTACTATACAGAATTTACTTCCGCGCTATCTTATTGATTAAATTTACGTCAATTTATGTTAAACTATCAGTAAAGAAACGATACAAGCTCTATTGGAATCCGCTATAGACACATGGTGGCCAAGACAGGTGGATATGGCGTATACCAGTACGTTCGAGGCATGCAGAGAGATTAAGTGATTTACCAATTGCTGTCATTGTCTTTGATTACGACAACTCGCGCCTTATCAATTTCCTTTCACGGAATTAGTGGACCAGCTGGGTTGAAAATCGCTGTGGACAGCTCCATAAATCTTCCTTTCATTCCGACAACCCGCGCCTTATAGATTTCCTTTCGTGGAACTAGCGTGCATTATCTCTCGCAAAGCTTTCCTTTTAAGCTAGCCTGTGTCACTACATCTGAACACTGCCACAAGTTTATTTTCCTCCAATCTCCTTGCCCCTAAACAGTTTTTAGCATGGAAGGATTCGGTACCCGTGCTATTCGCTCCGGCCTGCCGCGTGATGTTGGGACCGGTGCGCTAGTGGAACCTGTGTGTATATCCCGTGGATTCAGATCAATCTAAAGCTTACATAGTTCCCACCTAGATCGTCCTCGCCACGACCTTTGCTCAAGATCATGTCGGCTCTCCTGTGGGCTTTTATGTTTACGGCCGCTCTTCAAACCCAAACCGCGAAAGCTTTGAGATATCTGTTGCTGAAATGGAATCCGCGAAGTATGCCGTGGAAAGTTGATTGGCAATAGTGATGTAGTAGCCATGTACTAAGTCCAATAAAACCTTATACCAAGATATGAAGGATGACCTGGGGTGATACTAACCTAAGAAAAATGCAAAATATTCTAGGACTAGTCAACAATATAAGATTTCTCTATGTCGATCCTAGCCACCAATCTCCGCAGCCGGAAATGAATCCGTGATATCACTCGTATTATCTCAATTTACATGGCTCGAAGGAATGATGCAAATCCTGAATGTATGGCTCCATGAGCTTTGTTCTATTCCCCTAGCTAGGAAAGGAATACCCTTATACGCGTCAACATTTTCTATGCCCATGTACCTCGTCGCCGGCCCCTTAATCTGGCCCCAAGATTTGACATGAATGGAGGTGTCTCTTTTCCATATAAACAGCATTGTTTCCTCTCATGGCTATACTCATAAACTCCGACCTCTTTTGCTTCGCCCTCGGCCAGGCTACTACTTGATAAACTAAGGTGATTATCTACTCCCATATACCAAACTTAGCTATGGGGGTCGTATCACTAATGAATTATATTCTTTACCAGTGTACATAACTACCTGGGGGTGGAGCATAAGAATTGGTGTCAACTCAGCGTTTGAATCTGCTGGATTCACTATCACTGAGTCCGAGACTTACTCCGTTTCAAACACCTTCACCTGCAATGATGTTTCAGCCGAACGAGGAGATATCTGTGTTCTCTTCTACCAAGCCGTCACAGCTTTCACGGTAAACGTGAAGGAAGTAAACTCTTGTTCCTACGGAAGCACCACGATTGTAGATCGTGGCTGAGCTATTGTATATGCGCCCAACTCGAATCGAGTTGGCAGCATCGCCGGACGGGGAATCAATGTTGTTCACAATGGTGTTCAGCAGTGTGTTGGAGACTCTGACAGAAAGCTGCATACTATTGTGGACCTCCTGGAGGACCTGAATGGTGGAACGGCAGAGGGTAGGGTCCGTGGATAGCCGACTACGTGAATGAGCGCGAACCTGCTGGCTGCTCCATTCCTATCGAGGCCCTTAGGTTTCAGGACTGAATTACTCGGGGTATGGTGAGAGTGGTAATGGAAGGGATTCTTTTGTGTCTCTAGGCCACTTGGCAACGTTCTACAATGTTCCTATAGAGCGCCCGGTGGAAATATCTACAGCCATGTATAGGCAATAGCTGATCAATTCAGGTCCACATGTATTGATCGCTAGAGCGCGGGAACCTTCAACGTTTGTGAAGTAGAATATTGATTTCTTTCTTATTGGAATGTGATGTGATACAATTAGGATGAACTGGCTATCACTTAGTATTCTCCGCGGTTTCATATTTACTCAAAGATCTCAATTTGTTTCCTTTCTTGAAGAAGACCCATGGAACAGGCAAAAGTCCCACTGCAATAAACCCAAGCAAGCTGGAGGCCCACCCTGCACCGAGCTTAGTGTACACTGAATACACACGTAAGAATGTATTTTGAACGTCACCAAAGGGAAATACTCACTTTGAACGGTAAAAAGAGGGAACACAGCCCCAAGCCCATATCGCGCGAGACCATTGGCGCTCATGGCACTTGCGACAGTAAGACCATGATAAGTATCAACGAGATATTGCGTTGTGCTAACGAAGACGCATAGATTTCCCCATGCAAAAACAATGATTGCAACTATGGGACTTGCCCAAGAGATATCGGCCCTTGAAGTCCATGCAAACCAGAACAGACCGATCGGTAGCCCAACACTCCCTATTAGTGCTGGATAAAGCCGATATTCGGGTGGTGCTTGTCCGTCAGGATGCTTTGAAGCTTTGGGGAGGTAAAGGAAGAAGTTGCATAATATGACTGTCACTGTTCCTAGGAGACACCCGACTACAATGGCTAAGAAGACAAGGCCGGACTCCTCGATGTTGAAATGGTAGATACCTTGGAAGATCAATGGGAAGGCTGCGAAGAATGAGAAGAGTGTCGCAAATTCACACGCAATGTAAAGGCAAATGAATCCAACGATGGGTTCGGTTATGAGCATATGAATGGGGCGGAGGAGGGAAATGGTTACAAATAAGCGTAGCTGGGAAGAAAGCGGGGATGATGGGGGTAGCTCTAATCCGAGTTCCTTGGCACGACGACGTTTGATCATAGGGTGGAAGGTTTCTTTTGAAAGTAGGACCGTGAAACCAGTGAGAATGGCGAAGAAGATCATTGTCCACTGTGTCCAACGCCATCCTTTCCGATTCACAATGAAACTTCCAATGACAGGCCTTGGAAATAGTCAGCAAAACCGATATTTTAGCAATAATATCGATTGAAAAGATATTCACCCTAAACCAGGACCCAGGAAAGGAGTAAGGATAAATATAGCGGAAGGAATAGCGCGCGCCGCGGGCTTAAAGGTCTCATTGAGAGTCCCGGCCGCAACTGCCAGACTCGGTGCGTAGCAGAAACCAGCCAAGAAACGTAAAATGCACACCCCAGAAAATGTGGGACAAAACCCTACACCTAGGGTAAATAAGGTACCCAGTCCAACTGACCCTATGTAGACTGGGTATCTCCCAACAGTTTCGGAAAGAGGCCCTCCAACAATAGGTCCAAGGGCCAAGGCGAAGACGTAGAGTGACAACGGTAAGATAGCGACCGTGCTGCCAACCTCGAATTCTTCCATGAACTGCGAGTGAGCAGGTGATAGTATAGATACTCCCACAGTTCTGGATTAATATCAGATTTCCAGTCAGTTTCGCATTATGCGGAAGGATTAACTAACGTTGTGAAAGCCGCCCATCCAATCATCATCACTTGTAGAACCTTTTGACTTGTCGGCCAGTTATAAGGATTGCTAGGGTCATCATCCCAATTCCACAGTTCATTTTGTTCTGGTTTCTTTTCAGATGCGCCGAGTGCGGTTTCCACAGTATCGTCAGATGATGATCGTAGAGCTTCCATGGTGCCGCCTAGATCGACCTTCGAGCCATGCTCTATTTGGACCATGTTAAGAATACCCTTGGAATGTGAGTAGACAAACTCTGGCAGGTATGTATCGTGCTAATGGTCCTTTTGTGGGGAAGGATAGAATGCAATGATGAGTAAACCAGTAATAGGCGAGAATTGCGAGATCCCAGATTACTTCTCCGGAATCTTCTGTATGCCAGATGCAGAGGTTATATAACCTCAAGCATCTGCGCGTTCATCACACAAAAGCAATATTTAAAGGCCTCTTGGGGAACAAAGGCGGGGGGCGCCTGGGGATGAACCAACCTCCCAGCCCCAGTCAACGAGCATGTCATTGGCCATAGATCATAGCGCTAACCTGCTTGCCCGAGGCATATTCGGATTAGTGAACATTTGATTACTCAACATCCCGGTCAACCGAGATTAGCTAGAATGGTGATTGAGATGTTGTGATTTATATTTGACTTGTTGCCGGGCCATTAATCGCGTATGAAAGAAGGAAGCAACTTGAGCAATCATGGTACTAGGCAACAACCCAGCGTGCCAGTGGCGTATTGCTCTCTTTCACCCCATTATGCGGATAGACCAAGAGATTCACCGCCATTGTGAAACAGGGATGCAGAAGGTCGAAGGCCACTCAAACAAAGAGACAACCATGGAAGGAAGGTGATATCTGTACGGAGTGCTTGGCGAGGTTGGACTATCGTGCGTGTGAAATGCGACCGCTAGTACGGAGTAGGGGGTAGGATGATCGACAGTGGACCGGATTGGCGTCGATAGCTCGGTAGGGGACAGTGCACACATTTTGAGTATTTCCTTGCAGTTTGCGTGGGAGATAAATGCGACATACATTGAGACACAGGTGAGGATGCAAGTCGAATAGAACAAGCGAGTTATATTGTCGATTTTGCTAACTAGCAACCACCTGATCTGATCAAGTCATCAATGCGGCTGCTTATCTCATTCGTGACAAACTCATCCCGTGTCGGATTCTTTGGACAGGGGACTTCCCCAATGAATATTTGATGCTTGTTTGTATATTCTACGATAAGCAAACGTGCTCGCTGATTAATCCCCACCTCGGCGATGCCGGGCGGGCCGGTACCCGTGGGGGAAAAAGGCCAAGAGGTTGAGATGTGCCAATTCAGCCCCCAGACCGCCCGGAGTTTCTATCGCCCGAAGATAAGACTTTCCGCCGGATTATTCAGGCTTCAATGACAATTTTCTCCTTCATCCACGACATGTTTGTCATTGAAGTCTGAGTTAAATATCTAGGTATCTAACTAGGGACCCTACATAGAGCAAGGTTACGAGCTTAAGATACCTTATCTCATCCAAGCTTCCCGGCAACGTGTCGGCCTTCGGCGGACCTGCTTACATCTCCACCGGTCATCGGTGCTTAATGCTTATTCGATGCTTATTTTGGTCTAAATTTTTCTTGCCTGTTCGGAGATTTAAAGGCTCATCACAGACTTGTCCTACACATATTCTCACTCTCGAGGTGCTACAGAGATCAGCGCTCCATTTGATCACATGCAGTTCTACCCCAAAGCACGGGAGCAGCGGCCGAGCATCCATGACCCATCTGTTCGGCCTCTTCGATTGGGTGTTCTCAAGGCAGCTACTGTCAATCTTCTAGTGCTCCAAATTCTGTTCCTAGGTCTATTCTGTTACATATTCGGGTCCCTTTTTCAGCAGTCCGGACACATCCACAACATCAATGTTTTGTTCGTGGACTACGATGGTGGCGCAATAGGCGATGCAGCCCGCACAGCGTACCAAAAGCTCAAAGCACCCCACTTTCCAACTTTTATTGAGCAATCTGCCTCCGTCTACCCCGTACCTGGCTCGATCGAAGGTGCAGTCTGCGACATCAAATACTGGGGAGCGTTATACATCACAGCGAATGCGTCAAACGCACTGAGTGCCGCATTTGCGGGTGGATCCGCTGCGTCTTCCTACGACAAGAACGATGTTCTCACCATGGTGTGGAACGAAGCGCGCTACCCGACAGTGGTGGACTCGGTGCTTGCAGATAGCATGAAATTGTTTTCGGAAACTGCACGTGTTACATATTCGCGGACCAACGGGCACCAGTCTCTGCAAAGTATCAACAGCTCTGATTCTGCAGCGCTTTCAGCGTTATATGAACCGTGGACACTGGCCAACAACAATATTCAGCCCACATCACAAGGGTCAAGAGTTATCTACAACACGCTTGTTATCATTTTGATCCTGATCCAGGAATTCTTCTACCTGGGTACTATCAACGGTTTATACGCTCAATTCAAACTCTACACATCGGTGTCACCCCATCGCATCGCCATCGTGCGTCTGATCATATCTTCAATCTACACAGTCATCGGGTCTATGTCTACAGCCGGTGCAATCTGGGCCTTCCGGAGTGGTTGGAATGTGAACGGAAACCAGTTCGCACTCACCTGGCTGGTCCTGTGGCTCTTTGCGCATTTGAACTTCTTGGTGTTAGACGTTTTCACCATCTGGCTCCCCCCTCCCTACGTACCGATGGCGCTGATATCGTGGATCATCACGAACATCACTTCCATTCTTATCCCATTCGAGCTGTCACCTGCTTTCTACCGAGTGGGCTTTGCTTTACCTGCACATTCTGTCTTTCAGGTACTCATCGACATCTGGTCTTCTGGCTGCAATCCCAAACTATATTACGCGCTGCCTGTCCTGTTTGTCTATGAAGTACTTGGTATCGCCCTTAGCACCATTGGTGTTTATCGAAGGGCCCATTACGCATGCGTAAAACAAGAGATGGAAGAGAAGGATTGCCGGGAGCAGGTGGAATCCACGCTCCATGAGCAACAAGAGGCTCGACAGGTCAGACAGAAGACCACAGAAGAGGCCGAAGGTAGCGCAACGGACACCGGGGATGAGGGAGATGCTATGCCAAGACAAAGACAAGGCACGGTGACAACACTCAGAGATGAAGACCAAGCGGAGTTAGCCAACATTATCCACCGTGAGATGTCTCGACCGAGGGCCGAAAGACCAGGTACCAGCCGAGATAGCACCGGTCCGTCTTTTGCGTTGGCCTATAGAGAGTAAAGAATTCCTCAATTTGCTCGAAGGTCGAAGTCATATCAACACTATATCTGTTACTATGTTGAAAGCAATGTAATTAATCTTATTGAGTACATAATCTTTCAGATGTCTTTACATTTCCATCTCGCGAAATCATCAACTCGGAATGTTCAAATTTCACTAAAGTAGGAAAGTCCTCTCCTAGGTATTGAGAGACGATCTACAAATACTTAGATTGCGGTTTGAACCAGACCGTTCATACGCATTGATTGAAATGGATATAAATTTCTGCATGGATTTTCTTCCCTTCTTGGATTTTAGAAATTGCCAGTTATGTCGGTACCATCCAACCGCTTTTCCTATGGAGAGAACGCTTCGGTCTATTGTAAATCTATCATCACTTACCGGCCTCCTTCTTCCCACCATATGCCCCCTCCGCGAAATCAGCTAATGGGGTAGCCCAGCTCGGGCCAAGAAGCAATCGTGCGACATAGTTGTCATCACTAGAGTCCATCTCACTTTCCTCTTCACTGACGTCAGCGGAAGATAGCTCAATCTCCCCGTACGGCTCTTCGTCGAAATCGACGATCGGTTTCGCCCACTTCGAACCAAGAAGCAATTGTGCAATATAGTTATCATCGCTGAAATCCATATCACTTTCCTGGTCACTAGCATCTACATTAGCATCCTGGTCAGCCACCCTGTCAACCTTGCCATCGTCACTATCCACGGCAGAGACAGAACGACGAAAGGAACATTCAAGGATCATTCGCTCGAGAGCATCTGCAACTATAACATTACTGTTTATGTCACTCTTGAGCAGAGCGATTTGTCCAGGCAACCCCCTTTGGAGGACGTCGCAAAGCTGAGTGAAACGAATATCCTTCCCAAACTGTGCGCAGATGCGTGCTAGACAGGAAATCGCGTTCAGACGAGCAATTACAAGCGTGCGGCTCCCAGGGTTTGACCGGAGATCGTGGATTCGGCGCTTCAGCGTTGTGAGTATACGCTCGTGTTGTTGACTATCGTTGAGTGGTGGCATTGTTTGTAGAACAGCGTCCTAAAAACGTCAATATAGGTGTGTAGTGGATAGTACTTACCTATGTCAAGGATGGGGGATGGCCTGATCGCTCTAAAGTTAGTGTGGACAGGGAAGATATTTATAACTGGTTTTCGTGTTGGTTCAAAAACGATTATACGCCGAAAACAAAGGCCATTGTTGTAGACAAAGGAAGCCATGCGAGGTGCCACAATATGAGCTTACAAAGATTGTTGTTGATCTTGAATGGAGCTAAGAAAATATAGGACCGAAGAAGACAATCGAAACGTGCAAGTTGGATCGATTTCAAAATAGTGAACTTTGCAAGTTGGCTTTGGTTGTCAGTATTGTTTGAATTGAATTAGGACTATCATGATATCCCCTGAAGCATAAAGCCGTGTAAATTCGACAATTGTCACACACTCAGTGTTGATATTTTGGAAGATTTGATTTGGTGTGGCCAAGTCAATTGCCGTGGTAGAGCACAATTAGTCTACTTATATCGCACTAGCAAGTCCTCCATCAGATGCTTTGCCAAAGCACAAGGTGCCACCCTGTAGTCTTTTGTACAGGCAAATATACCTTCAAACCAGCCTCAAGAGGACGATGGCATCAACGGAATATTTGGGGTGAACCGTACGTCTGCGGGTGAGAAACAGTACCCAATAGATCAGGCAGTGGAATGACCTGTTTTGAAGTCTGCCTAGCTCGATTACAAGATAAGGCATAGCCTTAAGTTGCCCCAGGTTTTGTTCTGGGTGTCCTGGTGTCCTTTCGAACATGTAGATCAAAGGAACCTGCGCTTGGCAGTGGTCTTTGTCAATATTAATGGAAAGTAGATCCAAGGTGGTCTCTTATTCAGAGAGCTTGACCTGCCCACAGAGGACGACATCTTCCCCAAATGGGTACCATTTGACATTCTTCAATCTCGCTGCGGAGATGGCATTTCCACTCTCATCAAAACGCCTGGCAGGGGAAACGACCACGCCACCTTCACCTAGCCAGGTGGGAGCAATAGTCACAATGACGCTATTCAGCAAAGACATATAATGTGGGCTCAGAAGGGATTTGATGACGTGGCCACCACCCTCTACCATGACACTTCCGAGACCATTCGATTTCAGAGTGACGAGCAAGTCCCGCCAGTCAATTTGATGTCCACCGGTATGCAGTCTGATCATTTTGACTGGGATAAATCTTCCGCCGTACCTTTCCAGCAATGCTTGCTTTTCGGGGTCCAGTTTCTCAACTGCAGTGATGATCCATGGGGCACGGCCACGCCCCTCTCTACAAAGTTGGAACAGCTTGCTATCACCTGAGAATTCCCATCTGGCTGTTGGATCAATCACGACCGGTCTAGGCTGGCCGTCCAGACCCTCCTTGCCATAACCTCCGACTCCTGAGATTCGACAGTTAAGACCGGGATCATCTGCCACCGCCGTACCAACGCCAATGATAATTCCATCATGGCGGGATCGCAGATAATGTGTCATTGCCTTGGACTGGGGGCCTGAGAGTACCGTTCGTGCACCAGGGGACAGAGCGAGAGACGAGTCAAGCGAGGTCGCGAATGTGAGCGTTGTGAAGGGGAGATCAGATTGAGGTGCTGAGTCATCCTGAGGCGGCAGATGAGGCTCTAAGAAGCCCCTATCCGACTCTGGAAACTCCAGCGCATCTCTAGGTGCTGAATACATCTGGATTGTTGCGGGGTTACAAATGGTTCATTCAATCGCTGTTGACGTGAAGATGAGAACCTCGGGCTTGGCGGTGAGTTCGCAGCGGTGCCTCAGGTTGAATAGGCAATGACCCACTAGCTAGTAACATCGTCAACACACGATTGGACAAAGACCAAAATGGCATCTCCCCCAACGGACGATCCCTGTCATGCATCTAAAATAGCGGGGGCTTTTACGCGATCCCCCCCCCCTGAAGTCCACAAATCCTCCTGTCGTCCCTTGGTGTCACTCGGTGTCACCGTTTATCCTGATTTCACACCCATCATGTCAGATCCACCTACCCTTTCGCCAGGGAGCCAATCAACCTTGGTGATACGCGAAAGGGAGAAGAGAAAAAGGACTAGTGGATCGAAGGTCCGCACGGGGTGTTTAACATGCAAGTGAGTGCTCGTATACCCGAATCTAGTGCTAAGTGGCCGAAAGGATCCGCAACGCGTAAACACAATGCGGAGATCAGCCCTAGGATCTCACGATCACGCCCGGGTAATAAGGAGGTCTATGCTAACACCCGTTTGAAGATCTCGTCACAAGAAATGTGATGAAACGCGACCCGCATGCCTTATGTGCATCCGAGCTGGGCGTGTATGCCAAGGGTATGCGGCGCCACCCGACAGGAGAACCCGTGAGGTCCGAGATGCCCGCACCGCGAAGACAAATGGAGGTGCTCTAAACATTGTGCATGTATGCCAGCAACAAGCTCAAGCCGCTGGTTTGGTCCATGTGGTGGATAGCAGTCAAGTTGGCTTATCACGGATGGAACGGGATTATTTGTATTCATTCCGTTCATATACTGCTAGCCAGTGTGCTGGATATAACTTCGACCCATTCTGGCAGGTACTTGTTCATCAAGTCAGTGAATCTTGCCCTGAGGTGCGCCATGCAGCGATTGGTATCGGTGCCTTGCATCGTAGATTTGCGAACCCCGCTTCAGACCGGAACGACATTTTCCCAATTCGGCAATCCACAAAGGCGATTGCTTGTCTCCGCACGGCTATGATGAAGGACGACCAATCAGATCCCTCGACCACAGAAAAAGTCCTAGTGGCTTGCGTTGTTTTAGTTACCTTCGCTATATTTCAAGGCGATGTTGATGCCGTTCGCTGTCATCTGCGAGCTGGGACTAAACTCCTCTGGGAGTGGAGGCAGAAGAATTCTAAGAGCCCGGTTGCTTCGGTTTTATTACATACATTTATTCAGCTCCATATCCATTGGGCGAGTGCTACAAGGCTCGAGGATTATAAGGGAGCAGACTTTCCCTATCTTCTAGAACTTATCCATGATAACCTCGTCGATATTTCTACATATGCGGATGAACTCTCAAAAGCGACTCTCCTAGTGTCTGTTCAAGCTTGGTCATTAATCTTGAGTGACCCCGTGTCGCTTGACCCGATGATCAGCAATATGTCACAAGGATTTACATGGGACACCCCTGCAAACAAGGTCCATCGATTTAATACACAAGTACAGCAGTGTACTGTTCTCCACCAAAAGACTGCCTGCCCCACAAAGCTCCGTGCCTTTATGGTCCTTCAAACGCAGATCCAGATGATGGAAATTGTCCTCGCCTCAACAAAATTCTCAAGCTCTGAAACAGATTGGGATACTGTCCTCCATAATTTTCAGGCTATTGTTGATAATGCAGAAGTGTTGTTGAGTAGCTTCGATCAGTTACCCGACCCACTGTTTTCGGTGAAGGAAGGATTCTTAGGAGCCCTCATGTTTTGTGGGATCAAATGTCGGGACTGGACGGTTCGCCAGAAGGTGTTGGCCATCTGCCGAAAATACAATCGACGAGAGGGGATGTTTTCTACCGCTGAGGCTGCTGTCCTGCTACAACGTGTTTACGATATTGAGTCTACAGGTGTTCCACCAGGGGAGAAAATACCAGAGTCCGCTCGTCTGACCGCAGCTTTCATCGCGGAACATCCCAATCATTCGAAGTTCCAGCCCAAAAGTCACATCAAATATCGCGATAAAGATGGGAATTGGTACAGTGAGTGGCTGTCACCATGATGCTCGGGGTCCCTTGTCTGAAAGAAATTAATGATCGACATGAGGTTTACGACACATTTTGTACACATTTCGGGTTAGATTTATATAAATCATTGTTTTTCAGGCCGTCTAACACACGGTGTGCAGCGATGGACATGTGTCTTGTAGCAAATTGAAAATCCCGATAGGATTCTCAATGCCAACTCATCCGACACTACTCGTCACAGCCCAGTGGACAAAGTGGGCCGTTATTTGTCTCCATCAAATACCGAGTCTGTGGTTGGCTACCCACCTAGATTAGTACATACAATAGACTTTTCTAGTCGGGTTGGAGGCATATACTTTGTAAATGAAAGTTCGTGGCCCATAGAGGATGGGATCGGCCTCTGCAATTAGTAAACCGGCGAATTCGCAAAGGATCCTCATGTGGGATTCTTGTAACTTCCGAGAAGTGGGTCGAGAGCTCTTATAGCCCCTCCCTTAATATAAGTGATAGGGTCAGATGCATCACAACGGAACCTTTCCACTCCCAAAGAGCTCAGCAGCACTGAATGCAGCCCCCTCAGTATTCCCTGCAGCGACACCAGCCATGTCCCCAAGAGTGGCACGGCTCATCAATTCAGCTTTTCCAAACACTCGTGATATCAAGGCTCAGTAAAGGGGCTGATCCGTACTGGTTCGGATACAGCATACAGGGCCTATAAGTATGAAGTGGAGAGTGGAGAGCCGTTGGATCTGTAAATTGCTTGCAAGGGTGGGTCCACAGCTTTCTGATACTTGCTGAGGATCTTGTTCATAGCCGCCGCAGTAGGATAACTGTAAGTTGCTGTACAACAACGGGCCTTCTGGGATATATTTTGACGGCAAACGGATGTAACTAGTGGTAAGTGACACCGTCCTCTTTGGATAGCATACAGCGGACTAGAGAACTG
Organism: Penicillium griseofulvum; assembly: GCF_001561935.1. Lineage (NCBI taxonomy): Eukaryota > Fungi > Ascomycota > Eurotiomycetes > Eurotiales > Aspergillaceae > Penicillium > Penicillium griseofulvum. The sequence goes on from NW_024467433.1 coordinate 368,195, forward strand.
ACAAGGATTGAGATAGCCACTGGAGGATTGTGGGTCAACCTTGCTAATACCGGTGTTTTGAGGGAATCGAAGGTGCTTGGCAAGGACCAGAAGGGATCTCCTAGAGTGTGAGAGTCAGTTGCAACCGACGAATATGCAGATTTGGCAGTTTCCGGTTGGGATTTCCGGAATCGGCTTACGCATCCGCATAACTCCTGGAGACAAGATTTGAACCCATCACCAGGCTTGTATAAAGGGTTGACGGGGGAAGGAAAAGGACCCATTCTTGCATGGACCTGGCTCTGTGTGAGAGAGAGTGGGGAGGGAGAGCGAGAGAGAGGAGGATGGCCAAACAGAGTGGGGAGCACAGCCCTATTCGGCTAAGGCAGGATCCGTCGCAACGAAATTGTAAGGGGACCACAGGTAAACACCACGTCTTTCAAACCAGGGTGTTTTCCCGCAGGTGTTATATGAAGGGTGATCTGACTGCATAAACAAATGCGAGTTTTCCTGCTTCTGTCATACACATACATGCGTTGTCTTATTAGCGCAAATATTGTGGAATCTGACGATTTTCCGGATTGGGGAAGGGCTTGGCTTGAAATGTCAGTGCCCAACTAGAATGGCTTGAAGGATAACCCAAACGGGATAATATCTAATATTCGAGGAAAGCTCTGTTTGAAGCAAACGTCCTGTAGCGCTCTGCGGGCCATACAGTATCCCGTTTGCAACACCTGTTGGGAGGTGGCTTAATTTAAATTTCGACTACAGATCCTAGATCTTTAGATGACTTCGTTGGGCCCTAATTATCCAATTGAAAAGCCACACTATCGTGTCTAGATATCATTCACAAGCAAACCTCGATTCTTTCAAGAATGAGATTAGAGGATAGTTGCTCAGAGTACTCGCCGATGGGAACTAGCATAAGCGGTAAATTCCTATTCCATATCGGACCCATTGCTAAAGTCCTGTATCTATGGAGTAGTTTCTGTTACGTTCGCCCTTCTTCTGTCCCCGCCTAGTAATTTCCCGGCCTGGTAGGGCCCCATAGTCCAGGTTCTCTCTTACGCAGATGTAACAGTGGTTCAAATAACCGTAGCCTATCACATTCTTTCCTGGATGGCAGTTGCATAAACAAGTGAGTTGAACACCACCTTGTGAGTTCAGCCCTTAAAGGGCTAATCTTTATCGTAAACTGAACATGAGCTATACCGGAACGTCCCATCTGTTGTCACTTACTGAACAACAGTGTACATACAGTTTTGTGACCTAGTCAGTCCCGTGACTTCCTGCCCCCCAGCGTGTGGTAACTGGACTCTCAGCGAATAACCTCATTTCTATCAACTGGGCTGAAACAGGATTGGGGATCCTATTAACATCTGTTCGCATCGCTATTCGAACCGTGTATGTCAAACTTCTACTAGCCGATGACTACTTTATACTCCTCGCCTTACCCTTTTTGATAACGGACGCAGTTTTACAGACTCTCCAGGCACCGCATCTCTATTATGTGGTTCTGAGCATAACAGGACCAGATATACCCACCACGGACTTTGCTAGCGTAAATGCCTCACTCCTCGCGCTCGTCTGGATGACATCTACCGGGCTGCCCCGGTACCGGCGGTTCTGGTGGCCGAGTGTTGTGTTCGCAGCCCTCGCATATATCGGATGTTAGATTACCTCGGTATACACCTGCACCCGCCCTCTAACTATTTCAAGTTTGGTAGAAAATCTGTTTTTCGAGATTCCAGGATTTTGTTTGTAACGACTCCCAGGAAAATGCACAATCTTAATTTATCAAACAGGATCTGTGATTTCTATTTCGTAAAGCACGGCAGTAGATATCCTTACAGACTTACTTGTTGGGTACAGACACCACTTCTTCATATTATGTGCGAAATTTTAATTAACACTATTCAAAAAAGTTATGTCCCTCCCACTTCTCATAGTCTGGCAAGCGGAATCACCATGCAACAAAAGATCGGTTTAGCAATGGCTTTCTGTCTCGGATTCGTTATTGTCGGAACGGCAATTATACAAGCTGTCGAAATTACTGGAAAAGCATACTCAGATCAAGCAGCATTTGCAGTGTGGGGTGTTTTCGAATCCTCCTGAATCTATTGGTTTTCTGCCTTTTCCACTAGTGCCTTTGCCATACAATCATGAATCCTAACGGCAATCCCAGGTATTACCGTCGGATGCCTACCGCCATTCCGAGCTATCACATCCACTAAGCGAAATACCAATCAGTCTCCTTGCGGCTCTTCTAACGTCAGGCCCGATTCGGATGATCGAAATACTTCACACGAGAAAAGCCATTCCAACACAGCCAACTAGAGTGAACCTCCGTTAAATTACAGGATCTTAAATCCTACCAGAATGATCAAGATTAGAAGATGTGTGCACGAGATGTGCATATAAGCGTATGTCAAAGGACTGGTGAGCCAAACGAAACGCATGCTGGTGCGTTGGGGGTAGCGCTGAAAGGGGATATAAAAATAGTACAAGAGTCTGTGAGTTGAACTTCATTATATATATTCTAAACAGTGCAAACTCGGATGTAGTCGGATCTAACTATAGCGAGTCCACAGAGCCTGATATCTTCTAGGCGATGCTTTCTAAATGTATATGCAGTGTATTTTTAAACGATCTACACGCGATTTCGGGAGACTTTGGGGGGCGGTGCGTCGTTGTTGATTTAAAAGAGCGAAAAGGGTAACTATCGGCATGCAGGTGTGAAAGTTGCCAATTTTGTGTACATCAAGTTACTATTTGTGAATTCGGTAAAACTATAGTATATCTTCGAAAATTGTGCTTACCAGGAGTAGACATCCCGCGACCACGCCAACAACGCGTCTCGTTCGTATATTCGTAAGGCCCCCATTCAGCCGCTCTCACCTTGACCAATAGCATTAACGAGAGGCATACACAGACCAATCACGACCTTTATGACTTGTCACACAGTAGGTTAAAGTGCCTCGAACGCTGAGGGCTTTGATTGATTGCCCGCCTTTTGGCCTAAAGGTGTGTGATTGACTCCTAATGAGGCTATTCCGTACTAGAAATTCCGAGGAGATTTAGCGGTCAAAAGAGGTACCTCCCCAGTACGTATCTCAACTCAACTGTCTATACCTAAAACTCCGCTCTCCTAGCCTCTATCAAATTCACCGCGAAGGATTGTTGACCTACTGGTGTCTCTATCGAGCCTAAATGCAAACACAAGCGATGGCGACTGGTAGCGAGCCAAACCCAGTGGATACAACAGGACTGTGTCTGTTGTCACTGGACGGTGGGGGTGTCCGAGGATTATCAACGCTCTACATACTCAAGAACATTATGGATGATCTCAACTATGAGCGCAACGAGCAGGGTCTTAGGCCTGTGAAGCCGTGTGAAGTCTTCGATCTCATCGGTGGAACAAGCACAGGAGGGTTTGTCTTGTGTATTTCCATATTTTTAGCCCAGCTAATTCAAATAGTATCATAGCAATCATGCTAGGGCGACTCGAAATGACCGTTGATGAATGTATTACGGCATATGAGAGGCTCATCAAAACGGTTTTCAAAGGCAAACGGGCTACACTCCCTATCAGTCGCACAGGTGCAATCAAGGCGCGTTTCAGCTCAGACATTTTGAAAAGCGCAATTCTGGAGGTCCTTGCTTCCCGCGATGTTAAAGAGGAGGATCTACTAAATGACGGAGACGATAGTAGATGCAAAGTGTAAGTGGAAGACTGAGATGGATTTATTTATAGGTAAATCAGTGGTTAACTTTCAACAAGATTCGTATGCGCTATGGCCAAGGAGACAACGAAGATTACCCGGTTACGAAGTTACAATTTACGCAAGACACCTAAAACCGATGCAACCATCTGCCAAGCCGCTCTTGCCACATCTGCTGCGACAAGCTTTTTCGACCCGGTTTATATTGGAGACCGCTGCTTCGTGGATGGCGGGCTGAACGCAAATAACCCGGTGATTGAGGTGGAAGGAGAGGCATCAAGGATCTGGTGCCCGCAGACGGGAGACCTGAAAAGCCTTGTGAAATGCTTTATTTCCATTGGAACCGGAAATCCCGGCAAACGAGAGATCGAGAGCAAAGGGCTCAAGTTCATCTACAAAACACTGGTGGCTATTACGACGGAGACGGAACAAACAGCGAGCGAGATCTCAGACAGGTGGGTTGGGCATTTCCGCAGCGATCGTTACTTCCGCTTCAATGTGGAACAAGGCCTACAGGATGTGGGTTTGGAGGAGTATAAAGAAAAGGCCAAAATCGAGGCAGCAACGAATGAGTACGTTGAGTTACAGGAGAGCAGATTCCGCCTGGATAAGTGTGTGGAAAATCTTGTGCAGAAACAAAGTGTGTCCATCGAAGACTTTTCTTAGAATGTCTAGTTCCCCAGCTAACGCTATCTAGATAGCACTGGTCTCAAATTCAGTGAAACTGTTGATGTAAGGAAAATATCATCTAGGCTAGAGCCTGTCGTGGATTCCAAGCTCATTCTTATTAGAAACACCGTAGCTGTTTGATGCAGTACAAGAACTGTAAGATATGTGAGCCACACCGCGAATCTAGCTAACAACTCAACAGCGCCCCACGAGAGATTTACGAATATTCCTTTCCCTGAGAATGAAGGATTTGTCGGTCGTGAAAAAGAGCTTGGTGAACTGAAGAAGCTCCTGTTTCCTTCAAGCCAACAATCCAAGGTCGCGCCTCAATCCAAGGTCGCGATCACCGGGCTCGGAGGCGTCGGGAAAACGCAGATTGCGATCAAACTGGCATACGAAACGCAGTTGGAGCACCCGGGATGCCATGTTTTTTGGATTCCAGTAACGAGCCTCAAGAGCCTCGAACGAGCCTATTATGAAATAGCCAGAGCATTGGGGATACCAGGAGTCGATGAGAAGGAAGATGATATCAAATTGTTGCTTAAGGATTACCTTACCAAAAGTGTCGCTGAGTGGTTGCTCATCTTCGACAATGCTGATGATATCGACATGTGGTTTGGCAAGCCAAGCATGTTGAGTGATTACCTTCCATGGAGCAAACGCGGAAGAATACTTTTCACTACACGTTACAAGAAGATCGCCCATAAACTCGCAAAAAAGGTGATCGGAGTTGCTGAGATGGACGAGGAGAAAGCAATGGAGTTGTTTCGTGGCTGCTTGGATAAAACGACGCTTTGTCAGGATTACAACGAAACTTTGCTGCTTCTCGAGAAGCTTACGTTTCTCCCTCTGGCAATTGTTCAGGCTGCTTCCTACATCAATGAGAACTCGGTAGCAAGACTTTCTGATTACCTATCGCTTTTGGAACGAAGAGAGGAAGAGGTTGTCGACCTTTTTAGCGAGGAATTCGAGGGCGATGGTCGATATCTTGATGGAAAAAGCCCGGTGGCAACAACATGGCTAATATCATTTGAACAAATTTGCAAAAACCCTCTAGCAGGCGCTTACTTGTCATTCATCGCCTGTATAGAGCCGACAAATATCCCGAAGTCCCTTCTGCCACCAGCGCGATCCCGGAAAGAGGAGATCGAAGCAATTGGGATGCTGAAAGCATATTGGTTTGTCAGCGAGGACTCACAAAAGGAGCTGCTGAATCTCCACCGACTCGTTCACCTTGCTACTCGAAATTGGCTAAGAAAAGCAGATTCTACATCCACTTTGTCCCTAACTTCATGCACATCTATGGCACTTGCAAGGCTACGAGAGGTCTTTCCGTGTGGCGAATACGAGGAAAGAGAGAAATGGCGGGCATACATGCCTCATGTCCTAAGCCTGATCGGAAGAGATGAAGCCCAAGGCTTTGATAGGTACGCGCTGCTTGGAAAGCTTGGGGGATGTCTCTTGGCGGATGGTCGGCCAAAAGAGGCCGGTGTTTATATTGAAAAAGCATCGGGGTGGATTTCCGACCAGGAGGCCGTGTCTCAACTAGCCTCTCAGTATGAACCCACGATGTCATATCGGTCGACAGGACAACTCAAACAGACAATAGACCTATTTGAGTACATTATCGAACTTACGTACCTTTCCGGAGATAACTCATATCAAGTGAACGAGGAAGTGAAACAATCAATGAAGGAACTCGAGCACACTGTCGAAATTGAAAAATCACTTCCTCAAGATGACCCTGATCGTCTTGCCTTTCAGTATTTACTTGGGGTATCTTATCTGTCGAACGCGCAAAACAAACAAGCAATACCGCTACTCGAGCACGTCGCCAAAATCCGAAAGTCACTCCCGGAAGATCACCCTGATCGGCTAGCCTCTGAATATGCACTCGGGGTATTATACCAGAGGAGTGGAAAAAACAAACAGGCAATAAAGCTCCTCGAGCACGTCGTCAAAACACGAAAGTCTCTTCCCGAGGATCACCCTCGTCGGCTAGCTTCTGAATATGCACTTGCAATTTCATATAAGATGAATGGGCAAATCAAACAGGAAATAAGCCTACTCGAGCATGTCGTCGAAATGAGAAAATCACTTCGACAGGATCACCCTCATCGACTACCGTCAGAGTGGCAACTCTCAATAGCATATAGGATCAACGGGCAAATTAAAAAGGCAACAAAGCTGGAGAAACAGGTCACCAAAATGAGGAAATCGCTTTCAGAAGATCACACCTATCGACTAGCCTCTGAGTAGGTGAAAAGTCCATATCCTCGAGCACAGTGGAAGAGGATTAAGGAATTTCCTGCAGGAGGGAGACGAGTGGGAAGATACACAATTATCCAGGTTTTTCGCCGGTCCCATATCCAGACCCAAGCTCCAAGACCCTGTAAAGCTACCCCCTGGGCTCCCAGACCTCAACCTTCAAATCCTCCGATTGCACGGATTCCAATCTGTGACGTGATCATTTTCTTCCACTACACGGCTACATATTGTGAGAAATACGGAATGCACTACACTTTTATACTCCGGGTTCAAATTCATATAATCATCTCTACTAGTTGACCGCCGATCTTGCGGCTGTGTCTTATCTTCATGTTCTAGCAAAGTGGGGATATTCACGCTTGAATTTGCTTGTATTGTCAAGAATGCCATAATCCCAAGGTCGTGTACTTCGTAGTGTGAGCTTAAAAGTAAAAGTGAGTAGTAAATGAGATGGAAGTAGATATTCAAATGAAGAAATCGTTATATGAGAGAAGCCCTAATAAGAGGTAGAACCAATTCTCGAAGATATTAAGTGAGAAAACGCACCGTATATAAGGTTGAGGGACCTCCATCCTCCCACATCCCACCCCCATCTTCCATCCTCATTCTCCATCTCATTTTTTTTCATCATCTTTTTCACTTCTTTTTTATATTTCCTCTACCTTCCCTCTAATCATTTCTCACCTTCCATCACCTCCCCCCATTCAGTTCTTTCCTAAACTCCGTCCACCAAATTGGGAAGGAGCCAGTTATAGTAGAGCGAATGGTACATACAACTACTCCAGAGTGTGCAGCTGGCTATACATCCCTCGCAGCCGAGCCCAAAATCTTAAAATAACCTAACCATATCCTCGTCAGATATTTCCGTTTATAGACTCCTCTTCAAAGTCTTCATAACATATTTCGCTATCATCTGCTATTACCAGCCTTATACGATATAATCCAATCCAAAAGCTGACCAATAAAGGCTTCGAGAGGACTCCTACACTCTAAACCGAACTCCACCACTTTAAGCAACACATTAGATTGCTAATAAATCAGTAGCCTCGTCTTAGCCTCAACTTGGCAAATTTATTTTATCCGGGATATATTACCCCCGCTAGCCTTTCGCGCTAACAACTGTTCGCCTAAAGCCACCAATAATTTATATTTTATCTAGTTTCCCAACCATAGATCTTACCTTGTCCAGAGGATCACCCTTATTGCGGAGCATCAGGCCCCTTATTCTGCTTTTTACTTCATTCGCGTTGTTACTTTTGACTTGCATTTCGCAAGTATGCCCAGTATCACTACCACCGATGAATATACCTTCAGTAACTTGGGCCCGGTGACCACTACCTTTACCGCACCAGCCAGCTGCTCAACTGCGATAAACAATTACGGGATTGGAATCAGTGATCTTCTTCCTAGTTTTGCATATAATGTGCAATGCACTAGAGGTGGTTATAATGGCTGTCTCCCCACTGGCACGGTTCCCGAAATCGCTACTCTGGATCCCAACCCGAGCGCTATGTACAGTCAAGAATACTACTCCCCGGGATTTCACTGATTATATATTTTTTTTCCAACACCATGACCGCGGATATTACATTCGGCTGTTATTCGGCTGTTCCTGATTACCTGATTACCACAGGATGTCGCCGCATGATTCCCGATGAGGATATTGGTATAAAAACGAAAACCGTCGTCGTGAATGGGACTACCTCCACGGATTTTCTCGTCGCTATTACTGATACGCAACCCGTCAGTAGCGTCACGACAACCTTCGCTGCGGAGGACGTTAGTAATCATGGGGCTGTTTCTATGCAGCCTATGCTTCACCTAGTGCATCGTCAGTCTGATCTTAAAGCAGCAGGAACAGCTGGGGCGGGCTTCACAGCGGCTGCGTCCACAACAGCTACATCTACTTCGAACTCTGCGGCAAGAGTCGCCTCGAGGATTAACTCGTGGGATGGGTTAAGTGGTGTCCTTGGTGTGTCAGTCGCTGTGATCGTTTTGGGTGCCGCTATAGTCTTCCAATAACCCATTGTTTATAGTTAATGGTTGCCCACTGGCACGGCATGGACTAGCAGATTCCATTTCAGGGTATGATAAGCACACATACGTACACTGCTAGTAACCACTGACGTTGTTCCTAAAATCGGAAGAACGAAAACGCAAAGGGGTAAAATCAAAGTAAAACAAAAAAAGAGGTGCATAGATACGCGCAGAAGGTATGGGCTGAAAACATGAATTCTGTTGGCAAACAGAGAAAAGGCATTGCAAAAGAAAAGACGTATCTCGTTCATGAGGTGAATGAATCATATTGGCGACTGATCTTTGAGGAAATCTTCGTAGACAAGTTGCATGAAATTCGGATCATAGATATCCACTTTCATATCTGCCATGAATGTAGTCGAATTTGGATTCGGCTTAATTGCCTGTTGGAACTGAGCAAGCTCCACAGTAGGAGGAACTTCCACACACTGGTCCTTCACATCGCGGAGACTCTTTTGGAAACGGTCAACGAACGCAGCGGGAGTGAGCCCACGAGTAGAGTAACGGACTCTGCTGAACTTCTCCCACGCAATGTGCACGGACTGAGCAGATGTTTTCCCGTACACGCTCTCGAGTTTGACGTACGCTTCGCGTGCGTCCATCACTCGTTCTATCTCTAACAATGGTTGCTTGCCAAGACCTGAGGCGAGAAGATCACGAGCACGGATATTTAACTTCCGCCGATCTCCCGGCCGATTCTTGTCGAATGGGGGGAAATTGGGGTTTAGGTGATTTGTTCGTGTCACGGAGAACTCGGGCTCTTCCAGACTGTTGGTGTCGGTTTCAGATGAATCATCCTGTTCCAAGAATATTGGATCGAAGCTTTCTTCTTCTGCTGTTGTAGTCGATTCCTGCTTGATCTTGTCATCACCGAGTCTGTCCATGATGACGTCCCAGGAAATAGGATCGACATTCATAAAAGCTTCATGCAGACCCTTGCGCCAAGAAGACCAGTTGGATTTTCCTTCGAGCTTCTCGAACCATTTTGGAAGTGTCAGTTGCTTCTGATTGGCCATGACAGCAGTGATTGTAATTTCTTCGGCCGTAAGGATGGTTTATGATGCTATGGATAGTTAATGCATATTCTCTGTCCAAGACCAGGATAATAGAGGAGCTCTAAAAGTTAATATCAAGAACAAAAAGAGGAAATGGCAAGTGTACAATAATCATCAATGCGTATAGGCGGAGGAATCAGCAAGATGGCACGAAAGAAAGCAAAGAAGTAAGTTTGCGTGAGAACAGCGAAGAATTTCGGCTGGAAGGTTGCATATGTTGAACGACGAGGGATCGAAAGTAGGTATTGAAGTAGAGTGTAGTCAGTCACTTTGTCGAGCTCGAGACTCTGGAAGTTAAGAGGCTTTGGATAGAAGAGTGAGGAGAACGGAGCAAGCGCAGTAGTCAAAGCTCCTAATAGAAGTAACCTCTTGAGTGAGAGAAGTGAAGAGTTAATTGAGCGATGGCCACGGGCTCAAGATATCAATGGTTTGACGAAGATGGGGATCGTTTTCTGGAACAGAACACTTTTCTTTCTTATACGTTTTGGCTGGGCGAAGTTGTAGTCAAAGAGTGCTTTTGTGTAGTATGTTGCGCCTTTATACTTTACTCGTAGCCTCTATAGTGAGCCCAATCGAAGCTCCACTACAAGCATGTTAGAATCGGACTCGCACTAACAATTTAGCTCGAATTCCCAAACAGGACATCTTGTGAAGGACTGATATCTTATTATAAACGTTGTTGTCACCAATGGATTCATTGAACCAGTATATGGCAAGGAAATCGGGATATGGCCGGGAATCTAGACCCAAAGCGGATTTGATCCACGTTGCGATAGATATATGGCTGAGATCCATAGATGTTTCACTTCAATATGTGCATGCATGTATATTGTGTCAAAAATTAGTATGTTTATTATATACATCGCAGAGTGTCATGGAGTAATATAAAATGGTCCCAATTGGGTTAATGGCCAAGCGGGCTTGGAACCTAACCAATTAGAATTTGACTTCTCCGCGGAGTCTATCTCTTTCAGGCGAGGCTCAACATACGGAGTACTCTGTACCTAATTTGGTGGCGCTCGTTAAGGGGTCCAGTTATTATTGACTAACTGATCTCAATGCGTATAACACTGTGTCTCCTACCCTTTTCATTTCTCTAACCCGCAAACCACAATCTCATCCAGAAAATATCAACATACAAAATGGTCAAAACAACACTATCCACCACCGCATCCCTGCTGATGCTGGCAACGACCGCCTTTGGTGCGTGCAACAGCTACACCACCTGCGCTGACAACATCGTCCACTGGTACGATCCGACAAACGGGGAAGTCTGCGACCCGCTGAACTGTGGTGGCGGCCGCGCTCCTGTCAAGTACGACGTCCCCTGCTGTGCTGCCTACCGAGGCACGGAACCATGCATTATTACAACCTCTACTCTCTCCTGCTGGTCACCTTCGACCGCCCCCACTCCTTCGGCAATCGCATCCGCTAGCGCTGATGAAACTACATCTTCCACTGCCACTCCCACAGCCGATACCAGTGTTTCATCTTCCACTGGGGCATCTTCTACCGGAGCAGCGGCTGAGACTTCCTCGCACACTAAGTCGGGTACTACCGCTGCTCCCTCGACTACAGAACCTCCAACTCAACTGTCAAACTCAGCAACGTCAGAAACTGGCTCAACGAGCACTTCTACCCCACCAGTCTCCACCAATATTGCGGTGGGCCGTGTTAGTCCCTTAATGGCAGTTGCTGGGGTTGCAATTGGCGCTTTTATTTTCATGTAGATGAAGATCTGGGTACACCTACCATATCAATGTCACATTATCCGTTCTATGTATTTTAATATATTCCCCAAATATTCATTTGAACCTTGCCCGTAGTACATGTAGTTTACTGAGAAAGCGTGCAAAAGAAAAGCAACCTTGGTGAAAAGTCATCCCAGGGGGAGACGCATTGACCCCTGGAGCCTAGAAGAATCCGAATGGGGCCAAAGAACTATCCCTTAACGGGTTAGTGCGTCGCGAACTGTACAGGCAATTTTTCATAAATAGGGGAACCCCCATTTGGGGCTCTTTCGCCTATCGAACAGAATATTTTCCGTATAACGGATCAATCGCTCGCTTTCGTCGTTCCAAACTGCATATCGGTCACCATGGCGCGAGTTTCCGTTGTTTTCACGCTCTTCGCCCTCCTAGCCGCTACTCTAGTGACTGCATTTAACCAAACATTGGAATTGGAGAATGGGGACTGCGATGTAAGTATATTATCTGCTTAGCATATTTCAAATTCGAATTGCAAGAATTTAACTAATATATATTTCACTAGAACAACTGCTACTTTAGCAGTTTCCCCGGTGGATCCTGCACAGACGATGTAGCATGCATGTGTAACAAGCACAAGTATCGCGAGGCATACTTCTGCTGCATGAAGGATTGTAACCCCAATGTCATGCCTGGTAAGCTTACCTATGTTACCTATTTTCTCTTATTTGCTTTTATTTCTCATTCTTCGACTGGATCAAGAATCATAGCTAATAAATTTGGTAAATCCAGAGTCCATTACGCGACAGCATAGGGAATGTATTGCCAGAAACCTGGACTTCACCTTTGATGCAGAAGCTCGTTGCGGTGTCAAGTTGACTACTTCCGCTGGTATTTGGATACCAGCTACTGCTACTACTTCGACTTCTAGTACTGCTGCCGTTTCTCCCACTGGTGACTCCAAGTCCTCAACAACGTCGGTTTCTACTACTTCGGCGGTATCTTCGACAGTTTCCCAGGGGGTTTCTTCGGCAGGAAATCAAACTAGCTCAGGAAGTTCAACGCCGACTCCTACCAATGGTGCGCCAGGAAAAGCTGCTATCTTGAACGCTGTCATGGCTCTAGTCGCTGTATCTGCTATAGTGTTGTGTTGAGAAAGGTATTAGACACGCAGCGACAAAGTTCATTAATGCCGGCAGACAAATGCATTCCCTAATAATGACAGCATTCGTGATTATTTGCTAAGCTAAAGTCTGATATTCGGAGTACTCGAAGTGTAGAAGGATTTTAATCAAAGATATTCGGCCTCGCTCACTAATAACTTGGCTTTGGTCTCATGACTGAGATATCTATACGCAGATAAAACACCACACAGAACCCTCTCAAACTAAGTGCTCTCGTGAAACCTGTTGGTCATTAAAATCTAGGAATACAATATAAGAATTATTATTGGAGAAATATCAGTATTCATTCACTTAGAAGATAGAGAACATATCATTTAAGGCATGGAGAAGTCAGTCAAACCCCCGATTACTCTCAATCTTCTTTAACAGTCAGGAAAAGAAAGTAAACCTTGCCCATGTCATTTTCCACATCGAGATAATTGTAAACATATGTGCAAAAGAGCCTATAGCCCGTACTATCTTTTACGGCACGCATAAACGAGCAAACTCAATCGCAGGAGTAATCTCAAATTGAGAAAGCGCAGCTCAACCAAGGCCTCTTGGAAGCCAGATACAAATTCCTTCTTGTTCCAAGAGCGAGTGACACTCCTATTGAAGTGCAATTCCTTTAGCTCGAGCCAGGCATCTCTGGCATATGATCGACTCCGGCGATATTATCAGCAGTCTCTGGACTACAAGTCTGCCACGGGGGGTCTCCGGCCTATTTGTTCGCTTGCCTCCAAAGTGCAAGTTATTTTTGGGCTGTTCGTCGGTGGGGCTTCTGTTTGATATCTCGGCAGTAGCTGGGGCTATCCACGAGTTGGAGGGAGAACGGCGCCGTCGATCATGGCCCAGTGGTTTGGTGAAACTTCGCGCAGAACGTTCTCAAATTGAGTACTCTAGCGGGGCCAGTTCTTCAATCCAATCAAAGTGGGGACGCGAGAGGCGAAGGTTGAAGGGTCGCGTCCTACTCAAATAGTTGGTTAGCCAGGTCATTCTCCAACTCGAGGAAAGATCTCACCTTCACTTCCAGCCGTTGCTGGGCCGGGTTTGGTTGAAGGAGACATGGTGGGCTTTGAAGAGTGTTGGATGTGATAGATGGATTCGCCCACGAGTCTTGAGAAAAAGAGAAGTGAAAGTGAGGGAAAGGAGAAGGAAGAGTGAGGGAGAGGGAAAAGCATAAATGGCAGATATAGCGGGCTGAGATGGTAGAGACAACAATGAGACTCTTCCTGTCAACTCTTCTCTTTTGTAACTCGATATTAATGTTTCTAAATCAGCTGTTGCCGAACACAAAAGGCCTGACCTCGGCCTGGCCTCTCAAACCTAACTTAACTTTTTACAATAGCGAGAGATACACGAGAATTGAGCTCATGCGATATCCATTTAAGATATAATATTTTTCCAGTAGCTTGTTTGACTAAACAAACAAGCAGTACATACAATTATATCAGTTGAGCGCCTGCCATATGAATATAGCCACGGCTATAGCCAATGGATTAGCGAGAGAGAGGCCGATAGGCGCAGAATTCTTGCTGCTGGTAGTAGAGTCCGTAGTATTGTCTACGCTTTCGGTTCCATCAGACCCCGTAGCAGTGCTGCTAGTTGGGCCTGGAGTACTGTCTGCATTTCGGCGTCATTAGAACCGTAGCAGCACGAGTAGTTGAGCCCGAACTATTGCTTGCCTGCAGTTCCAGTGCCACTAGAGCCTCCCGTAGCAGATGATGAAACGGCCGCTAAAGCAATGGCTTGGGGCACACATTTTCATACACATACTGCTCGGGCTTGCCATCGCAAGTGGTCGTAGACCCCTTGTCAAATGTGCCACTCGAAAACATCCAGCAATTGCCCGAGAGATATGGCGAGTGGTTTGGATTGTTCGCGTTAAAGACGACATAGCTGCAGGAATCGGCATTCGCACATTGCTTCAAGCAGCTCTGCGCATTGTCACTGGCAGTGCAAGTTTTTTCGCAGTCATCAGGCGGCGGGTACCCGCAGACCGAGGCAATAGCAGAGGGGGTCTCGGTGGCGGTGCAGCCGCCCGTGGTGGGGGTTGGGCCGCCAGAACATACGGGCTTGTCGTAGACTGATAGGTAGGGATCTGCGCAATCCGAACTACCTTCGCTCTCATCGAAGGTTTCACCCGGGTACAGCCAGCATGTGCCGGTGCCCGTGTAGGGGTTGCCACGAACAAAGATGGAAAAGTCGCAAGGAGGGTGGGCGTTACAGTAGTCCCAGCAGGTGTCGGTACCACTGGCGGCAACGGCAGTCCCTTCCTCGGGTTCCTTGTAGCTGCAGAGCTTGGTGATGAGAGAAGCTGTACAGGTTGGTTTCGCGGCAGTAGAGGTAGTGGATGTAGCAGAAATTTTTATGGGCTCAGCAAGGACTGCTAGAGCCTCTAGGGCGATAGAAACCCAGAAAGGGGCGATCTTCATTGTAGCGAGCGTAGGTAAGGCAAACGTATCCAAAACTAGAAGAAAGATTTTGAAAAGCAGTCACCCTATTTATAGGTTAGAATGGAGTAATCAGCCTCAAATTATTATTTCGCCTAAGCACTAGTGACTCACTAGTGGTCGACAGATTTACTACGGTGGTATCCTGGAGTCTCTAGCGTGTTTTCTCCCTGTTTTCTCCCAGAACACGCTAATTTCTCACTCCGTACTAACTTGGGATTAGCGTAAGTTCCTTGGCACAGAAGCCAAGTATTCAACATATTTGAAGAAGCTATATATGCGGTTGGCTCTGTTATTTGTACCGCCGATACTGTTACCTCGGTTATTGTGGCTATCTTCCACGCATCTAATGTTTTCTAGCATCTCCTGTCCGCTATTTCTATTCTAATCGAAATCAAAATCTTCTAGAAGCGATCGGCCGTGGACATTCATGTAGTGATTTCAAAGGTGCGAGGCATAACAATGGAATCCTTATTCAGATGTTACAAGCCCAAGTCATATCAAAACTACAAAATGAACAACCAACTTCATGAACTTCAACTAACCCTTCGTTCCTAGATCACCGGACACATGCCTACACTAAGTTTGCGATGGCAATGACATCAGCCAGTTTCCATTAGCTAAAGGGAAATACAACGGGGTCTCATCACGCTCTATGGCGACACCTAGTCCGCACCAAGGAGTATAGGAACGAGTGGAGACGACAACAACAGCGGATACTTGTGTGGAGTGAGCAATACTTCTCGTGTATTTTGCAACTGAATGCAAGCATACGCTGACTACCTAGTCAAATGGGTGCGCTTCTACAACCAGTCCGGCGTCAAGGCGACTGACCTCGGGTTCTTGAACGGCCTTAGGCTTGCCGCGTCATATGGCGTGCTATCTCATGAGATGTAGGCTGGAGAATACATTCGTGTTCTCGCTAAGATGATCCAAACCACTGGTGTTGATCTCGTTATCAATTGCTGTGGCGGTACGGGTTGGGAAAGGCAAGTTGCTTAACCTACTAAAAGTGACACTGCTCGTAGAATGAGTATTTTTTGTTTCGTCCTGTAGTCGCAACACAAGATCCCAGTAGACCATGACAAGCCCCCGCTCCCGATCAAGATCTTTGACAATCAGACCGCATAAAGTGCCTAACTCAAAACTACTCGGGGCACAACTCCAAATCGTTGCTATAAGTGATCTAACCTCCAGCTCTGTAGGAGCTAGTGCCGATATGGAGATCTCATTGGAAGAAGTAAGGGATAAGCATCGTAAACAAAGCTTTACTGCAGTTCCATAGGGCAGCCTTCCGCTTGCCAGTATTCTCGATGCGCCCGTGGCCTTGCAGAATATCTCTGGCCAAATGCGGGATTTGCGTCTGAGGCTAAGGTTAATGTTAATATCATCCATCGCCTCATTATGGGCACAGGTATCTATGTCTCCAGGCTCATTACGAAGTAGCTCTTTGCTAGCAACTTGATACTCTTAGTATGTCCTGCCCGTGACTGAATTTGTACTATGGATCATCTAAGTCTTCTCGAATTTATTTTTGATACGTATCTTCCATTTTCACTTTCCTTATTGGTGTTATAGGAGAGTTAGACAAGAGCCATAAGATATAAGATAATATTGGGGAAAGCCCTGTGTAGAATGTGACTATCATATCAAAGTCCCAGGCCCTGTGACCTTAAAGTTCCTACACCAGATCTGTAGTTCTCTTTGTTTTCCCCTTCTCAACCTTCCTCGCCACTCACCCCTTCACCTCTTCTTCAACTTTTGATTTCATTTCTCCTGAGCTTCTCTAGTCAAATTGAGAACTTGTTGCACCGAAATTCAAATTTATCACAGGTACTGAGCTTCCTAAATCGACTCCAAGCTATATTGGATTAATCCTTGCTTACCGTCTACAGCTGCTGCTCTATCTTGGTTGCGACAGCTCTCAGCTGGAACTCAAATCCAAGTCTCTTCCCCAGAGAGCCACCGAAAATTCATTTTCGACATCCATTGTCCATCTCGCACAATGACTCCTAAAAACATTCATCATTCCATGGAGTCTCTACTTGATGTCTATACGCGTGGGCTGATGACTTGAGATTATCCTTTCATTACTCATCGCTTCTCAACCTCCATATATCTTCCCCTCGACCAAACCTGCCTGGAATGCCGAATTGTCTTCGACTTATATCCGCGATGGGTTGTCGAGGAACTTCGCGCCTCTGCCATTGCCCATTTTGCCCAATCCAACACAAGGACCCAAATCCTCCTACCAACATACAACTGAGGTGCGAGAGGGCTCAACATGCATGCACGACACCAGGGTGGTTTTAATGAAACCGGCCTAGAATATGCGATTCCAAACCATTGTGCGGATTTACTACATTGGGTAGTTGAAGCATGATCAATCATGGCACTATTCCAAAGCCATGCCATAAATCGCTTGGTGGAGTGAGATACAACCCATAAGATCTTCCCTCGGGTCTTGACGCAGTTTCCCGATGAACTTCCCGATTTCCAAAAGGCCGAAATCCAGCAGCCCACATGTCATGCTACAGGCTACAGCCGCTAACAGCGCACCTGCTAAAGGTCCATGTTTCCACGGCAAACTCAAAACTCATGAACCGGAGCGTCAACCGCTGGTACAAGACCGTGCTCGACGAGAAATCCAACATCATTGCACTACAGCTTGAAACGGTCGTCGTCGTAGTCATCGCCTACGACCACCGGCAGATGGCATTCGTACTCTGTCATGAGGAATACCATTCCCGTGGATATCGCATGGTGGGTTAATTGCTTCCAGCTTGTAGTACGATATAAGGATAAATCGGCATGGGACCAGTCCCTCAAAGTGAAGTGTATCAGAAGCTGTTATTTCAGAGCTATGCCACAGTTATTACCACGCTCGGGATGTTTCAGCGTGAATTTCTTGGTCCGGATACCACATCAGTCCGTGGTATCTGTTCTACTTTCGACCAACAACGCACAAGTCGATAGTGGACGACTCACGAACATCGACATCGTCTACCAGACGTGGCTTTCAATAGAGCCATTGATGATTTGCTTTCGCCAATGGACTCGGTGAAATAACAAGTCGGGTTTCCCACAGTTTATATATATCTTGGAGGGTGAACTCGTCGATTCTGGTGGTAAGCGAAGTGGTGAGTGCTCTAAGGTTCTTGATACCGCTTGATTTCATGTTTTACTCATTTGGAATCAGTTGTACGACGGGATCCGCATCGGTTCCCGTTCCGCGCAACACTGGATTTACCAGGAAACTGATGAGCAAATACCGTGGATGGCTCTCCAGTTACGCCTACTTCAACAATCTCCATGAGGATTAATTAAATTACTCATGAAACCGGTACAATGATTCGAGACCTCTACGCTGCCCTTGATTCCCTTTCCCTAATGGTGAGCCAGGTCAAAGCTCCGGCAATCCCTAGTCCTAGACTGGACCAGAACATGAGCCTGTTTCTCGTACGGCGGAACTGAAACCTTTACCCTTCCATATTGGGCCCTAGGGGTGAGAGTCCTTGCTGAGGGTATCATTGCCGAGCGGGAAGTAAAGCGCCAAGTGCCTAAAACACCCCAAGCCATTCTCGCTGATCTTCGAGAATGCTGCAGGATCGACCACTTGTTTGCCGAAACGTGAGATGGATTTCTATCGGAAAGGTAGGTTCATCAAAAGGCTCAAACAAGGAACGATAACCTTATTTCCGCACATTGTGTCCAACAGGTTGCATCCAGCAAACTTCCAGGAAATGAAATGAAGGGGAAGAGCAGAGTTTCAGATGGTGGCTTGAACCTTTCTGGGGTATCCGGATTCCGCGGGTTCCAGCTCGGGAGTACGTCGGAGTTTTCTTTTTTGAGTATGTACCCCCCGAGCTGGTGGTCTGGGTATGGGTATCCGCTGGCGCACAAGGCGCCGCTTAGGCGGCGTAAGAAGTTCGGGAAGATACCGAAGAAAAGTAGTGGGCCTAGTTGTGGTTTCACTGATCCCCAACAGAATGTGAGTTATGCGAAATGCACTTTTAGGAACGGTGATATACTAACCACTATTGTCGATATATAGCCACTTGTGACATGCTTTTTAGTATCTGCATATAGGTGCGACATGCAATTTTCAAAATAGACATCGCATCTCATTACTTTTGTTAGAAACTACTACTCCGCAGGCTGAAACATACTAAGGCAAGCACCTGTGGATACTCCTAGAAACTTAAATTTGGGGCGTAAATATGGATTGATTCCTAACAAGGCAAATATCCAAGAGAAGACCAACAAGCTAAACACCCGATGAACCGGATTGAAGTGAAGTATCGGTACACAACTTTGCTCCATATACAGTTAACAGGTTCATAACAATAGCTCTTCCAAACCCTTGCTAGCAGCAAGTGACATTTCGCATGAAACCACTGCAGGGTATTCACACGCTTATGAAACAGTGATGGTTGCAGATCCACTGCTTTGGTAACCCTCAGTGTTAACAATCTGGTAGTCGTGAGATCCAAGACCCATTCCAAGCTTAGCCCAAGCATTGAAGTGGTTACCAGTAGTGACAGTTCCACTGCTACGCTTGTTCCGACGGATAGACCAGTACTGGTCGAAGGTGCTAGAATCCGAAATGATCGAAGGCTGGTTGACCTGAGTATGCTTGTAGATATCATAGACGGACCCATCGCTGGTTACTGTTCCCTTGAAGGTCATGCTGCCGCCTGGGTTGTATTCGCCATAGTTTTCCATGATGTAGTACTCAACGAGGGGGCCCTTGGTCCAGCCGTAGACAGCCAGGTAAGCATTTCCGGAGGGATTGAAATTTCCGGAAAAGTTGATGTTTCTAACACGACGTAAGTATTTATCAATATTGAGTATGTTGTCTGGACTTACCGGGCGCTACCTGTAGCCCAGCCCTTGCCAGAGGTGAAAGATCCGCAATTCTTCCAGTTGACACTGTATTGGCCTGCATTGCCGTTGTTGTAGGAGACACTGCCGCCACCGTTGGTCCAGAAAGAGTAGAAGTAGCCGCCGTTGGTTCCTCGCTCGTTCTGGGTGATGTCGCGCTTTTCCACGTCACTGGGAAGCGCGAGGGCACTGACAGCGGCGCATGCAGCGACAAAGAGGCTTGAGAAAGAGACCATTATGAAAGGTCAGATGCTGGTAATTGAGGAATGAATTGGAGTGTGTTTTGTGATGGATGATTCCTTGGGGAGAAGACCTCTTTTATATTGACGGAGGGTGTGGGGCGAGTTTAAACAGTTTCATAGTCCTCCACATGTCTCGAATGAATTTAGCCAACGACCTATTTATCCCCTTGCCCTGTTCCAATTGCACTAATTATACGTTAAACACGGGTCATGTTCACTGTCCATGAACTATTACTGGTCCATCGGACCGACAGCTATATCCCTATATCATCCAACCAGGCTAAAATCAGATTTTAGTAGCTAAATAAGCATGTAGAAACTATTGAGTCGGCTAAACTTCTTCAAGTAAAAATAAGCATGTTGCACACTTCAGCCACCGGCTGTGTAAATGCGGGGAAATTCATCACGGCTATAATGGATGTAGCTTGGCCAGGCTAAACCCAAGATCAGGCAGTTTAAAAGCCGGGGAAACATCGGCTACTTGATCTTATTTCGATTATCAGCTCTCATAAGACATTGGAGAACCTTGGAAGTTGTTGTAAGCTTGAGACAGCTCAGGGACAACCTCGGTGATCCATGGATCAACGGGTGTATATCTCAAAGCTTGGCAGGAACAACCTTGGGAAAGTCCCCCATGCTTTTAACCGTATTTATATAGTCAACCCAATTAGTGAGGGGTATGCTTGTTCTAAATATTCCTTGGTAAAATAGTCTACTGTCATGATTCATCTCTAAATTCAACATCAATGGGTAGCCTAAGTTTGTTTGTTTGTCTATCGGATGATCAGATCTAGCGATACGATTAAGTAATTTACTACCGGCTATTTGTCGCTGATCCGGGTCTTCTAACCGGCTTACTGGTTAACTTTCCAGATCCATGATTTCTCGAAGGACCCAAGAACACGTGCCAAGAAGATTCGAAGAATGTGACTGTGAGTCTCCGCGTTGAGGCTTGGCAAAGCAGAATTCCAATTGTTTGGGTGTGATCAAGTGCAAGGGAAGAACGCGATCGATATCCCTAGGACTTGTCAATTTCCTAGCCTAAGTGCAACGCTTCGCTTTCGGGTGTCGCTTATCCAGGTGTTTATATGCAGTTACAACTGTAACATTCGACTACGAGTGCATTGTCAGACGATGTATTGCAGATACAGTAGATGCTTTATCAGGTCATATTCCATGCTGTTAAGTACTCCTTACGGAGTACAGCCATTGAGTTTGCCAAGTATATATACACTACCTAAGATATTTCCACCACCTCTAATGTGCTCCCTAATGTACGGAGTATGGAGTAGCACAGATCGCATACCTTGCGTCGGCAATCAGGCCGAGTAGGCCCAGGCTTAAGCTATATAACCCTAATCTATGAAGATTTTGAGGGTATCACATAATTGCAACGCCACACATAAGCCAGCCACTTGGCTTCCTTGGCCCTGTTGGCACTCAAGTGGTTCACCGCGACTTCGAAGGTGATCAGATATTTCTGTTCAACATTCAAGGTCTGAATAGGAGAATGTGAAAATATTCCAGTGCTCTCTACTCGTGATTCTTGGTCAATCGTTAAAGAATGTTTCATGGCTCAGGTGTCAATATCAAATAGATAAAACTAAAATATATACAGTCATGAAACTCAGTTTCGGTTTCTCGGTGATTTATCTCGTCGTGCATTTAAACATTATTATGGAATGTCATTAGCTTATATGATATGGAGATTTCTCCTTCACACATAACTTGGGGTATGCATGAGAGTGCCACCCACATTCTTACAGAACAGGATATATATCTGTACATGCACCCAACAAGAATAGTTATGCGGCCTTGGGTAGTATTTTTGCTCTTCTTTTTATGTAGTCATTTTCAAATACTTTTGGAAATTTTACTCCAAGTATTTTGGATGTCTTCTGGAGTATCATTTTTGGATGTCTTTTTTTAGATATTCTCCCCCCTGTATTGATGTCGTGCATACGGACCTGCGGAGTAGCTAAATTATGTACATAATTAGCGGCAGAATATAGGCGGTGAGGAATGTGCAAAATGTGCAACCTCAACTTTCCCTAGAACTTCATCAAGATTCAACCATTCAATGGAGACCGTGACATTTAGATCGGGTGATATCTTCATACTTGAGACTAATGCAAGGGGTTATGCAATGCGCCCTTGTCGGCACCTTCGTCCCAACGATATAGCTCCACTGTAACTCCTTTCTTGGAGTTGCTTGGCATCAATTGTGGACTTCAGTTTACCCAATACATACCAATGGTCACGCGACCAACCCTCGGTACCCCAAATGATGATCTAGCCACATTCCACTCTATCTACACCATGATTGATAGCAAGCTGGTGAGATTGTGCTTCCTTTCAGCTAATTTCTGAAGTTATATTGGGTGATGTGAAGGTATTAATGATCAATCTATAATTTCTTTTTCGTGTGATTGATAGCTAAAAATGTAAAATAAGGTTAACTCATGTCTCGTGGCTGGATCGACGGATCTTTCCTAAAGGCTATTGTGGGCACGGCTGAATTCACTATTGGTACAGTAAACTAACCCCTTTGGTGATAGTATCTCTTGGCACTGGGCTTTTCAATACAGCCATTGATCATACAAACCTCTACAGGAAACAACGCGGCGGCTAACTCTCATGCAATGACACGTCTAAATTGGGTAGTACACATGAACCTCAATATAAGGGTTTATCTGGAATGTACCTTGTGGCAAAGAAAAGAAAGCTACGTCATTTAATATAGTGCTATTAAGATAAATAGCACTTGTATTGAAAAGTGGATGCCGAGGGTTATCTAGCCCTAAACGCGTTAGACCAGTGTGCCCATAGTGATTTCTGCTGTACCAAAAGGGTTTTGCCTTTTCTTGCCCTGTTTGATATTTTTCTATCTATCAACATGGGGTCAAGGTCAGCCTTTGTTAAGAAGGCACTTGGCTTGCAAGATCCTCCCAATCTACACAACAAGCTCGCGCCAGCTCACGAGTCAGATCCAACGGTTCTAGAATGGTTAAGCGACGGTTTCCCCTCCAAACAGCAGGTTGGACAGTATTTTGTGAGATTACTGCCTTTCTTGCAATGGATCAGACACTATAACTTGCAATGGTTTTTGGGAGATTTGGTTGCAGGTACGTGCCTTGGTTGACTAGAATCCAACCTCTGCTAACTTTCCTAGGAATCACGGTTGGCGCGGTCGTGGTCCCCCAGAGTATGGGATACGCCAAACTGGCTAATCTTCCGGTGCAATATGGACTCTATACTTCTTTCATCGGTGTCGTTGTCTACTGGTTTTTCGCAACGTCCAAAGATATCACGATAGGGGTAAGCTACCCAGGTGGTTTCTTATCCGGCATGGGCTAATAAATTGGGCAGCCCGTGGCTACCATGTCAACTGTTCTCGGCAGCATTATACGCGACGTACAAAGGGACCACCCCGATATCCAAGGTCCACAAATTGCGGTAGCAGTCACCATTCTGAGCGGAGGTATAATTGCATTTATGGGCCTAGCACGACTAGGCTTCATCATTGATTTTATCCCAATTCCCGCAATTACAGCTTTCATGGTCGGCTCTGCTATAAGTATCTGCTCGGGACAAGTGAAGGGATTGCTGGGCCAGACAGCAAATTTTGAGACGAGCACTCCTTCATATCGAATTATCATCGACACGCTGAGATATCTTCCCTCCGCGCAAGGATACGATGCCGCCATGGGTCTTACCGCATTGGTGCTTTTATACGGCCTCCGATCAGGGTTCAACTATGGAGCTGCCAAGATGCCACGCTTTGCCAAGATCTTTTTCTTTCTCGGCGCGCTCCGCACCGTGTTCATCATCGCTCTCTATGCTCTTATCAGTCTTGGCGTGAACCACCATCGCCGCGACAATCCCGCCTTTGCTTTAGTGGGAACAGTGCCTCAGGGCTTCGACCGAGCCGGTGTCCCAGTACTCAAGCCCGAAGTAATCAAGCTCATCATCTCCCAACTACCTGCCTGTGTGATCTGTCTCCTCATCGAGCACATTGCAGTCTCGAAAACCTTCGGCCGTGTCAATAACTACACAATTGACCCCTCGCAAGAACTTATCGCAGTCGGTATCACCAACCTCCTCGGTCCCTTCCTCGGCGCATTCCCGGCAACAGGTGCTTTCTCACGCTCGGCCATTCAATCCAAGTCGGGAGCCCGCTCGCCCTTCACTGGCATCATCACCGCCTGTGTCGTCCTGATCGCCATGTACAGTTTGACCTCCGGTCTCTATTATATCCCCAAAGCAACCCTATCAGCCGTCATCATCCACGCAGTCGGAGACTTGATCGTCCCACCTAATACGATCTACCAATTCTGGCTCATCTCACCCTTAGACGCAGTCATTTTCGCCGTGGGCCTAATCGTTGCATTATTCAGCACAGTCCCAAACAGCATCTACACAACCGTTTGCATCTCGGTAGCAGTTCTATTATTCCGCCACGCAAAAGCACCTGGCCAATTCCTCGGCCAAGCGTGGGTAACCGACGAAAACAACCAAGTCCCACTCTTCCTACCAATGGACGAACCGAAAGCCAACCCAAGCATCAAAATCGAGAAACTCCGTCCGGGAGTCTTCGTCTACCGCTTCTCGGAAGGCTTCAACTACCCCAACGCAAGCCACTACTTCGACGACCTCGTGCAAACAATTTACAAGCACACACGCGGGACAAACGCGGAGATATATACGAAAAAGGGCGATCGTCCCTGGAACGAGCCGGTCTCTTCCAGTACCGACGATTCGCATCTGCCGATGCTACGAGCTGTGATTCTCGATTTCTCGGCTGTCAATAATGTCGATGTGACCTGTGTGCAAAATTTGATGGATATCCGCACCCAGCTGGATCGTCGCTCGGCGCCTGTTCCTGTGCAGTGGCATTTCGCCAGTATCAAAAATCGGTGGACAAAGCGTGCGCTACATGCCGCAGGCTTTGGGTACTCGCAGTTGCCGGAGTCGAGTGAGACTGGGGAAGATGCAGGCTCGCATTCTTCCGAAGGATCCGCCGATGCAGAGAAGGGTGGGATGGAAATGACAGTTAGGCCTGAAGTGGCGGATATGTCCCTCTCAACACCTGATGCATTGGAGAGTGCGGGTCGGCGGTTTTTCCATCTTGATTTAACGAGCGCGCTGCGAAGCGTGGATGTATATTTAGCTATGAATCCTTCGATTTAAAGGAGATTATAAGAACATAAGGAAATTTCGGTTCATAAATGTGCATTGTGGTCAACAGTCCATATTTCATGTACAAAAATGGAAATCATCAGAATCATCCTCAACGCCAACCGGGAATATCGCAAAAAGAAACACCAATATGCAATAAAAACGCAATCAGATCTCATCAATGCATAAGCAGCCAAGTGTCATACGGAACACCGCGAGGCTGCGTCTTCCCATCTCGACCAGTCGAAAACAGCACCGGCTCGAAATCACAAGCTGCAGAGTACTTCTGAATCAACTGCCGCCAATAACACGACTCGGCGGCAGGAGTAAGGTACCGATCACGGAAAGTGCGCACAGCATTATTAGCAATACGCTCCGCGATCTCGGGGTTATCAATCAGATAATCGATCTTATGCGATAACTCCGACCAATCCCGATCGACCTCAATATAATTCGCCTCGGGACCAGTCGCGACCAACGCCCCATGATGAACCTCCCTCCATTCGAGGGTATGAGAGATAACAACCGAACGACAGTTCAGAAGATACTTCCCACGACCAGAGAAGCTGCGACCCTCGGTATGCGCCAGGAACATGTACCGACAGTGATCTTCAATAGGCAGGAGATTAAAGCGGATATCATCCTTATCATCCCAGTCAATAACCCGCACACTGGCCCAGCTACTACCCGCAGACTTGAGTAGCTTGCTCCGAACTGGCGGGTTCGTGGCTAAACTGCCACGCCACACGAGCTGCTTTTTCTTCTCCTGGAACTTCAGACCCGGAACCCATGTACCATCTGCGGCGGTGTCGCCGTCGTCGATGGCTGCAATGCGTCGTCGCACTTCCTGGTACGGTCCGATATGTACCTCCGGCCAGGCCCAGTATCCGAAGTCAGGCATTAGCCAGACTGAAGTGTCCGCGTCGCGTTTTGAGTAAGCCCAGATGGGGGCTGGGCTGGTTGTATGTTCTGCGAAGTCTTCTGTGGTAAAGATGAATTCGATGCTGGGTAGGAGGTGGCGGTCTGGGAATGCTGTCAGGGCGCGGTGGAGGGAGTTTAGGGTTGCGCGGGCGCGGGATGCTGTGACGGGCATGTTGGCGTAGTCGACGATATACAGCTGAATGGAATATGTTAGAATCGGGTGTTTGGTGTGTAAGAGTGGATGTTTGGTTCACCTCTCCTCGGTCAATAATTCCCCGCACCATGCCATCATCCACTGGTCTGGAATTGAGTTCCTTGTAGGAAATCGGTTTGTTTGATTTCAGTGTAGAGAATTGGTCAAGCTCGAGGAATAGCTTTGGGAAAGCGATGCGACATTGGTCGTCGGACAGACCATAGTTGTTTCCATCACGCTCAACTACAAACTCCCAACCGGCGGAAGAGTTGACAGCCGGGGCGCAATATTGCTGTCGTGGTTGTCCTTTTGGATTAAATCGTGTTGAGGCTGGTGTTCCGGTGCTGATGATGAGGAATGTAAGGATAAACAGAGACGCCACGGCGCCAGTGGCCAAGAAGCGGAATGAAGGGCGTTGAGTGAACATTCTTGGAATAATTCCAACTCCCTCTTCAGTTAACAATGCTCGATCTGAATTTTCATCTGGGTTTCTCGGCCTGTAAGAGATGAAGACCTTGCATTTCGTGGGTTGATGTCACTGTCAGCCCTGATTGTTTCCACGGCAACGCAGGTGCTTTCTATGCTTGGATCCAGAGATGCTAATTATAGCAGTAGGCTCTAGGGTTTTATCTACATAGGACTTTTGAGGTAGAAAGGCCAGACTGCATAGCTCTTACCAAGAAAGAAACTGTGCACAGTCGAATCTATAGTCCCAACTATATCGGATTATTATGTACATAAGAGGGAGAGTGCCACAGCGAGTCGATATATTCAAGGGGTATCTCAACAGGTCATGAAAGGAAATGGAACGAAAGAATAAACTAGAAAGTAAAGGCAAAGTTCAAATGTTAGACTTAGACCTGTAATATCATAAGACATGAAGCAGACGAAGCCCAAAAGCTCAAACTTGTCCACAGGCATGCCGCAACTAGTTGGAAATTCCAATGGAATTATTAGTCGCCATTCGCGGGGGGTCTGGGGCTATTGCTGTTGAAGTAGCTCTCGTCTATCTTCAAGATCCATTCCACCTTCTGTGCCTCAGTACGAGTGGCAAAGAGGAAAGTGTTCTGGGTTCCATAGACTGCAAACACATTCGGCCGTCCCTTAGCGGACAGCGAGCGGTCGGATCCAGCTCCTGAACCGTCTAGTAGTCTTGCAAAGTCGGGCGCATGGTCGACACGCGCATTACGGAGGTTGATGGCGTTGATCTCGTCTCCCTCTGGGACCGAGTAAATGTGGAGGTACGGCCGGCGGAGCTCCACGAAACGACGCACCCAAACATTGTTGGAATCATCGGGTGTAAGCACGTATCCCGTTTTTAAGGCATCGGGGGCCTTAGGAAGAGTTTGAATGGTGGCTATGAAGCGAGGCTTGAGGGAAAGTTTGTCAGAGAGGCCGTTGGTATCCGAACTTTTTATGTGCGCTGCTCCGTCTGAAGGGGGTTCGGTATTAGTCCGGACGAGGATCGCCTCTGTTGGATCCTGCTTGAGCGACCACAGATCAAGATACTTTCGTAGAAGTTTAGATTTGCGTTCATTGAGATCTGAGCCACGCATTGGAGTTGATCTTCCACTCCGAGCCAGCGATGGATTGAGGCAACCCGCGCTGAGAGCGCCTCGGGCAGCATGGAGCTCTGCAGTACGCTGTCGGCGCTTCCGGTTGGCAATGTAGTCTCGTACCAAAGAGACTTTTCGAGGAGCCCAAGCATTCAAAAGTTCCTCACCCTTCACATAGTCGTTTTGGGTGTTCATCCGCCACAGATCAGCAGCACGCTTAGCTGAAATGGGCCGAATAACCAACGAATACATGCGAGTCGTCGAGTGCACAACACGAATCGAGTTCCAGAATTGCTTGAACATGGACTGCTGGCGGACATATGTACGGCCTTGGATTTGAATTGTCTGATCTGCCTCGAAAACAACCGGGTTCTGTAAGCGACTGGATACAAGATCCCAACGGACGGTCACTTGGACCCGGTACTTTTCTGCCGTCACTCGGTCAAGCAACAGAGACCCATGTAAACTTGAGTCCCATTGGCCGACAATTGTCACATGAGAGGTTCCGTCGGCATTATCCCTAACCGTTGGTTCTTGAACAAATTTCAAGGGGACATCCGGAGTCTGGAAGTCCTGATCTGGAATCTTGCCCCAGGGATCGAGGAGGCGGACAGAACCAACGCGGATGTTGTTGATGTTATCCCACGGAAGACTTTCCGTTGAGCTGTACGTGATGTTGACCGAGATGCGGCGCTGCAGTCCTTGATGAAGCTGGGACGTACCAGAATCGAGACTGCTGCTCTGAACAACCTCCACGGGGAGGTATTCACCAGATTCTGCCATTTCGAGTATTTGAATTCTTGCAAATACATCATGACGTTCCTCGGAGTAAAATTCCGATTCCGCGATTCGAGGAGCAGTTCGTTTCTGCGGTGAAGGCTCCGCTGAGTCACGCATATCATCCCAACTAAGAAGCTTGTCGAGATGAACAGACGTCACACCAGCATAAACACAGACCTTCAATGCGGCCGTCCGTGGACTTGACAGCGGCAAGCTCATGCTGTGTACACTTTCAAACCGAACCGGACCGTCCTCAAACCCTTTGATCATTTGAGTTGTAGTCGCACCTCCTTCCTCTGAGATACCTGGAACAAATAACTGCGCATGTACATCAGAGCCTTCCCATTCTGCGAACCCAATCATGTCCCGCATGACAACATTAAATTTCAGGGTTGAAGAGGGCGCCTGCGCAGAGGATGGCTCGAGGGAGAGACGGATGATTCCGATGACACTCTGGGTATATGGTGAGGTTATCTCAACGGAAAAGTCTTGAACTCGGGTTTCAAAAACAGCTGTTAAGGGGATATCGGCATCTCCGATAAGAGAATACTGGGGCGAGCAAGGTTCAGAGAATGGATTATCGAGTTTAAAGTGTTGAATGTAATCGGGGCGGTCGATGTATTGGTGCAATTGCCGCATAGCCTGGACACGATGCTGGAGCTTTTCAATTGACCACAAGTGAATCACGCATTGCTTGAAATCGATGACTCTAACACCGACACAAGGCTTCTTGGCCTCATCAAGCAGGATATCTTCATCGCCGGAAATTCCATTCAGGACGAGATCATACGACGATTCCATGTTATGGCCATGATCGATAATGGCGAACTGGAAGACCACATGTTTATCCATGATATGGCTCATGATCTGAGCTTCTTTCAGAAGGGAGGCATGTTGCAAAATCTTCTCGGCCATGCGGACATAATTTCGCTGCGACCAGTGCTTGTACACTGAGCGCGCGATCTCAAGTTCACGCTCATCCAACTTGGCAAAGCCATTTTCGAAGATTTGAGGAACCGGCTTGCCCATATCTCGGATATGGGTTTCAAACGTCTCCTTTTGTTTGCGCAATTGCTCTTCAAACTCCTCCTTAGCTGTCCGCAGTGCGTACTCCATTCGCTCTTTCTCAGTGCGTAGCTCCGGTGAGTTTGGATCAGACGAAGCCTCCACGGTTTTGAGTTTTTCTTGGAACTCTTCCTTGCGGCGATCTAGCTGCCGCTGCATATCTTGACGAGCCTGATTGAGTGATGCGATGCCATTAGCATCATCATCGTCATTTTGCCGGGGGGTGCTTGGCATGGTTATAGCGGTGTCTAAGGAATAGTTGTCGAGGGTCCCGTTAGACATGTATTTGTCCCGAATCGGGTAGGAACTGATGGAGTCGGAGTCTTCTTCTTCCGGAAGTCCACGTCGTCCAGCTCTAACCTTCTGTACATCCTCCAACAGTGTATCCAATTCATCATCAGGCAAACTGGAGATCTGATCAGGTCCAACCATAGCACTGACAGCTTCTCTGCGTGCGAGGAACCAGTCTGACTCACGACTACGCTGTGAAGGCAT
The DNA here is from genome assembly GCF_001561935.1 of Penicillium griseofulvum. Classification (NCBI taxonomy): domain Eukaryota; kingdom Fungi; phylum Ascomycota; class Eurotiomycetes; order Eurotiales; family Aspergillaceae; genus Penicillium; species Penicillium griseofulvum. The sequence goes on from NW_024467433.1 coordinate 398,561, forward strand.
GGGTGAATCTGCCCTAGTTGAATCGCCATCAATTTCAGATCCAGCCTTGCTCAGATTTCGATCATGTGTTTTGTTCGGCGCTGGCGACCCAAGCTGGCTTGTAGTGACCGAATGCCGGAGTAAGCTCTGCTCGACCCGTTCGGCTCTGGCCTCTTGGGGATGGTTGAAACGGAAAATATGAAAATCGCCAAGGATGATTCGGAAACCACTCTTGAGTCGTGTGGGCTTGTTCACCCGCATGCCGTTCACCATGATGGCGGCACCTTCGGCAGGTACAATGGTCACAACATTATCCGCATTCTCAAAAGTGCAGTGCTTCTCGAGGATCTTAGATCCATTCAATCGGATCTCGACGGTTTGGTTTTGATCCATATGACCAACGGTGGTGGTGCCAGGTTTGATGTTGTAGACCAAACATTCCGCAAGAAGTGGATCATCGCTAAGGTTAACCAAATGGGGCATTTTCTTTGGTGTGCTCATCCCAATGAAGCCCTTTTCGATGTTAATTCCCAACTCCTCCAAAGCTGCTTCACGCTCCTTGTGGATAAGCTCTGTATTCTGTAGCTTCTCTTCCCAGGTCTGGTTCAGGTCTTTGTAAAGCTTCTCACTCTGATTGAGCTGTTCTACGATCTCCGCTTTGCTGACCTGGGTGACACTTCCGTCTGGCTGTTGGATGGAGACCATCTGTTTCTCCAACGGAGTATCCGGGGGATAGTACTCCTGGGGAACACCACCTATAGCACCACCTGCTCCTCCCGGTCCAACTCCGCCTCCAAGTTTCGATCGGAGCTGTGCCAGCTCCTCCTTAAGTTCGCGAATCATGCGTGCATTTGGATCTTCGTTCACAACAGCATGGTTCTTGATGCGTTTCGCGGAGTCAGCGTATCGCAAAGTACCAAGGGTTTCGTCAAAGTTAATATCTGCAGGAGAAATTGCTGCAATCATGGAGGTCATGGAATTTCCACCCAGGGAATCTTTCAGCAACCATGTCAGAATTGAATCACGATATGGTACCATGGATGCATTTTTCTTCTTTCCGGCCGAAGTCTTGCCAGCAGAGACATCAGCGAGTGCAGCAATGACACGACCAAGCGTTGACAATGAGCGATTGATCTCCGCACCCTCCTTCAATCGTGCGCCAGTGGCTCCAGTCGAATTGGCTCTTTCTGAACCAGCCAAATCAACCAAACTGATTTTCGACACCTTCTCGGTATCCATTGAAGTCTCTTCATCGTGTTTCTTTTGTGTTAGGGTCAGGGTGAAAACGGCATGTGATCGACTTGAGGTTTCGTTCATGTTAGTCGCGGCAACCGTTCGAGCTTTGTTACCCTCGTCCATCAGATTCTCGATTTCTTCGAAAGATCCGACGACAAGTTTGGCCAGATCCTCGACATAAGGACCCGTTGATGGATGCTCACGAACTTTCAGGTTGCCTTTATTTGACGGGTTGAGCAAATCGCGTACCCGCTCGTTGTAGATTTCAAGGTATGACACCTCAACGGTGCAATTTAAAGACTTGTCCGCCTGGATCGCAGTTATCCGCTCGAACATCGACTGGCAAATCCGTGGAATAACACCGTATTCTTTGCCATAACCCATCATCGAGTATGATTTACCCGAACCGGTCTGGCCATAGGCGAAAATACAATTGTTGTAACCCCCAAAAGCATTGTCCAGAAGCGGAGAACCCAGATCGTCGAAGAGGTCATTTTGATCGGCGAAGTTTGACGATTTCTTATCAAAGGACCAATATGATCTGTCAAAGGCGAACACCTTGTTCCCTTCAACAGCACCCTTCCCACCTTTCCGTGATTTTTCCTCTGCGCCAGGTGGAGGAGTGAGCACGGTCTGGTTTCCTTTCATAGACACGATACATTTTGCGCCTCGCTCGATCTCTGCCAAAATACAGACACGGTTAGCCCCAGGTCCAAGGGAGACCCCTCCCTCGATATCCACTTACCTCGACTATTGAAAGGCCGCACCCGCACCACCACCTTAATATTTCCACCGCCGCCTGGAGCCATCTTTGCTCTCTAACCCATGCACGGGGGGTATTCGTCAACAATGGACGTGTATGAAAACCGGAGTCCGGACGTGGGATGCAAGTGGTGACAGGGGTACACCGATGCGCAAACTCCGCAAGGAGCGCGGCTTGAAGGTCTGTCGCAGGGGAATAGGCGCTAAATTAGGTGTGGCTAAATCGCTTGTGATTGTTCGGGAATGGTTCGTAGCGTTATTCAAAACCGTTGTCAACAAAGACGTCATGTATCGGTCCAATATTTATGTTGCGCGTCTGCGTTGTTTTTTTTGTGGGGGAGGTTTGCCGACGTGCGGGGAGCCTGGATCTTGCAGTGTTGGAAGTTAGCCACCGAGAGAAACCAGCCACAGAGTCGGTTTTCTCGAGGCACAAAGCAAAACAAAATGCGATTGTGGTCGAGTCAACAAACGATGCGGAAAAGCCACTTTGGTCCGGGGGGTGATGCTGAGTAAGCGCTCCACCGCCACCCATGGGACTGTAAGGGGTTGAAGTCTTAGTTTCTTGTATATTGAAGGGGCTTGTAGATATGTTGCTACTTCTTGAATAATTCTCCTCTACGTTATTAGCGACTGCGATTGCTACTCTTTTGATCACACTTTAGCCCAATCACATATATACTACTCCGTACCTCATAACTACTTCTTTGGCTCATGTTTATATCGACGTGGACGAGAATAGAGTTATCAAGAGGACCGCGCCATGTTTGAATCCGAGTTTTCTTCTATAACTTCCATGGATCTAAGGCATCCATGGATGACCTCACTATGTACAGTCCTAGTTACTGGATTCATCTTGTCAGATAATTCTGCATCTGCTTTCGGATTCCCCCATCAATCACCTCATTTCACAACAAGATGGGTATTATATTCTCATCGGACTTGGATTACTGGCGATCAGTCATAAGTAACCACGCTCAAATACTTGGCGAGCTACAGTCGTGGTGTGACAGATTAGAGAATGAAATCAAAGCGGTTAATACCAGGACATCCCAAGGCGACGACGCACAAAACACGGAATCGAGCGCAGATGTCCAATCTCTTTCGAGAAGGTTGATGATGTTAACTCGGAGAACTATCGCTTGCGCGCGGATATTGCCGCTCTTTCTACACTAATCGATCAGAGTAGTGCAGAGCTCAGTCACTGGAAAGCAGAAGTTGAAGCTATACCTGCGAATTTTCATGATATCCTCAGCGCGGAGGTCAATACTATGAACACGAAATATCACGCCCTTTCTACAAAGGTTGGCAATGGGTTCAACAACAGTACACCAGCTATTAACCAGGGGCTTGCTATTGGGCTACCTCTGGGCCTCGGCATTCCTTTAACTATAGCTGTGGTTTTCTTGTGTGTCATGTGGATTCGCCGCAGGTATGATTCACACGGACTCTCGCCTGATAGAAACTATTAACACGCCATATTCTACTAGATATGCCTATATACCGCTGCACATGAATAGCGAGGACGAGGAAGCTCATAACTATACCAAAGTACCCAAGAAGACACGGCATAGTAAGGGCTCCGCGACTACAAGTGACCTAGTTTATATTCTGGCTAACAAACTTTTCATCAGAAAACCTCCCCAGGAAGCTCTGCGATCTTTTTGAAGCCCTTGGTTTTGAAACGGGACAGGTTTTCCAGGAGGTCTATGTCATGCACAACACACCCAACAAGTGACGCTATCACTACACATGATGAATATGCTCAGAACGAAAGGTATCAATGAGTACCTGGGTTATGAGGATCATGTTAAAGTTTGAATTTAAGGAGCTATTGCTTGGTTGCCTAGTCATCTAGCTTGATCTCTCCATGGATATAAATCCGCTTGCTTCTTGCCGAGAATTACTACGATCTTACCTTCAATATATTCTGTGTTGAGATCTTGCGTCCTTTGATTTTTATGAAAAATAATAGTGTGATAAGTATACAGCTACGTGACCTTGGCCAGATACTACTAGGGCCATACCGTAATCGTTCGATCATGGACGTTCCAGGACATAAGCTTGTATCCCAATTCGGACGCAACCTTGTTCTGTACATTGAGAGGCGATATCATCAAATCTTCCTTTTTCTTCTCAGCTTGATCACGCATACTATTCTTCTTCTTGGTCATATTAAAATTACGCTGACATACTGCCGTAAATTGAGTCAAATCGAAATATTTAGAACACTGCTTTCATCCAAAACTAGCCAGTGTTCTTACGAGTCCCAAAAGATAATAAACGAAGGCCTAGCTTTTGGCCTTGCGGTTGGGCTAGGATTACCTCTCACCATCGCGGTAATAGTAATAGCTATAATCTATAGCCATCGCAGGTCGATGTCTACACTTGTCTTTTACATGAAGGTTACTGACAATATCTGGTTATTTAGACACCCAACATTGCCCAAGCCTGATGTTTCCACCGTTCAGACTACAAAAAAACTGGCTAAATCTATACCGCGAGACCCGTCCACGTATCTAACCACCCTCCCATGCTGATTTTATATATATCATGCTGACAAAAGCATTGCAGTTTCCCTTACCGAGAAGATCCGCAGTATCTTCGAGACGCTGGGGTTGGTCAGGAAGCCAGTAATCCAGGTCTATGTGATGGAGAATGGGGCCGAGGTTTCGAAGTGATACTATAGTAACAACAGTTGGACACTTTGCGGGTATGGAGTATGCGTGAGCGATGTTTGGCATTTTTGTAAAATTTGAAGCGGATGGCTTTTTGCTTTTTGATGTAACCACTAGCTCACTGTTGATATTCTTGTTGTGATCAGCGGTATACATTGTTAGGGCGTTGGTACTCTATATTTATTGCGTGTCAGTAAGCGAACAACTTTTGGTCTTGTTTTGATCTTGGCTACCATGCTATGTCTAGTATGATCTGAAACAGGCGTAGTTGTATGGAATAATCTGACCAGTCTAGATGAGGTCGAAGTCACAGAATGTCGAAGTCTCGGAATGATAGGGCGACAAAACTTCAGTGTATCTTGTAATTTCTTTATATAAGTGACTTACAAGATTTAATGTGACTAGCATTGGATTTAATGGAGAATAGCCAGCCTGTTGCTCAATAATGTTAGCCAATCTTGGTATTAATTACCATATCAATGGTTGTTGTGGTATGAAACTACTAGTTATATATATTTCCAAGGAATGCATGTTGCTATGACAGCAAAGCCACGAATATCGAAATCAGACAAAAACTAAGGACCCAACGGGATGCTCCGTACAGATGTCAATACTACATCAAGATATTACAGATGAAACCTTTGTACAAATTGAAAAACCCGAAGTTGAAGGTCCGAAGTGAAGCGGTCAAGCTTCTCACACGTGGGGTGTTTCATCCGGAGATCGGACCCATCCGTCTCTGCGAATCGGGATTATGGCTCACGCTGAATGGCCCATGTGAAGCTACTAAACTTGACTAGAATGCACGTGGAGATCAGCCGGGAGTATAGAAAGTAGTCTAAGAGGACTCCGTATAAGGATTGTGTTCAGATTATCTGGCAATTCAGCTTGAAAGGATTTATGGGCTATCCGAGACAAACGCGAGGTGGGGATCTTTCAGCCGATAAATCTACGGTGAGCAGAATTGTTGCGACCGCCAGTTTTAATGTTCAATAATAGTAACAAGTCCACTATAACGGTCTCCGTATATTGCATTTGTACAGGGTACCGCGGTAATTGGATTGTGCCATGAGCTCAGCTGGAACAAATCCTTCAATGCGCCAAGTGAGTACCTGGGAGACCTCGCGTTTCTCGAACATCAACAAGAGATACCTAGACCTTGTCAACTCACGCCAGATGGAGGCCTTGTATGCCGAGTAAGCCCGACAGTCCCGTCTGGAATACAATGTTGCCGCCCGGGGAGATGATTTCATTGCCGCCACCCAGATCTCATCACACTCCCGGTGCCATGAATATTAGATTGTATACGGAGTAATAAACCCTGCATTTTGTAATGCTCTTATTGTTCCGAAGTACATTGTATACGAGGAAGCCAGGGCCATGGATAGGATGGAACATTAAGTGGAGGAGACTTCCCCAAATAGGGTACACGGCCGAGGTACGCAGTTTCCACCATGTGTAGGAAAAAGCAAAGAAAAATATAGCACATCGTTTTAGGTATCTGAAGTGATAATCATAATAATCATGATAATCATGAGCCAAAGTCAAGCTGACGAAATAGGGCCAAAAAAGAAATGAGGCGATTATTAAAATGAGGCGAGTGATTGCGTGGGCAGACATGCAGCTGAAAGTGTATTCCTTCGTGTTTCAAGGGGAAAGTAAGAAAGAGAAAATGAGAAAGGGAAAGTAATATGGGAAAAGTGAGATATATAGAGATTAATCAATTAGATACATATAATAAATGAAGTTAAGAAAGGATGAAGTTCGAAGTCTACAGTACTAAAAAGTGTCTATCAAAGAGCGCGTCATAAGTCTCGGGTCACACACATGACGCTCGGGACAGCCGGATTTGTTTTGTTGTATTGTAATATAAATACGATTGGGGGCCAGTTAGGCAGCTATGAAGGCCAATGAACCAGTAATAATAGATAATTACCTGTAATCTAGTGTAATATCGCAGAAAAGGCGGCCTCAACAGCGGGGAGCAAGGCGGTCTCTCTATCGGCAGCCAGTCAATCTCCTACAAAACTGCCCCATCCGCCCTTTTTCCTCGCCTTTCTTCCCTCTGCCTCTTCTCGTTGGTTGCCCGCACTCTCCAGTTCATCCTCCAATCGCACAGTATCCCCCCCCTTTTACATCATTATTGGTGAAACCCTGCCTTGCATTAAGGTCATTCCTCTATTGGTCTTCGAGATATTCAAACTGGGGTAAGTTATACATTTCGATTTTTTGATATGCAATTGTACACACTGCTTTTTTACTGCCCTTTTGTTTTCGCTTGCTTTTCTTTGTTTGAATTCCATCTTGACATTCTTTCTGGGTAAATACATGTTCAAATTCCCCTTTGCCTATTTATTCCCTTTTATTACCCTGAACAAAAAAAAAACTACAATTGTATTCCTGGTGTACTGTGTTTGTACTGTTGTACTGCCCGGTTCTATAGCGGAACTGCCCGGCTTGACATCAGTGGCTCCCACAGAACCACCGCCCTCTCGTTGGCACGATTCCCTCGATCTCCCCCTCTCCCCCCTCTGGTCAAATCATCTTCTACCCTGGGATCCCTTGATTGCTTGGGATTGGAAAAGTCACCCTAACCCCCCCGGAGATTATCCATCTCCTTTCTGCCGTGCCTATTAAGGTAATTGCTAAGCTCTACCACGTTGCGCGCGCTGCTTATCTCGTGGCAAAACAACGCGTGCTAAACCAAAACACACCTCTTCACTGCAATTTACATATCCATGCTATTCCCTCATTGGCTCTTTCTATTTTACCTATGCCGCGTTTCATGTTTCTTTTCATCCAATCTGCACGCGTCACTAGCATTTACATCTCCCCTCGTGGATATCCAGTTGGATCTAACATTTCATTTAGTCGCGCAACGTGATTACTTAGATTTGGCTTTTAAACTACCCCAAATCTTCACTTTTTCTGCTCTGCAGAAGTCGATCGACAAGGTAGGTTCCCTGCAGCTCCAACTCCCGCCGTGCCAACGCATACATTCTCCCCTCCCAGCCATGACCGGTCTAACCCGCCCCGGATTCCCAAACCCCCTCCACTTCAACTTTCTGTATTGACAGCGCATTGGTTGTTGATCCATCGCAATGATTGGCCAAGATAAAATGCTAATGTTGGCCCCATAGTGTCGGTGCGTGGAGACTTGAAGGCGCATTCTGACATCAACGCCCAGGCGTTATCTGTCGCAAAGGCTGTCAGCACTGCCTGGATTCTACGCTGGACGTGACAGAGCATATCCCCTCAGAATTGCGTGAGGTAGTCTGCCGACCGTGCTTGAAATATACTGCGTAGTCTCCACACCTGCTATCATCAGGTCTGATTTGACTTGACAACGCATCAAGCCGACATCTAGTTGAAGTACCCCCCCAGCACCGCTGCACCACAGCCCAACCACGTTACACCCGACAGTGGGCGTAAACAATTTTGCACAAAAGAGCCAAAACCCTCCGCAAGCCATTTGAGATTATTCTCGACACACAAGAGGTTGAAGTTTCGGTTGACGAAACACAACTGGCTCGCGCCTACAATTTAAGGTACGTGCCTGGTCCCTGTTGTGTTCTTTTGGTTCCCCATACCCCCACCCCGCCAATCCAGTGACCGCTCGGCGATGCGCTCTGCTGACGCGAATCCCCGAACCTGCAGACTATTTGTCGAATCATCGGTCGCCTACCCTAGTACTTGTGGTGACTCTGTCCCTCATTGCGCGCGCTCTACGATTTCTACCAAACAGACGTCGCCATCGCCTTTGACACATTTAGACTTACCATCACAAAGCAATCCTTTGGTCTGATTGGTGATCTCTAGATTTAAGTCGTCACTTCCGAGATCCACCAAAGCGGCGCGCCCTGTAGTGTGACGAGATCCACTATAACTCGCCAATATGGAGTACCCTCCTCAATATCAACAAGCCCATGGGCAACATCCACATGCTCCATCTCACATCCCCGGTCCTTATCAAACCGGTCCACCAAACGCCGGCGCCCCTGTCGGATCTATGGCCTCACCTACCAATGCTCAGGCACCCATCCAACCTCACTCAAGCCACCAAACCTCTCCGATCGTTCCGTCGCAACCTCATTATCAACAGACGCAGAATGGACCCGGAGCTGTTCACCAACAAATGAACTTTCCCCAAGGCTATGGTGTCCCCGCACCCATGGCTCAAAGTTACGGCATCTCGCCAACGCAGGCTGCCGCGATGGCTACAGCAGCTGCATCTGGACAATTCTACCCTCTTCACCAGGAATCCATGGCCAACCAGATGCCTCAGGGTTCCCGAGCCTCGCCGCGCATGGCAAGCATGCAAATGAAGCAGGACCGTGACCCCAGATCCCCACCGCAGATGCAAAACCAGATGCCCCCGATGGGATCGCAGGTTCAGATGCCCCCAAACCAGCAACTCTCTCAACGTCGCATGAGCCATGTCGGTAGCCCTAATGTACAGAGTGCGCAGCCTGTCATGAGCCATGTCGGCCGGGCCCCTATCGCTGCACCACTCCCCCAGGCTCCCGTACAACAGAACCAGCCCTCACCTGACATGGTACCTGGCGGCAACCAAGAAGAGTCGCCCCTGTATGTGAATGCCAAGCAGTTCCACAGAATTTTGAAGCGTCGCGTAGCGCGACAGAAGCTGGAGGAGCAGCTACGCTTGACATCCAAGGGTCGCAAGCCTTATCTGCACGAGTCACGACACAACCACGCCATGCGAAGACCGCGTGGACCCGGTGGACGGTTCCTGACTGCAGATGAAGTGGCCGCTATGGAGAAGCGAGAAGAGGTGACGGGTCAGCCTGTTACCTTTGAGGATCTCAGCAAGCCATTGCCAACCGAAAATGGAGGCGGGCAGAAGCGCAAGTCAAGTGAAATCCATGGCGATGGCGTGAACTCTTCTAAGAAAACGAAGGTCAACGCTAGCGCCGATGGAAGCGAGGGGGAGTCCGCCGAGCCCTCGGATGAGGACGGCTGATCTTCCTCATCTTCATTTGTTTCACCTTGAAGACTGTAAACATTACACGTCTTGATAGGTTGGCTTGCGGTATTGAATTTTCTTTGTTTTTCTTTTGTCGTCACGGCTTTATGGATGGACGTCTTGGACCTTTTCTCTAGCGAGCGATGCGTATGGATCCCCCCTTTCTATGCTCTATGCCCCATTTTGATGTGCTTTTGTCTGATATGCTTTGGTCTCATGTGGTTTTGTGTGATGTGTTTTCGTTTTGATCTATTTTACCCCCATTTGCCCCTGATGTCTGTTTATATTTACTACGCTGGGATGATTTATTTCTTCTTCATTTCCCCTCTTGCCTATTTATCTCCTCCTTCCTCTTTCTCAATGGTGGCTCCCTCAGTTCGAGGGAGAAACCTTGTACAAGAATGGCCATTTCAAGCATCTACACTTTTACCCCGGTGAAAGTGATATGTGAGACTGGAGAGATAGCATGCTCTGCTTTACTCTGCTCGAAATTGTCTTGCCTGCTGGCCCTCATATCACATGTAGGGTCTTAAGGGCATCTGGTTGTGCTTGATATGCCACCTTATAATCCTCGGCAGTTAGCAATCGGCTATATATTCGATCTTCGGATGTGATATCTCCATCCTTCTCCATGGTTCCACCTTTATGTTTCTATTATGAATATGCTTATGGCAGTCTCTTTCATATTCTCCCATTTTCCCCATTACATCCCCATTTCCTACATCTTTCCTCCTTTCATTCTGTTTCGGTGTCTCGTGTTGCGGGTTTATGGGTCTCCGGCTGGGAATTTTAGAGAGGGTCTCCATCACTGGAAAAACAGATCGGGATATCGGTTTTCGAAAGACTGGTTTGTGTTATGAATATTATTTGAATTTTAGTTCTGATGTTTTGTTTCTTTTCTTTTCTTTATTCCCCTTGGGTTGCTGTTGTTTCGGTTAGGGTCTGGCAAGGCGATGGAGGGCAAGGATGGGGATTGGATTGTAGATTTTGGAACTATGGATATATTCTGCAGATATTTATACTGTTGTCTTATCTTGATCTTGATCTGTATCAGTAGTCTTTGACCGTGATGTAGGATTTCAGAGATTCTCGTCTCTCTATGGCAAATAAGGAGAAATTTTGTAGCAAGCTACGAGCGTACGTGTAGTCTATCTTGGCAGTGGAAATAAAATACATTGTTCATCACTGGCGCATATGTGCAACATATGGTGCTGAGTGGCCATGGGCATGTGGGTCGGGGAAACTAGAGGAACAAAGGAATATCAAACCTACGTAAGGAGCCTCCCCGTATCAGATTCATCAGGCGTTGTATAAACCTACAGATTTAGCGATTGCGATTGCCAAGCGACTTGATCAAGTTTGTATGATGTTGTTTCCTACCTCGCTAGCTGATGCTGATGCTCATTATATCCTTCTGGCTATTCTATGGTTACCATGATGACTTGCATATATTTATACAAGTTAGTTCTTCATATATCGGCAATTTCCCATAGGTAATGGCGACAAGTCCATTAGTCCTCAATTAGGAATATAGAAGATTGAGGGAATGTGATGCTTCGAATTTGGGCACTCAAAATGTCAAAAGCTATCTGGTAGAGCCTGTATGCCCTCGGGATCACATTGCAAAACGAAGGCCAAGGGGAGCGTGGAATAGGGGGGGCCGTGAGTTTATCAGAGCTTTCTGGTCTGACAAAATCTTGGTTTTGGCATGACAGGGGTTTCGAGAGATGAAGTATGTGACATAACGGCATGGATGGGATTGAGAGAGGAATAGATGGAAAAGGAGAACGATTGGACAAAAGGA